>NC_133649.1:53785631-54127949 GCF_009905375.1 Apium graveolens
TCAAGGTGGAAGAGAGCATGAGGAAGACCGTAGTGAGTAATGAGCCCACTGGAGGCAAGAAGCAGAAAACTGATCTGGAGTATATCGCTAAGGACAAGTATCCTAGAACCGAGCAAAACCCTGATTCAACCCCAAGAAGGGAGGACATGGGCAAAAGTTCACTGAATACGCTAAGCAGAATGCTCCTAGAAGCCAGATCTTGATGGAAATTGAGAAAGATCGAGATATTCATTGGCCTAATCCCTTGAAGGCTGATCCTGCCAAGCTAGATAAGAGCAAGTATTGCAGATTTCATAAAGATGTTGGTCATGACACTAATGAATGTAGACAGCTGAAAGATGAAATTGAGTTCCTCATTCGAAAAGGAAGATTGAACAAATATGCTGGAAAAGGAGGGGATAGAAGTAACAACGTGAGGAGAAACTTTGATGACCGAAGGAGAGATCAAGAAGATCAAGGGCGAAATCCCCAACCTAGGGGACCGGTGATAAATACAATCTTCAGAGGACCGCGCCCCCGAGGGCCTGTGATCAATACAATTTTTGGAGGACCAACTGCTGATGGGTTATCCAAGAACTCCAGGAAAGCGTATGCCCGAAAAGTTATGCATATTGTTGGGGAAGCCCCGAAGAGGGCCAGGACAGGAGTAACAATGTCTTTTGATGATTCTGATCTGGAGGGTGTGAAATTTCCCCATGACGACCCGTTGGTTATAACCCCGATAATAGGGAACAGCCCAGTGAGAAGGGTCCTTGTGGATAATGGTGCTTCAGTGGATATCTTGCTCCATGACACCTTTTTGAGGATGGGATATAATGACTCCCAATTGACCCCAACCGACATGCCAATATATGGGTTTGCGGGAGTGGAGTGCCCCATAGAAGGGATAATCAAGTTGCCAACAACCATAGGACAGGAACCAAGGCAAGCAACTCAGATTTTGGACTTCGTGGTGGTGAAGGCTAGTTCGACTTACAACGCTATCATGGGAAGAACAGGAATACATGCCTTCAAGGCAGTCCCTTCTTCCTACCATTCAGTTATGAAGTTTCCTACCCGGGATGGGATCGGAGAAGAGAGAGGAGACCAAAAAATGGCTAGAAGCTGTTATGTGGCCTCTTTGAGGGCAGATGGAGTTAGGGGCAGGTTCTTCCTATTGAAGATCTGGATATCCGAGAGAATGATGAGAAAAGAGGAAAGCCAACAGAAGACTTGGTTTCAATTCTTTTAGCCCCCGAAGATCCTGAGAAGGTGACTTTTATTGGAGCAACGCTCGAGGATCCCCTTAGAGGGAAGTTGGTGAAATTTTTGCAAGAAAATAGTGACGTTTTTGCATGGTCAGCAGCTGATATGCCAGGCATAGACCCAGAACTGATTACTCACAAGCTGAATGTGGACCCAAATCGGAAGACAGTGAAACAAAAGAAAAGAAGTTTTGCTCCAGAAAGGCAAGAAGCTATAAAACAGGAAGTGGAGAAGCTCTTGGAGGCTGGTTTCATTGAGGAGATTCAATTTCCAGAATGGTTAGAAAACCCTGTAATGGTGAAGAAGGCCAATGGAAAATGGAGGATGTGTGTGAACTTCACTGATCTAAATGATGCCTGTCCTAAGGACTGTTTCCCATTACCAAGGATCGATACTTTGATAGATGTCACTACTGGGCATGAAATGCTGAGCTTCATGGATGAATTTAGTGGATACAATCAGATCAAGATGCACAAGGATGACATTCCAAAGGTATCTTTCATCACTGACTTTGGTGTTTATTGTTATCTTGTTATGGCATTTGGTCTTAAGAATGCAGGAGCCACCTATCAAAGGTTGGTAAATAAAATTTTTAAGAATCTTATTGGCAAGACTATGGAAGTTTATGTTGATGACATGTTAATCAAGAGTCTAGTAAAGACTGATCATGTAACTCATTTGAGGGAAGCTTTTGAGGTCCTGAGGTACCATAAGATGATGTTAAATCCCACAAATTGTGCTTTCGGAGTAGGATCTGGAAAAATTTTGGGATTGATGGTCTCTAAGAGAGGGATCGAGGCTAACCCCGATAAAATAAAGGCAATCCTGGACATGGAACCACCAAAAATTGTCAAGGATGTTCAAAAGCTCACAAGAAGGGTTGCTGCACTGGGACGATTCATTTCCAAGTCAGGAGACAAGTGCTTGTCATTCTTCAAGTCACTAAAGAACATTAAGGACTTTGTATGGAATGAGGAAAACTAGAAGGCATTCGAGGAATTAAAGAAATATATGGCCCAAGCCCTGTTGTTGGCCAAGCCAGCTTTGAATGAAGTTTTATTCTTGTACTTAGCTGTTTCAGAGAGTGCCTTGAGCGCTGTATTGGTTAAGAAGGAACTGAAAGTCCAGAAACCCGTATACTATGTCAGTAAAATTCTGCATGGTGCTGAGTTGAATTATTCAACTCTTGAGAAATTTGCTCTAGCCTTGGTAATGGCTTCGAGAAAGTTATGACCTTACTTTCAGGCTCATAAAATTAAGGTGCTAACGAATCAGCCCCTGAGAAATATCATTCATAGTCCCAAGGCTAGTGGGAGATTGATCAGGTGGGCAATAGAGCTGGGAGAGTTCGACATCAAGTATAAGCCATGGACCGCAATAAAATCCCAGGCATTAGCTGACTTCGTGGTGGAATGTACCATACCCAACCAAGAAGTCGGGGGCAGGAAGATACCATACCTCAGGACAAGGAAGTTGATAAGGGGGACAAAGAGAAGGGTGATAAGGAGAAAGAATATTGGGTTCTCTATTTTGATGGAGTATTAAAAACAAATTCAAGTGGAGCAGGATTGGTTTTACAAAGCCCTGATGGGTTCTTGATTGAGTATGTCATGAAGCTAGACTTTCCGACCACAAATAATGAGGCAGAATATGAAGCCCTGATAGTTGGCCTCGGCCTAGCAGGGACACTTAGAGTCAAGAACTTAAAAGTCCGTGGAGACTCGAAGCTGGTCATATCCCAGGTAAAGGGAGAGTTTGAGGCAAGGGATGATACGATGGTTAAGTATGTCCGCCTAGTAAGGGTTGTGATGACCCAATTCGATGAATGCCATGTTAAGCACATTCCAAGGGAGGAAAATGCTAAAGCAGATGCATTTTCAAAGTGTGCTTCATCTGAGATAGAAGAAAGTTCTGGAAGTGTATACTTTCGCGTTTTGAAAACACGGAGCATTGATGTTAAGCTTGTGGCTCCTATAGGCCTGGGGACATCATGGATAGATCCCATTAAGGCTCACATTCAAACCGGTTGGTTGCCAAACGATGCTACTGAAGCACGAAAATTTGTTGTTCGAGCACTAAGATACTCTTTGATAGATGGAATTCTGTATAAAAGATCTTTCGTGGTTCCCTACTTAAGGTGTCTCAGGCCCGATGAGGCACGCTTGGCTCTTGAAGAAGTACATGAAGGCATAAGTGGGCAACACTTGGGGGGCAGGGCCTTAGCTCATAAGATAACCCGTTTAGGCTTCTATTGGCCAGAAATGATGGTTGATGCCAATGAATATGTGAAGAAGTGTGACCGCTATCAGAAGTATGCACCGGTCGTTAGACAACCCCCCGAGATGCTGACTTCCATCAACTCGCCCATCCCCTTTGTTATGTGGGGAATGGATATAGTGGGACCTTTCCCCATGGCCACGGCACAAAGGAAGTTCCTGATTGTAGCCATTGAATATTTTACTAAGTGGATTGAAGCCAAGCCTTTGGCCAAAATCACAACTAAACAAGTTGCACAATTCCTGTGGGAAAATATTATGTGCCGGTATGGAATTCCCCGCATCCTAGTCACTGACAATGGAACACAATTCAACAATGAAGAATTCAAGAAGTATTGTGAGGAGAATGAAATTGAGTTACGATTCACCTCTGTGGCTCACCCGCAAGCCAATGGGCAAGCGGAAGTGGCGAATCGAATAATCCTGGATGGACTGAAGAAGAGGATCGAGAAGTCAAGGAATAACTGGGTGGATGAAATACTCCCCATACTATGGGCTTATAGGACTACCTGTAGAGTCACGACTGGAGTAACTCCCTTCATGTTAGCATATGGTGCAGAAGCAGTTGTTCCTGTAGAGATATCACATTCCTCCCCCAGGATTCAAGCTTTCAATGCTGAGGAAAATGAAGAAGGGAAAAGGTTAGCCCTGGATCTAATTGATGAAATACGAGATGAGACACATGCGAAGATAGTGGAATATCAGAAAAAAGCTTCGTTCTACTACAACCTAAGGGTTAAAGAAAGGTTCTTCAAATAAGGTGACTTAGTCTTGAGGAAAGTGGAAGCTTCTGGTGTAGGGCAGAAAGGTAAACTTGCCCCAAATTGGGAAGGGCCGTACAAAGTCAAGAGCGTTCAGGGTAGAGGAACCTACAAGCTGGAGACTATGGATGGTTTTGAAGTCCCGAGAACTTGGCATACCCAAAACCTGAAGATTTACTATGTGTAGAACAGTTAAAGTACGATTCTCACTTGTCAGTATGACAAGTAGGTTTAAAAGCACCTTGAAGCTTTGCTTGCTTAGGATTTTTCTATATAGAAGATATGTTTAGATTTTATCAGGGTTGAACCCATTTCATGTAAGGTATCAAGAATACCAAGTTATAATATAAAGCCTTCGACTTAATCTTAGTTTATTAGATTGATGCATTGTGAAGGATAAAACCAAGTTATAAACTTGAGTTTGAAAAATCGAAAGAAAAAATACGACGATACTTGGGCAAAATATGACTGAAAACAATAAAAGTCAATTACAAAGTTTAATATTGTCTAAGAAAGAAGAAATACCTAAAAACTTAGGCCTTGGAAGGCTGGGATACTTTGGAACCACTATCCGAAGTCTCCTCGGATGTCTCTTCAGTCGGTCCTTCGGAAGTCCCCTCGGAAGTCTCTGCAGAGGTTCCCTCGAAACTATCTTCGGGTGCTTTGGATACTGCAGGAGACACTGGTTTAGGAGACGCTGGCTTTGGAGACTCTTCTACCCTGGCCTTCTTTATAACGGGCTCAGGTTCCTCCTCCGAAGAAGATTCCTCCTCTTCAGAGGTGGATTCGAGCTCCTTCCTCTTTTGGCCTTGGCCTTGACTCCCCGATGGGCCGTCCTTGATCAAATCGGCGAGCTTATCTGCAATGCCCCCAAGTACTGGAACTCTTATGTGACAAGGGAAGGAAGACTGTTCAAGGACTTCTGAAAACTCGTCCTGAATAGCCTCCACAGCGGCGTCCCAGCCTTCCTTGTAGCTGACTGGATGAAGGAGGGCATCATGTTCCACCATTAAATCCTTGAACTCCTGGGTATCCATCCAGCCGTCAAAGGCCTTGTCCTTTTGAGCCTTGAGGATTACATTCTCAGCCCGGGCTGTTTCTAAGCCAGAAGTTGATGATGCGAGTTGGGCTTCAAGGGCCTCTATTCTTTGGTTGGCCTCCTCCAGCTTTTTGTTCGCATCCTCGAGGCCAACTTTCCAAGCCTTGGCTTGGTGAATCGCCCCTTAAAAATGGGCGTTCGCCTACAAGATACATAGCAAAAGTAAGAAATGGGAAAAATCAAAAAGGCAAAAAACTATGAATGGCAAAGGAAAAAGACGTACCGTCGCCAAAGCCTGAGCTCCGAAAAGCTCGTTAGCCTTCAAGTCCTGTTGAAGGACAAAGTCTTGATAGTCAACCGGGGAAATGGAATGCATAGACCATTCCTTGGAAAGCGTCGTGTTGCCAACAATCGAATCCTTGCCCCGGATTCCCCAAGCAGGTTGGAAGAAAGACCCTGGTTTTTTGTTTGGTACGTAAAACTTGGTTGGGGCCTTCCTCGCCTGGTTCCTTTGCCTGGAGTAGGAACTCCGAGAAACGATCCCCAAGGCGCGGGTCTTTGAAGACCTTTCCAACACGCTTCATCCTGGTCGTTTCCAGGTCTTTAGGCTTTGTAGCCTCCTCAATCTTCTCAGCCACTGCAACAAATAAGATAAGTGAGTTGAGAAATTAGCAAAGTAGAAAATGGAAGAAATTAAGACAACTAGAGAAGGAAGGAAACGTACTCTTTTTAGGAACGGGAGAAAGGCCGCGTTCTACAAGAACGGTCTCCCTGATAAGATCCTAAGAATGGGAAGAATGGGAAGTCCCATTATCTTGAGTAAGGAGGTTGAAAGCTCTGATCTCCTCCTCAGACAAAACTATATCATTAGGGCTCCCATCTACGGCTAGCCCAAAAGATGAGCGAAATAGGGTGCCCCAATCGCCACCCTCCCAAACGACGTACAGAAAATCTTTCTTCCACCCCAAATTGTTGTCAGGGATGGACTTCCCGTTCACTATATGGGGAACGGTTGGGTGCTGGTTTAAAGAAACCCATCCCAGATTCTTGTCAGGACTGTTCTTGAACTGGAAAATCTTTCTAAAAACAGCAACAGAGGTAGGGACATTGTGTTTGGCGCATTGCGACAGATAGCACAGAATCAACCTCCAAGAGTTAGGAGGGAGTTGGCAAGGGCTGATGCCCACATCAGCTAGAAAAACAGAGATAAATGGGTAAAAGAGGAGTCTGATACCTGTCCTTAGAGTATCCCTGTAGACGCATAGTGCGTCCTTCCTCCACTGACAGGCCCTGTCGGCCGGACCTGCAAGAACTGGCTTGAAAGGATCCTTGATTTTGAAACAACCACTCAACTTGTCCAGCTCCTTTGGATCCCGCAAGGCACTGATATGGTCGTGCGCGTCTAGATGCGCATCAGACGGGTACTCGTCCCCTCGGTGTTGATCATATCGATCAAGGAAGTGTACCTTGATCGAATGGGGAATTCATTGGACTTTCTGGCCACATTCATCTTGGCCAAACTAGTCATTTTCTTATTAGCCATCTGAAAAAAGGGCACATAAGGAGACAATTTTAAAACGCAAACTATGCAAAAACAAGCACAAGAAGAAAAAGGGAGAAGTGTTA
Source organism: Apium graveolens (assembly GCF_009905375.1). Lineage (NCBI taxonomy): Eukaryota > Viridiplantae > Streptophyta > Magnoliopsida > Apiales > Apiaceae > Apium > Apium graveolens. Next base: position 53,792,579 of record NC_133649.1, read on the forward strand.
CCTGAAGTAATGCTCCTAAAAAAGGCTTTGGGGCTTAAGATACTCCGACCTACCGTTATTGCTCTGAGATTCTTAACAGAAGAAAAAAGAAGGAGAATTTAGAAATGAGAAAGTGAGGAGAAATAGACTCTACTCACTCCTTTATATAGGAGAAAAAGTGAAGTTGAAGGGACAAAAAGCCCAATAAAGATAAAGGCCCAAAGAAGAAAGCCCAAAAATGGAACGTTCCAGAATACTCCAAGAAATTCCAAAGAAAATAAATAAAAATTCCCGAGAATTCTAGAGAATTCTAAAGAAGGTGTTAAAGCCCAGATTAATATGGAAGAGGCCCAATGAGAGGCCCAAATCCAATTAGGATTTGGAAAAATAGAAGGCCCAAATCCAATTAAGATTTGGAAAAATAGAAGGCCCAAATCCAATTAGGATTTAGAAAAATAGAAGGCCCAAATCCAATTAGGATTTGGAAAAATACAGGCCCAAATCAAAGCCCTAAAAAAAGATAAGGCCCAAACAATGCCCAATCCAAATTGGATGAGAAGGAGGCCTAATAAGACCAGGATTGAGGTCGAATTCCAGGTCGTGAATTCTGCTCGAATTCTTTCGAACAGACACCCGAAAATTACGGGTATAATAGACCAGGATTGAGGTCAAATTTTAGGTCGTGAATTCTGTTCGAATTCTTTCGAACAGACACCCGAAAATTACGGGTATAATAGAACATGATTGAGGTCGAAAGCCAGACCAGGATTGAGGTCGAAAGCCAGACCAGGATTGAGGTCGAATTCCTGAATCAAGCACAATATTTTTCAAGAATGGGTGCAGAAACCTAGACTAAAATCCAGGTCGAAGAATCGACTAGGATCCTGGTCGAAACCCAGGTCGTGAATCCTAGTCGAAATCTAACGACCAGGAAGCAAATAAGCACAGAAGTCTCGACTAAGATCTAGGTCGAAGGTTCGACTAGGATCCTGGTCGAAATCCAGGTCGTGAATCCTAGTCATAACTTGACAACCAGGAAGCAAAGAAAGACACAAGTTTTCGACCAAAATCCAGGTCGAAGGTTCGACTAGGATCCTGGTCGAAATCCAGGTCAGAGATCCTAGTCGAAATCCTTCGACCAGGATTGGAAAGCTGGCCCAAAATTCGACTAGGATCCAGGTCGAAATTTTGACTAGGATCCTGGTCGAAAAAGGGTTGAAAATTTGAGAATATTTGTGAAAAATTGCAGAAAATTTGGAAAAATCTCGGAAAAAGGGAAAATTCCTGAAAAATACCAGAAAATTCCTAAAAATAGGGAAAAGGTAAGAAAATAGAAAGGAAAATTTTGAAAGGACCCTGAAGCCGCGTACAAGGCAAATCGTTGTAAACGTGTAGGTCGCTCCACACTTTACGCAAAACGATACCCTGAAAGGGAATAAACGAACTTAACTTTTGCGAAATCTTATACGGTTTTCCAAAAGTTGGGGGCAAATAATAGGGATAAATAAATCCTGATTGTGTAATTAAATATTACAGTAATTATACATGATTTGGGTTGTTAGGCCCAATAAGAAGATGTATGACATTCAGACCAAAAAGGTTAACACATTGACCAGGCCTGATGGACCAGATCAGGCCTGATGGAACAAAGAAGGCCCAAAAACCCTGAATATTAATTAATTTCATAATTAATTAATAAGGGAAAAATCAGCTACTGAGAAGAGTCCCAATAAGGACATAAATCCTTGCAGATTAGCCTCTAAGGGACCTATAAGGATAAGGAATCAGTTCCTACTATTTAGGACTCCAAAGTCCATTCTAATTCAAGAGACTTGATCACCAAGTCTCCTATACCAAGTCCAATTCAAGGACCACCAACATCTATATAAGGGGTCTCACCCCACAAATCAGAACTACATTTTTTGGCTTGATTCTCTAATTTACGGAGATACGTAGGCATCTCGTAAAGGCAGAGTTAAGCTACGAAACACGAGAGCAACCATTAAAGGCCTTGAGCTCTCGAACCTTAGCAATAAATACAACAAATAGTAACCTTAGTTTTTTATCCATAACAAAACAGAAGTATTTTGAGTTGCTCAAACAAAAAGAAAGGGCTTTTCTTACACAAGAAAATGACTGGGCAGCAGATGGTTTGGATGAGGATGAAGATGTCAACTATATTAATCTAGCCCTAATGGTCAAGTCTGATAAAACAGAGACAAGTTCTTCAAGTAATCAGGTAATCACCACTAACCTTGCACATTTATCTAAAGCTGGGTGTAATGATGCAATTAATGACATGTCTACAGAATTATATCATTTGCGTGTTACACTTAAGTCCCACACTAAGGAAAATGCTAAAATCAAAGAAAACAATTTGTTTTCAAGTGAGAGGAATAATGTGCTAGAGTCTTAGTTTATTGAATTTGAAAAATTGAGAATAGAATGTAGGATTGCTAAGGATGAATTAACTGAGTCCTTGAAGAAAGAAGAGATTTTGAAAAAGCAACTTCAACAAGAACAGGAGGTGATTAAGGCATGGAAATCGTCCAGAGTTGTCCATGCTCAAATCATCAAAGTTCAAGGAATTGAGTTCTTTTGTGATGCAGCCTGGAAAAAGAGTAAAGAGAAGCTGGAATCCAATTTGGTTGAAGGATTTCTAACAGATGTGGACTCGACGGATGATGAGAGTTATCCGTCGGATAATCAAAAAGATTATCCGTCGAGTGACATAAATCTCGTCGGTTGTGAGCAAACCTATGAGTAAAGACAAACTTGCCAAGTTAAATGAAAAATATGGATCAGTTTCCAAAAACTTTGTTTCAGGAGAATCTAGTCAAGTGAAGAAGGAGAAGAAAGTGAATGTTGGTCATTTGTCCATAAAGCAATTGAATGACAGATTAGAAAAGATTGAGGTTAAAATAGAGTCTAAAAAGATAAACAATAGAAATGGGAAAGTAGGGATTAACAAATATAACAACTACACACCTGATAAGTATGCTCCAAGAAAAATCTGTGTTAAGTGTGGTAGTGCTAATCATTTGTCTGTTAATTGCAAACTTGTCATGCCTACTCCCATATCTGTACCACCTTCTTTTCCCAACATGAATGTCATGCCCTCTATGCCTATGAATGATATGTCTGCACAGAATATGAATGCACAATTTGCTAATATGCCATTTGCACCTAATCCTTATTATGCTGCATTTAGTATGCCTCAAATGCCATTAAGCATGCCTTACTGGAATAACATGTTTGCAAATAGCATGTCATTTCCTGTTAATCAAAATGTGCATGATAATTATGTTTTAATGACTGGTTTCAAAGGTCCAACTCAGATGACTAAGGATGAATCTGATATCCCTAAGTCAAATAAGATCAAACCTAAGAAATAAAAGAAGAAAGCTAACAAGGCAGGACCCAAGAAAACTTGGGTACCAAAATTAACTTGATTTGGTTTTGATGTGTGCAGGGAAACAGAAAGAATCTGTGGTACTTGGATAGTGGTTGTTCAAGACACATGATTGGAGATTCTACCCTGCTCACAGAGTTCAAGGACAGAGCTGGCCCAAGTATTACTTTTGGAGATGAAAGCAAGGGTTATATTGTGGGATATGGCTTGATTTCTAAAGACAATGTCATCATTGAGGAGGTTGCCTTAGTGGATGCTCTCAAGCATAATTTGTTGAGTATCAGCCATCTTTGTGATAAGGCAATTCAGTAACCTTCAATTCAGAAGCCTGTGTTGTGACTAACAAAAGAAGCAACAAAGTGGTTCTCACTGGAGTGAGAAAAGGAAATGTGTACCTAGCTGACTTCAACTCATCAAATACAGAATCTGTTACTTGTCTTCTCAGTAAAGCAAGTCAAGATGAAAGTTGGCTATGGCACAAGAAGCTGTCCCATCTAAACTTCAAAACCATGAATGAGCTTGTCAAGAAAGAACTGGTTAGAGGTAAAGCATATGGAGTCTACAATCTAAGAACCAACATTGTTATGGAATCAATACATGTTGTGTTTGATGATAAAAAGATTGAAGGACAACAAGATGGAGATTACCATGAGAGCCTCAAATTTGATAATGTGGAGATGGTTAGTGATGATAGTGATGATGAAAGTGATCAGGGAACAATGACAAAGGATATTGCAGAAAAATCTACTACTAATGAAGCACAAAATTCAACATCTGTCGAGTTACAGAATGCTTCATCCGTCGGGAGACAATCTGCTTTATCCGTCGGGAGACAATCTGCTTTATCCGTTGGGAGACAATCAGCTTCATCCGTCAGAACTCAAAATACACCATCCGTCGGGTCATCAAAAGAAGCTGAAAGTCAGAATAGATCACTCAAAGAAATTTCCCCTTTCTCAAATCAAAGATCCATAAACTCGGGGGAGTTTCTAATAATCAAAACTCAATAACACATCAAGACAATAATGAGGCCTCTTCATCTAGAGCTAATCTACCTCAACAAAGAAAATGGACAAAGGATCACCCCTTTGAGCTCATCATTGGTAATGTATCTTCTAGAGTTCAAACAAGGAGAGCAACTCAAGAAGAATGTTTATATAGTAGCTTCATATCTAAGGAAGAACCAAAGAAGGTAGAAGAAGCTTTGTTGGATCCTGATTGGATTTTAGCTATGCAGGAGGAGCTAAACCAATTTGAAAGGAATAAAGTATGAAAGCTGGTACCCCAGCCTAAAGGAAAGAATCCAATTGACACCAAATGGGTATTCAGAAACAAGATGGATGAAAATGGCATAGTGGTCAGGAACAAAGCTAGATTGGTTGCTAAGGGCTATTGTCAACAAGAAGGAATTGATTTTGATGAAACCTTTGCTCCTGTTGCGAGACTTGAAGCCATTAGAATTTTCTTAGTCTATGCACCCCATGCAAATTTCAAGGTCTATCAAATGGATGTCAAGAGTGCTTTTCTAAATGGAGATTTGGAGGAGGAAGTCTATGTCAGTCAGCCTCCTGGTTTTGAAGATCCAAATTTCCCAAATCATGTCTACTATTTTTTGAAATAACTCTATGGACTGAAGCAAGCACCTAGAGCCTGGTATGACACTTTATCAAAGTTCCTTTTGGAAAATCACTTTACAAGAGGTACTGTGGATAAAACTTTATTCTTTAGAAATTTTAATGGCTCTAGTATCCTTGTTCAAATCTATGTAGATGATATTATATTTGGCTCTACAGATGAAAAACTTTGCAAAATGTTTGCCAAATTGATGCAAAGTAAGTATAAAATGAGCATGATGGGAGAACAAACTTACTTTCTTGGTTTACAAGTTAGGCAAGTTAGTGATGGAATATTCATTAGTCAAACTAAATACATTCATGATCACTTAAAGAAGTTTGATCTAATGGATTGCACATCTGCAAAAACTCTCATGGCCACTGCAACTAAGCTTGAATTAAATACTACTGAAAAGTCTGTGGATATTTCAAGTTATAGGGGCCTGGTTGGTTTACTTTTGTACTTAACAACTAGTAGGCCAGATATAATATTTGCTACTTATCTTTGTGCTAGATTTCAGGCTGACCCTAGAGAATCTCATTTAGTAGCTATTAAGAGAATTTTTAGATATCTCAAAGGAACACCAAAACTTGGCATTTGGTACCCTAGAGATTCTGGTTTTGATCTAACTGGTTATTCAGATGCAGATTATGCAGGTTATAAAATAGACAGGAAAAGTATAACAGGAATCTGTCAGTTTCTAGGAAACAAGCTTGTGTCCTGGTTCAGTAAAAAGTAAAATTCAGTTTCTACTTCTACAGCTGAAGCTGAATATATTGCTGCTGGTAGTTGCTGCGCACAGATTCTATGGATGAAAAACCAATTGTTGGACTATGGTCTACAAGTGGACAGGATTCCTATTTTCTGTGATAACACAAGTGCAATTGCCATCACTGAAAATCCAGTACAGCATTCAAGAACAAAGCACATAAACATCAAGTACCACTTCATAAGAGAACATGTGATGAATGGTACTGTGGAACTGCACTTTGTTCCAAGTGAAAAACAGCTTGTAGACATATTTACCAAGCCACTTGATCAATCCACCTTTTCAAGGTTGGTAAGTGAGTTAGGTATGCTTAATTATTATTGAATCATTTCAGATATTTTGCAAGTTGTAATGCATCCAGAAATTTAATTAATTTTTCTGTTTTGGATGAAATTTTGGCTAAGTCAAAATTTACATCCCGACGGATGATCATTATCCATCGAGTTTGTAAAGGGTTTTTAGCACATAAACGCAACGAAAATGTAAATTTAAATCTTAAAAAAAAACTGGAACCCTCCGCAGGATCCATGCGAAAAATAATATTTAATTCGTAGTTCAGTATGTTTACCTTAAGAAGCTTTACGTTAATGGAAAGATGGAGGTCTTTAATAGCGATCCAAGAACGATGAACGGAAATCCCTAGCAGCTACTCCTCAAGGGTAAAGCACTCCACCGGTATCCACCAAGAGTACAATGTGATGGAGGAGGAAGAGGTTGAGAGAATTAGTTGCCTCCCTCTTGTTCTACTTTAGAATTAGGGTTAATTATTTGGGTTGAGGCAAATAGGGTTTATAATAGTATATTTATAGGCAAAATTTCAGCTAAAAATTTTCCATAAAATATTATTATTATTAACCCTTTAATTGATTATTCTTATTAACCAATTAACTAATAATTAAAACACCTTTTAATCATTAATCCATTTTCTAAAAACTTTAGAAAAATAATTCTCTCACTTGATTTAATTTCCAAAATTAAATTCTTAATTAAGAATTAATTAAATCTCATTTAATCAATTATTAAATATGCTAATTAATTATTTATTTCATAAATAAATAATTACAGCCATTATTAATTAATTTCTCCACCATTAAATCATTCTCTTTTATGGTGTGACCCTGTAGGTTCAATATTAAGCCGGTAGTAGAAATAAATAATAATAAAAGTATTTTATCATTATTTATATAAATTCTCTAATTCATTAAATATGATTAATTAATAAATTAATCATATTTATTCTACATCGTGAGGGATACTTCTCAGCATATCGCGACTATCCGGATAATACGAATTCACTGCTTAGAATACCAAGAACATATTCAGTGAGTAGTTACCGTACAATCAATTCCTTCTACCCTGCAATGTCATGATTAAATACAAGGCATGGAACTTGTGTCAAGCCTATCTTATTTAATCATTTGCTTTCCCATTCACTATGCTTAGTTCTATTTAATGTAAATTAGAAACTCCTTTCTAATTTCATTCACTCTGGCCAGAGATTCCTGAACTAGCATAAGTGGATCCGCATTGAACATTCTCTTCCTTCACTGGAAGGGGTAGATCCTTTATTGATTATACACTATCTTCGTGTACAAATTCCTATACCCAGTAGAGCCCTTATAATTGTCCCTGGAGACTAAGAATTAAACCAAAGCATAGTTCAGTGTACACAAGATGACTATGATGACCTCAAGTCTAAGGATACTTGTACAACTATCACTATGTGAACAACTGCTGACACGTGAGTGAACTCCATCAGTTGTTCAGCTGTGTGAGTCATGTTCAGTGAACTTATTCTATAATAAGCACCTACATACTAGCTATAGTGTCACCACACAAATGTCTATGAGAACAGACATCCTTCATAATGAAGCAAGCATAGTATGTACCGATCTTTGCGGATTACTAATTACCAGTTAGTAATCCTACGACCAGGAAATATTTAAGTTTAGAGTTATCATCTTTTAGGTCTCATTATTATGATCTCATTATAATCCATAAAAAGCTTTACTCTAAACTATGGTATATCTTATTTAAACACTTAAATAGATAAAGCCCGCAATAAAACCAAAACAAGTCTTTTATTAATATCAATGAAATCAAAACAGATTATATAAAAGTTATTCCTAATTCATCATATATGATTGGACTTAGGACACATCTCTTTCAATCTCCCACTTGTACTAAAGCCAATCACTCTAGTATCTAATACCCATCTTGTCTTTATGACGATCAAAGTGACTTTGAGAAAGTGGCTTTGTGAGTGGGTCTGCTACGTTGTTATGTGTGTCAACTCTCTTGCCGTCTCCTCTTTTAATACAATACAAGAAATGTTACCGCGCTCCCACTAACCTTTTTGTAGACACATGGTTCATCTATGTTTTTTATAAAACCAAACTCTTTGATTGTCTCATCAAAATGGATGTTCCATCTACGAGAAGCTTGCTTTAAACCATATATGGTTCGCAGTAGCTTACACACTAGGTGTTCATTTCCCTTGGAAAGAAAACCCTCTGGCTGTGTCATATACACTTCCTCTTCAAGTTTCCCATTGAGGAAGGCCGTTTTTATGTCCATTTGCCAGATCTCATAGTCGTAGTAAGCAGCAATCGCAAGCAAAATCCGAATTGATTTTAACACGGCTACGGGCAAAAAAGTTTCATCAAAGTCAATTCCTTGCCTTTGTCTGAATCCTTTTGCCACGAGCCTGGCCTTATAGGTCTCCACCTGCCCATCTGCTCCAATCTTTCTTTTGTATACCCACTTGCACCCAATAGGCTTAACACCTTCAGGCGCCTCAACCAGAGTCCATACTTGGTTGGTATACATAGATTCCATTTCGGATTTCATGGCACTATGCCATTTCTCTGAGTCAACACTACTCATAGTCTCATTATAGGTCACAGGGTCATCATCATCAATGATTGACAACTCATTGTCATTCTCAATGACAAGGCCATAATACCTCTCAGGTTGGCGAGACACTCTCCCTGACCTACGAATAGGCTGTTCCACAGAAGGTTGTTCAGTCTAAACAGGTGTTTCCACTTGATCCGTAGTAGTTTGTGCTTCTTGAACTTCATCAAGTTCAATTTTGCTCCCACTGTTTCCTTCAAGGATAAACCGCTTTTCCAAGAAGGTAGCATGTCTGGAGACAAACACCCGATGATCGGTGTAAAAGTAATACCCTAAAGTCTCTTTAGGATATCCCATAAAATTACATTTTACAGATCGAGATTCCAGCTTATCTGGGTCAAATTTCTTGACATAAGCTGGACATTCCCAAATCTTAACGTGTTTAAGACTCGGTTTCCTTTCTTTCCATATCTCATATGGAGTTTGAGGAACAGATTTGGAAGGCACCTTATTCAGTAAATATGCTGAGGTTTCCAATGCATAACCCCACAGGAATACTGGAAGATTCGCATAGCTCATCATGGACCGAACCATGTCTAACAATGTTCGATTTCTCCTTTCAGATACCCCATTCAACTGTGGAGTATATGAAGGAGTCCACTGGGAGACTATACCATTTTCTTTGAGATAAGCTAGAAACTCTCCATTCAAGTATTCACCACCTCGATCTGATCGAAGAGTTATAATACTATGTTTGGTTTGTTTCTCCACTTCATACTTATATTCTTTGAACTTTTCAAAGGCTTCAGACTTGTGTTTCATCAAATACACATATCTGAATCTAGATCGATCATCTATGAAAGCAATGAAGTATAAAAATCCACCCATGGCTTGCGTAGACATTGGTCCACATACATCTGTGTGTACCAATCCTAGCAAATCTACAGCCCTCACTCCATGTCCACTAAATGGAGATTTGGTCATTTTACCCAATAGACAAGACTCGCATGTAGGATATGATTAAAAATCAAAGGGGTCAAGTAACCCTTCCTTATGCAATGTCCGCAGTCTATTTTCACTAATATGACCAAGTCCGCAGTGCCACAAGAAAGTGAGATTTTCATCATCCCTTTTCTTTTATTAGTATGTTCAATTTGTAGTAAATTATGCTCTACGTCACGTACATACAGACCATTATTTAAAATACCACTTCCATAAAGAACGTTATCTCTAAGAATTGAACATTTATTATTCTGAATAACAAACAAAAATCCAGCCAAGTCTAACATGGAATAGAAATAATATTCCTCACAATCGAGGGAATAAAATAACAATTATTTAGAACAATAGTCTTGCCCGTAGACATATGTAAATGAAATGATCCTACAGCTTCAGCAGCAACTCTTGCTCCATTTCCCATCCGTAGAATCACCTCCTCTTCTTCAAGAGTCCTACTTCTCCTTAGTCCCTGCAACGAATTGCAAATATGAGAACCACAGGCGGTATCTAATACCCAAGTAGAAATTTGACTTAGTGGCATATTAACTTCGATCATGAACATACCTGAATCAGAAGCGGTAGTCTCACTACCCTTCTTATTCTTCAATTCTGCAAGGTAAACATTGCAGTTCCTCTTCCATGCCCCACCTTGTTACAGTGAAAGCAAACAGCTTTGCTCTTGGGGTCTTCAGCTTTTGGTGGAACCGGCTTTTTCTCACCTACTTTCTTCTTCTTGGAAGGGTTCTTTTTCCTTTTCTTAGGATTGGAACCTTCACAAATTAGAAGAACAGAACTCTTCTTAGGGGGAAAATTCGATTCCGCAGTCTTCAACATGTTGTGGAGTTCAGGCAGGCTAACATCCAGCTTATTCATGTGAAAGTTCACAACAAACTGCGAGAACAAACTCAGAAGTGATTACAAGACCAAGTCTTGGCTCAGCTCCCCATCCATGGCAAAACCAAGTTGTCCAAGACGTTCAATCAAATTGATCATCTTAAGTACATGGTCATTCACAGATGATCCCTCAGACATCCTACAACCGAACAGTTCCTTCGATATCTCATATCGAGTTGTCATCCCTGCCACATCATACAACTCTTGTAGATGCATAAGGATAGTGTGAGCATCCATATTCCCATGTTGCTTCTGTAGCTCAATGTTCATGGAAGCTAGCATGATGCATTGAGCAAAATTTGCATCATCTTTCCATTTACGATACACAACATGTTCATCATTATGTGCATCGCTAGCAGGTTCAGTAGGCTTAGGCGAGTCAAGCACATATTCCAGCTTCTCAACCCTGAGAACAATTCTCAAGTTTCGAAGCCAGTCAGCAAATTTAGGACCAGTCAACTTGTGATCATCTAGTATACTCCGGAGTGATAGTGCAGAAGACATAACGAATATAGTAAATTTGTAAATGATGAACACATAACAACACTTAGCAAATATTCAATTTAATTTCAAGACACTATATGAATCGGGTCTTTATTCATAAGTGGCTCCCACTAGTTTATCTAATTTATACAACCCCTAAGTGAAAATTAAGCATTCATAATGCTAGTGGGAATAGGGATCCTACATTCCATCACACAACCTCGGCTGTAGCACGAAACGTCATGTGATGTTCAATAGGCAGACAACTCTTGTCAATTACATCTTATGTTATTCCCTAATAAAACTTTAGCCTCTTGAATAATTGAGTCACGGCTGTAGCACGACAAACTCAATATTCTAAGTCAAGTCTAACCCAACATTTCGTACAATTGAATCAGTCTCCAACGGCCCACGGCTGTAGCACGTAACGACCTTTAGATTCTAATTCAATATACACATCTCTATGTAATAGACAAGTATTTCTTATTTCGAAATCAAAGCCCTCGGCTGTAGCACGAAACGATAATGATTTAAAAATAAGAACCACTTTCTACCATGTTGGAAGGCTATGACCGACACAAGCTCGTTGTGTCATTGGCCAATTACTACTTGATATTATTCAATTTTAGAGGGATTATATTATGTTACAATCATAATCATATTATAAAGAGATTCTTCCTTTTAAATCAAATATTTCAAATCAATAATCGATAATAAGATGATTCCCAGATCGGGGGGAGCATTGTCAAGAGGCGTCACTTAATACCCCTTTCTTACAGATAGAAATCTGCTTTTGACAGAATCATCCTTTCTCTCAATACTGAAAATTCATATTTAATTACGTGTTTCATAAACACAAGAATCTCATGATTGTATTCATAATATTATTGTTAAGGTAAGAAACGATTCCTATTCTAGATTTTCTAGAGCACGCCTTATATTGATTTAAGTTCACCTAAATCTATCATCGCATGGTAAACATAGGCATATATCTCATATATAAAATTAATAAGCAAGTAAATGTAAAGTGCAATAAAGTAAATGTGTTTGGTTATGGCCCCATCCTATGTGATCTTTATCAAGCTCATGATAAAGATCAAGGTCAATCTAATATGGTGATGGAAATAAATACAACTACTTATTACATAAGTCTTCTTCTTTGTCTAGATTTCTTGTATGCCTCGTCTTCTTCTTTGTATCACCTCCATTGGATAGCCTTCTTGAGTCTTCAGTTACATTACATAGATTGAAAGTAAAACTAATCTAATGAACTTACAAGAATAACTCGAGTTACATTCGAGATTTATGATTACAAAGATTGACGACATGCAAGTCGTATTTAAAACCAAAACCAAAACCATTACACTAAGGTCGAAAGGCCATAACAGTAACACCCCCAAATCCGGGGTCGGGGATTCGGGTTGTCACGAGTTCCATTTCCCTTATCAATACTTAATCTTAACAGTCAACCAACTACTGCGTACTGTGACCCCACAATATACACAAACACACCACAAGTCATAGTCTCAGAGATGAATATCCAAAAATAACACAAGTCATCTTATTCCACAATTATAAACCATTTCACCATAAAAAGGGTTTCTGAATAATTTACATATTCTTTGCCATTATTACAATTCATAAATATACATAAGTCTGGTACATCAAAAGTTGAAAGCCTAGCCTATTGGTAGATCCTACCTCAGCTATAACGGCATCAACGCCTACAGGAAACTGCCAAACGTTTCCTAACCGCTTGCGAATCGGGAGCTTGGTCCTGTTCATCTTTTATATCTGTTGTTGTGTGATGAAAGAAGAATGCAAGGGTGAGCAACATGCCCGCCGAAATAATATATATAATAATTAACAATATATGAGCATTCTCATAGTTTCATGAAAGTCTTGGTCAAAAGAAATGAACCAAGTTTGATATCTTAATGCGACCAATCGCAAAATATTCAGTAGATATATACATATATACTTGTGATGAAAGAAGAAAGCAAGGGTGAGCAACATGCCCACCGAAATAATATATATAATAATTAACAATATATGAGCATTCTCATAGTTTCATGAAAGTCTTGGTCAAAAGAAATGAACCAAGTTTGATATCTTAACGCGACTAGTCGCAAAATATTCAGTATATATATACATATATACTTTTCACAATCTTAGAAATCCTCTGACATGTATAATATACACAGAGTTCCAGTTTATAACTGTATAAAAATATCGTTGCAAGGTGATCTCATATATCTAACCTTGTCTCAACGTTTTTCTGAAAACCTTTGTCATTCATAAGATAATCATTAACTAGATATAAGTTGAAAAGATGAAGTTACAAGATACTCCAATTTACTTATATCTTTTTCTGAGTACTACTTGAACTACCACCGTTCAAGGTATAAATAGTTCATCCCATAGATGAAGCTACACGAAAAAAATTGTATAGAATCAATATTTGAAATATCATCAAAATAAAATGAAGTTACGAGATACTTCATTTGATGAAAACATCATTTTGAAAACTCGACCCTGCCAACACTCAACAATCGCCCAGCCGTAGCCTTTTTATCGAAGTGCTCTGAGTAGTGTTGCAGAAATATCCAATTGGATGATGAACTCATTACGGGAGTTTACCGCGCCAGGAAGACCACTTACGATGATCAGTCGCAGTAGTGCAACCCCACCATTTTCTACATGTAGAGGAGAACCTGTCGGATTTACTTGTCAACCGAACACTGGACTCCTAAGGAATGGACCGTCTTAGCGGAACTTCCAGGCCATTTGGGCCAATATAATAAGGTTGGGCCGGCGCCACTCAACCACTTACGCCACTCCTAGTTCAGATGAAATCCATGACTCTGAAATGTAAAGCTCGTTCTCCCTTCCCCAAGTAGAAACTTGTTGATACGGCTCCACTAAGAAGTCATATCTAGTTGGAAAGGAAAACTCACCGATATTTCCCAGGCGATGCCTGTTAATGGATTAACTTGTTTCAAGAATTTTACTTCCTGAGTGTTGGGTAAGTAATCAAAAATTCTTTTATCAAAACAGCAACCTTGTTGCGAATATAAAATACACCACAGAGCTGGATCCCTCAAGTTTTGAGCGAGTATTTAAATCCCCTTCGAAAGGAAGATCTTAAATATAAAAATGAGTTTTGGGATCCGCCCTAACTTTTAAAAATCATTTTGAAGACTCGAAAACATTTTTAAGAATGTTTGGAGTAATGCTGATTTAATGAAATAAATCAGTCCCGATATATTAGAAAATATATGAATATTATTATTTAAATAGTATTCCCATAAGGGTTATCCTTATAAAAATAATCGAGGTAGGAGTTTTAAAACTCATATTTGAAATGAATAATAAATAACCAACGATATACTTATACGAAAGTATGATCTTTATTTGAATAATCGAAAATAAGTTTGATTATCAAAACAAGAATACAAAATAAAGAATATTATTTAGTAAATAAGCGGAGTCATAAGTCCTCGAATGAATATTGAAAATAATATTCATTAATATGAATAAACGGAGTCATAAGCCCTTGAATGAATATTCAAAATAATATTCATTAATAAAAATAAAGTTATCGAATAAAACTTATTCGATTATTAGTTTTGAAAACTATATCTATATACATATATATATATAAATATATATAATATACTCGGGAACATCGACTCCCGGTTTTAGAAAATGTTCACCTTTGGGTCCCCTATACTAAGGGTATACGCAATTACTGCTTATCTCTAGCATAGGTATTATGCAACTAATAAGCCTTTGAATCAACAGATATATATCAAGATTATGAAATAGACATGCATATATACCATATCACATGCTCCAATATATCACAAGATTTGCTAATTAACCATCATGCATCTATCACAAGAAAATGCATATACATATGTATACATCACAACAACAGTATAACGGGTAGAAAACTTGCCTGAGTGTTCCCGGAGAGACTTAAGCTTAGAGTGGGTCCGATAACCTATGAACAACAACATAAGTCGGAATTAAACCCCGGTCGCTTAAGAAACTAGACTTTAACCAATTAGACCCCTTACGTTCGCTTTCGCGCTTAACGATTCACTTAAGTCGCTCGAGTACCCTCGGCTCCACCATTTTTAATAAATTAACCATTAAGAGTTTTAAGGAGATTCTTTCGCGAGTACCCTACCAATCGTCTAACCCACTTTACATAATTGTTTCATAATCCAATTAGTCATTTAAGGGCCTTAACCAATGTTTCAAAGTAAGGCGAGGGGTAATGGTTCGTTCGCGAAACGCCGTTACTTAAAACGGTCGTTTCTCCTAAACCGTACATCGGATTCAAACGAACCACATATCAAAATGAAGCTTGAAACATAACCTATCTAAACATGGAAGTGGTTAGTTTATAAAAGTTGGTGTTCGGGTCCAACAGTTAATCACAAAACAGTTTATAGAAAATCGGGCATTACGACGGCTATAACCTAACGATTTCCAAAGTTTAAACTATACCAAATCATCACCAATTCAACAAAAATCCAACATCCATCAACATCAAACTAAACCCATTCATCTAAGCACCATTATCATCCAAACAAACCAAACTTAAAACTAAGGGTTCAAGAGTTTATACCTTCCTTGGAGAGTGGGTAACAAGCCTCTAGGAACCTTGATCTATGCTTAATCAACCTTAAGCTTTCATGAAAATCAAGAAAATCAAAGTAAGTTACTATTCACTACTATTAATCATCATCTTTGATGAGTGGATTAGCTAAGCAAACCATGGAATCTTGATCTTAAACTCATGGTATAACTAAGTTATGAAATATAGGATCCAAGGAAACAAACCTTGTAATTTTCCATGGCCTAGAACTTGAGTTTTAAAAATCTATTTCTTCATTTCTTGAAAAGGCCGAATGGAAGAAGAAAGAAATGGGGGAGAGCTTTTGCTTGCTTGTTTTTCCTTGGGAAATGAGAAAGAAATGCTTGGTGGAGGAGATTTTTGAACAAATATCTTGATAAAGTGATGACATCACTCACACATGTCATTGCTTGCATCATTCATTTGCCACATGTCCTTCCCTTCCTCTAATCTCTTTGATTAGTGCTTAATTATTTGGTTAATCCTTTGGTTACTTATATAAGCTTGATCCTTGGTCGCTTATTTGTTTTACGGTTCGCTTCACTCTCGTTATCGGTGATCGTTCGAGGGATCATATCCGGGATCTTATTACTTGGGTTCCCCTAAACCTTTCTCAATATTTTATATTCATTTTATGATCCTCTCTTATAATCCTTGAATTTAAATCCTTTTTATCCTGTTCCCTTATACTTAATTCTTTCGGTATCTGGTGGATTTTCGGGAAAAATCAAAGTGTTCGAACTTGGATTCTGACGATCTTTACATACACTTATATACCACATATAGTACTAATAATATCTCAGAAGATCTATAAAAGAACCCCTACATAGTGTGGTATGAAAAGTTTTCTTATTCAGCATACTCAACAAAAACACTATTCATAAGGGTTTCAAAAATTCCAAAAATTGGGGTTATTACAATAACCATCCACCATGCTCATACAACACATAAAAGCATGTTAAAACACATAATTTGATCTTAACATATCATATTGTTATACCCGAAATTCAGCATTGAATTGACTCGGGTCAAATGCGGCTTACATACGGTCAAACCCGGTACTGCATTGTGGAAGGATAGGACGTGTCCTGGCCAATAGGATGCGCCTATATTTGATTTGATGCTTTATGGTCTGGTGATAGCGAAGCTTGGATCTGGACGCGCCCACTTGCGGTAGACGCGTCAACATTGGAAAAATTGCTTGTTAAATATGATCTTGCGGCAATGGAGGTTGGAGGACGCGCTTGTCTTCATAAGGACGCATCTTGTAACTTTGGCATGCTATAAGGAACGGTTGAGGAAGAAAAAGGGGTGAATTTATAAAGGTCAGGACGCGCCCAGACTCTGAGGACGCGTCATGTGTTGGTCAATGTGTTCTTAATGGTGACTTCAGGACAAAACATGCGTGGAACGGAGCAATGGAGAGTTATTTTTACTAACGTATTTGTTGCAGGTACTCTTTGAAGAATTCCCTCCTTGAGACGGTCAAGGAGGGGGATGTCGGTGAAAAGCTAGAAGGCCTCCAGGGGTATGCCTGATGATTGAAGGCCTCCTCCTGTATTCAATGGGTGTCCTCGTTGGGGATGCGGGGTTAACTTTGGTATGTGCTTTGGGAAATTTGTTCTTGTATTCAACGGGTGTCCTCGTTGGAGAACTTTGGAGTCATCCTGCACTTTGCACCCAAGAGCTTGGGATCACCTGTCCTGTTATCTGGTGGGTTATCCTCATTCGGGGGACAGGGACGCGTCCGGCATTTGGGGTGAACATTGGCTATACCTGCGTCTGTACATCAAGGGAGATAGCTGTAGCGGAGTATTATCCTTGCGCAGGGAGATGCACTATCCGTGAAGTCCTGCAATTACCGACGAGCCTTGGGCCTTCGCGGTTGGGCCTCATAGTTGGACATTCCTAAAGCTAGCGGAAGACGAATTTCGGATGGGCTTCTACTGGACCTAGAAATAAGAAGTCTAAGTCCATTAGATTTCTTGTTCTACGAGAACTACGTTAGGCTTGATCCCTATATAAAGGGTACGTAGGCACATTGAAATGGTAAGAAGTTGAGAGCCGATAAGAGAGCCACCACTTACTCTGATCAATCTCAGCCTAAAACAACCACAATCAACCACACACCGCTTGATTTTCCGGCAAAGAACCACCATCATAGATCTTAGTTCCGGCGAGAAACCTCAATCTTTATTGTTACCAGATTCCTCCGTCAACAAATTGGCGCTAGAAGGAGGGGAGCTAATTAAGGTCTTATCTTAGGAGGAAAAGATGTCTTATAATCGTGATGGGAGTTCTTATGATGGAAGTGACAGCAGATCTGAAGGAGAAGGCGGGGGACGCTACACTCGCCATGAACCTTACATTCCCAGAAACATGGCGGATCCACCAAGAGCTCCGGATGTGGGGGGGACACCCCCAGTTCTCATCAGCAATGCTGATATCTTGGAGCAGTTGTATCGCATGGGGGATACTCTTAAAAGTTTTCACTCAAGACTAAACACGGTGGAGCGTCGGAGGACAAGGAGAGGTCATCGTTTTCCCCGTCACGGTTATGCCTTGGGGAAAGCCCCTGTAGTTGAAGGAGATACCCAGGGCAGCGGGGAAAACCCGCAAAATCACTCCGCGGCGCTTGGAATATTCTGATGATGTAGGGCCTATTGTGGAGCTTGCTGATGAGGACACTGATGGTAGGGAAAGGCCTCGCCTTGGTACCCAGGTGGTGCCACACCCACATAAGTCTGGGCGTACGATGGATGAGCGTTGTCGTGCGAAAAACACTCAAAATCAAGATGAGGAAGGAAGGGATCTTTCAACCTTGAAAAGGAGGCTTGGCATAAGGTTGGAAGATGACGATTTGAGGATGTTGCTGGTAGAATGGCAAAGGGAAGGAAACGCCGGAGAAGCGAGGCCCCGTGACCAAACGCGTGTGCCCCCTGCATTCCAATGGGATGACAGGGAGTGGCACCACGAGCACGAGCGTGCCCCTCCGCGAGGAAGGTCCGGGAATTACTACCGAGGATATCAGAGGAATGGGCGAGGAAGGTTGGGATACCAACACGGAAGAGCACCCTACAATGATAGGAGAGGTGGAGCACCTTCCGCTGGAGAAGCCCTTGCCGTTATTCCCGTAGCTTCCCACAGTGCTACTGGTAATGAGTCCAGGGCGCGTCCTCATGACCGGGACGGAGAACAAATTCAAGTAAGAATGCAAAATAACGATGAAATTCCGCAACGCGGTCAAGAAGAACCTCGCATGTGGGAACATGTTCAAAACCGAGATGGTACCATGCCACAGTCGCAGCCTCAGGGCGAGGGGCGGCGAGATCTACCGCCACATCCGGGGGGTAATCAAGGGGAATTGCAGCAAGTCGCTGAGCAACCCCAATATCCTAATGTTCAAACCATTCCGGGAATAGGGACGTTTAATGTGAACGATCTCAAGAGATTGCTCAACCATCTTGAGGGAGGAAGGGTGACAGCAACTGCGCAGGCTCCTTCCCCTTTTGTTGCTGTTGTGAGGGAGGTGCAATTGCCTGCAGGATACAGGAACACGACCAATAACTTGCGTTTTTATGGGAACTCTGATCTCGTGGAATTCCTGGGGCATTTTAATATTGAAATGGATGTATATCAAGTACCTGATTTGGCTCGATGCCGTCTCCTGGCGGCCACTTTAGAGAAGGCGCTCAGCAGTGGTTCCAAAAACTTGGTCCAGGTGTGATCACATCCTGGGAGCAGATAAAAACATTATTTTTGACTCAATTTCAAGCCGCAGTGAAGTACACGCCACCTGTTACCATACTGGCTAATGTGAAACAGAAGGAAGAAGAAAGTTTAACCTCATACTTCAAAAGGTTCAATGCAGAATCCACTTTGGTGAGGGGTGCAACTGATGAGACACTAAAAATACTTCTTATAGCTGGACTGCGTGTGGGAACGGATTTCTGGAAGCACCTGCAAGGGAAAGACCCTGTGTCACTAGCTGATGTGCTTGCGCAGGCGGAATCATTCAAAGCAATCGAACAGTCGCTTGCAGAAACAAAAAAGAATGACAACACACATAACTCCAAGGGGCGATCCAAGAGAAGGGATAGATCCTTGAGCCCAGATTATCGGCGGAATGTCAGAAGCCCCAATAGAGTAAACACCATGAATACGCGGAGAGAATGGAGCCCGCCATCGAACTACGAGAGGAGGGTTAGCAATTATACGCCGCTGGCGGCGTCCATTGATCATATCTTTGAGGTAAATAAGGATAGAGGAATCTTCAAGAAGCCCGACCGTTTAACTTTATGGCAGAGCATGGCAGAGCAAAGACAAAAAGAAGTACTGTGACTACCACGAGTCTACCAGCCATGACACCCATGAGTGTCGTCACCTGAGAGATGAAATTGAGGAATTGATCAAAGCTGGATACCTGGGAGAATGGATTGACAAGGTGAAGCGATGCAGGGGAATCGATGACAAGGGTAAGGATGAAAGACAGCCCCCGCGGGCCGAAGATGTTGAAAAAACAGCAGAAGTGTAATAACCCCAAAATTTTCAACTTTTTGTAACCCTTATGAATAGTGTTTTAGCTGAATGAGAAAACTTTTCGCGCCACACTATGTAGGGATTCTGTTATGGATATTCTGGGATATTATTAGTACTCTATGAAGTATATAAGTGTATGTAAAGATCGTCAGAATCCAATTCCGAACACTTTGGTTTTTCCCGGAAATCCACAAGGTACGGAGAGAATTGAGTATAAGGTAACAGGATAAAAAGGATTTAAATTAAAGGATTATAATAGAGGATCATAAAAAGGAATATAATGTATTGAGAAAGGTTAAGGGAACCTAAGTAATAAGATCCCGGGTATGATCCTTCAAACGATAAACGAGAACGAAAGTTAAGCGAACCGTATAGCAGATCAGCGGTCATTAGGCAAACGATTAGGAAGTTAATCAAAGGGATTAATGGGAATGATGTCATCCAACCAATAGAAAGAAGACAAGGAAGGAAGGATGACATCATGAGGATGAGGTAAGCATGACATAGGAAGGAAGGAGGTGTGGTTGAATAAGAACCACACAAATTCAAGGGCAAGGTGGTAATTTGCTAAATCAAATACAAAACCAAGTCAACCAACTAGCAAATCATTTCATCAAAAAATCAAAAATCAACCAAGGCCTTGTTCTTCATCTTTTAGCTCTCGGCTTTTTGCATTTTTCAAGGCTTAGAATTTCCAAAATCAAGATCAAAGCATCCTTAATTGGTAAGAAAATTCCCTAACCATCCTTATGCTTAGTAATGGCTATATCATGAGTTTGAGCCATTAATTCTTTCTCTAGCTTCTTCATTTAAACAATGAAGAAGACAATGAATAGTGTTTTCAAGTTTTTTTAACTTGAACTTTTCTTGTTTTCTTGAAGATCCAAGCTTACCTAAGGCTTCTCCAAGCTTCTTAAGGCTTCCTAGCTCAACCCACCACTTCAAGGAAGGTATACCATTTTCAAACCCTAGGTTCTTATATGTTATAAGGTGATTTTGATGAGTAGGATGTTATGGTATCTTGTTGTTATGATTAGAGTTTGAGATTTGGAATGGTAGTGAAATGAAATGGTAATTTTGTGGTTTTGATTTAAAGAAACTTAAGTATGATTAAAGTTAGGTTTAAGCATATGTATGAATGATTAAAAGTGAATTGGTTGGGATTGTTATGATGTGATAAGGATGGATGTTTGTTGTGTGTTGGATTTGAGGATGGTTTGGGTTGATTGTGGATGGTTTAAAATTGGGAAATCGCGTAAACATAGCCGTCGTAATGTCCGATTTACCGTAGACTGTTTTTTTGTTCTTAACATCAGAACCCTTGAACTCACTGCTAGGTTTTGACCATTGTCATGTTTAGATAGTTCATGTTACGAGCTTCGTTTTGATATGTGGTTCGTTTGATTCCGATGAACGGTTTAGGAGAAACGACCGTTTCAAGTAACGGCGTTTCGCGAACGAAACTTTTTCCCCTCGCCTTACTTTGAAAGGTAGGTTAAAGACCGAAAAGGGTTAATTAATGCATGAAACCTTTATGGTAAGTGTTTTAGGCAGTTGGTAAGTCACTCGCGAAGGAATCGCTTTAAAACTCGTAAAGGTTAAATTATTAAAAATGGTGGGGCCGAGGGTACCCGAGCGACTTAAGCAAATCAGTGAGCGCAAAACAAGCGTTAGAGTCTAAGTTAGTTAAAGTATAGAATTACAAGTGATTTTGGTTTAATTCCAACTTACTTGTTGTTTATAGGTTACCAGACTCGTCCCGAGCCATTCGTAACCCCCAGTCGCTCAGGCAAGTATTCTATCCGTTATACTGTTGTTGTGATGTATACACTTGTATATGCATTATCTTGCGATAGATGCATGTTGGTTATTTAGCAAATTCTTGCGATATATTGTAGCATGTGATATGGTATATATGCATGCATGTTTCATATTCTTGAAATATATATCTGTTGGTTCATTTGATAATACCTATGCTAGAGGATAGCGGTATCTTGCATATACCCTTAGTATAGGGACCCAAAGGTGAAAATATTTTCAAAAACCGGGAGTCGAGGATCCCGAGTAGATTTTATATATATGGATATGGATATTTATATATATATATATTTATATATATGTATGGTTATAGTTTTCTAAACTATTAATCGAATAAGGTTTATTCGATAACTTGAAACTTTATTTTATTATTAAATATTATTTCGAATATTATTCGAAGGCGTATGACTCCTTTTATTATTTATTGAATATTATTTGAATATTCGTTCGAGGGCTTATGACTCTTTTATATTATTTATTGAATATTATTTGAATATTCATTTGAGGATGTATGACTCATTTATTTTATTTAATGAATATTATTTATAATATTCATTCGAGGTATTATGACTCAGCTTATTTTATTTATTGAATATTCATTTGAGGATCTATGACTCCGATTATTTGCTGAAATATATTCTTTATTTTATTAAAGAATAAGATGTCAATAATCAAACTTATTTTCGATTATTCAAATAAAGATAATACTTTCATATAAGTATAGCTTTGGTTAATTAATACTCGTTTCAAGTATAAATTTTAATACTTCTACTTCAATTATTTTTATAAAGATTATTCTTTATGGGAATATTATTTAATTAATAATATTCAGATATTTTCTAATATTCTGGGGACTGATTTACTTCATTAAATCAGCCTTACTCCAAACACTCTTTAAAGTGTTTTCGAGTCTTCAAAATGATTTTTAAAAAAGTCAGAGCGGATCCCAAAACTCATTTTTATATTTAAGATCTTCCTTTTTAAAGGGGATTTGAATACTCGCTCAAAACCTGGGGAATCCGGCTCTGTGGTGTATTTTATATTCGCAACGAGGTTGCAGATTTGGTAAATGAATTGATTACTTGCCCAATGTTCGGGAAGTAAGCCCATCTAATTGAGTCGGCATAAGCGACAGGCCGGGGTACGGTCTAATATTGTGTAAGTGGCTGGGTGGCAGTCCATCAACGCGTGAGGGGCCGGGGTACGGTCGAGCGCGAGGTCTTAATTATGACCAGGGTGATGACCGGTGAGGAATTCATCCATCTACAGTAGAAAAGGTTACTTATTGGTATCTTTGCCTGATCAGCAAGATATCGGGTTTATGCCAAAATTCTTTTCCTTTCCAAAATTCATTGGATGTTTCGAACTCTGTTCATACTTCACATAACAGAGGTTCCAGGAAATGTTTTCGGGATATATATATATGTGGATATATGTATATATCGGGACTAAATAAAGTATCTCATAACTTTTTCATTCAATAATATTTCAAAGATTGAATCTATTCAAGTCTTATCTTGTGGTCTCATCAGTGGGATGAACTTTTGAAACTGATTATAACTTGAATGGTGGTAGTTCAAGTAGTATTGGGAAAGATATTAGTATATTGGGGTATTTGGTAACCTCATCTTTTAAACTTATATCTAATTAATAATTGTCTTATGAATGACAAAGATTTTCAGAAAAACGTTGAGACAAGGTTAGATATATGAGATCACCTTGCAACGATATTTTTATACAGTTATACACTGGGATTTTGTGTATATTATGCATGGAAGAGGACTTCCAATATTTTGAAAAGTATATATGTATATATATATATACCGAATATTTTGCGACTTCATCGCATTAAGTTATCAACTTGGTTCACTTCTTTTGACCAAGACTTTCATGAGTATTATGAGTAGACTCATATATTGTTAATCATTATACATATTATTTTGGTGGGCTTGCTGCTCACCCTTGCTTTCTTCTTTCATCACACAACATCAGATAGACAAGATGAACCGGACCAAGCTCCCGATTCGCAAGAGGTTAGAAATCGTTCGGCAGTTTTCTGGAAGCGTTGATGCTGCTGTAGCTGAGGTAGGAACTACCAATAGGCTAGGCCTTCAACTTTTGATGTACCAGACTTATGTATAATATGAATTGTAGTAATGGCAAATAAAATGTAAATCTATTCAGAAAACCTTTTAAGGTGTATTGGCAGATAATTGTGGAATATAATTACTTGTGGTTATTTTTTTTTTATGTTCATCTCTGAGACTATAACGGGTTGTGGTGTGTGTTAGTGTGGGGTCACAGCATAAGGTTATTTTTATTAAGTAAGTGAAGTGGTATTGTGGAATGAAAGACCGTGACGACCCGGATCCCCGACCCCGGATCTGGGGGTGTTACAGAAATGGTATCAGAGCCAAGCGTTATAAACCTCAGAGATGATGGGACGTTAAGATAATAAGTTCACTAAGATAATAAGAACTCTTGCCAAGTTCATAGTCGGGCTACCTAACGTAGCACTGACAGTTAAAACCCTTATGGGAACCCTTATAGGTATCGTGATAGTAACATAGTTTGTTCTCGTATAGGGCAGCGGGGCACCAAACCTTGAGGTTCAGGAGCATCAGCATGAGGATGTTTTATTACAAGTTGGAGATCAAATTGTGAATCCGATGGAGTACCCTAATGAGGGACCGGATGAGGTTCAGCTAGAGAATGCTGCGGTTGAGGATGTTATCCCGGAAAGGATTGTGGCTGAGGAGGATCTCATGGAGGATCCTGATGAGAATGAAGAGAGGACCGTTGAGGAACAGATGACCGTAGTCAGGGCGACTACCAGAGCAAGAATGGCCGCGAGGGTGGCCCTAGAGAATGAAGAGTTACCAAGGGCACAAAAGTTAATGAGGGCAGAAGGAGTGGGGCCTTCCACGACCCCAATTATACCAGTATCAGACCCTCTTCCAGAGGCTCCTGTAGACCTCCATGAGGTTCCACCAATTCCTGTTCCCTCCCCTGTACAGAGCCCAGCACATACTGAGGAAATGCCACCTTTATCCCCTGCACCATTGTCACCTGATACCGTGCTTGGTTATCCATTTGGATCTCCTGGGTCTGCACCACCTGTTCCCCATGGACTGCTAGATGCTACCACTCAGGCTTCTCTTATCGCTGATTATCATATGACTTTGGGTGGCCTGTCAGAGGCCCGGAATGTTAGGAGTGATCTGTTGGATCGACTTACTGCACCAAGGATTGAGGGTGGGATACTTCCGGCAGGATTAGCGTATAGCATGGAAAGGATTGAGGCTACCACCCGTGTTACAGCTAGAGGCCATCTTGAGGGTCAGGTTGATCCAGCTCTACTTGCGACTATCTTAGACCTCATCACCTCTGTGATGGAACAGGTTAGGGATGTTGTGCGTGCTCGCACCTCTTAATCCATGGTAGTGTACAAGGCCAGAGCAATCAAACAAGGGTCTCATGTAGCACCGCTTTTGGATGATTAGCCTAAGTTATGAATGATTAGTATTAATGACGAGATGACTATTTATGGTAGTACTTTTGGGATAGGAGCGATAAGTTCATATGATGTAATCCTCTTTAATATGTTCAGTTGTTGTACCCTCGAACAAATGGTTATGTATATATTCGTTAATTTCAGTTCAGATCAGTTTGATTGTGATAAATCACATTGTTAATTGCTCTATTAACACTTAAGAGAGTGTCATGAAGTTTATCGAACTTAAGAATTCATAATTTGCAATCGTGCAAGGACTAAACGAGGGGAAGACTTAAGCAAAGTAAGTAAGACAAATATCCAGAGACTCTCAAAATTTTCCAAGTAATATGCCCCACAAGGAATAAGGTTAGAGCAAACCCTGAATGTAATAGTCAGGGAGGACGCCATCAAGAGATAAAGAACCCGGAAAATAAAGTGGAAAATGAAGATTTTAAATTAAAAGATGACTCCAATTATGGGGAGTAGGAAGAAACGTTAGACTGAGGGAACAAAAGTCGAGTAAGGAAAGGAGACCCGAGACGGTACCCCTATATGGCAATTCATGGACCTGTCTAAAAAGAACTTAGACTATTATCCCCAACCACCACCCTGAGGAAGCAATGCGGTGAGAAATTCTTTCAGGACCTTTAAGTCGCTAAGTTCTCAGAGTTCCAAGGAACAAGCTGACCCAGTCGAGGCAAGAGCCTGGCTAAAGGAAATATAGGAATCATTCGAGATTCTGAATGATTGACGAATCACAAAAGAGTGTTTTTGTCACTTACCCTCCTAAGGGAGAGACCACCCGCTGGTGAAAGACCAAGAAAGGCATGGAGCCAGAGATTATAATAAACTGATTAAAGTTTAGTCAATTGTTTTCGGGAAGGTAATCCCCAAGGTTATGGAGATAGTGTAAAAGCTTTAGAGCCAGAACAAAGGCGGACGAGTATGATGAATTATGAATCTAAGTTGTAAAAAGTTGTCAAGATTCGTTCTGAGGGCACGAATCCAGAATGACGGGATATTTGAAATCAATGCTTATGTTGTGTTTGTTCATGAAATAATGATAAGAGAAAGAAAAATAATAAGAAACTGAAGTGGAAAGGAATATAAAGGCAATAGAGTTTGAGGTATGATAAGGGAGTTGGGTATAAGGAAACCCTAAAGACTCGTAGCAATAAATATAGAAAAGTATGCATTCGTAAGAATGAGGGTGATTCACCATGAGTTAAAGTTGATGGTGGAAGGCATAAGAGATATATATAGTTTACCCCCTGTAAGTTGGGGGGATTTGAGGAAACCTTGAGATAGTTTGAAGGATAAATAATGAGACGCGGATAGACTGAGGAGACAAGGAAGTAAGAAATTAGGAAAATTGGATGAAGGAAGTGACCTTCAAGAATGAGAAGTGTAAGACCGGTGGCTTGATACCCAGAAAGGGAGACGCCAGGTATGAGAGATATCCCAACATTGAGGTGACTGTTGAGATAAACAACAAAAGTAAATAAGGAATTATTAAGAAGAAGTTCATGTTGAACACGACCAATATCTTCCAGAACATCCTTGTTATCGTTACCAAATTAGGCAAGACAAGCGGATAACCGTTGTTATCTTTTGGAGGCCATATGGATTGACCTCAATTTGAATACAGATGTTATTGTGAAATTAGGCATTTACTATCGAGGTGGGAATGATTGAATAAGATACCCATATCAGGGATATATGACCTTATTTATCCATGGAAGGATGCAGGTACCTTTTAAAGGTGGAATTAAGGATAGAACATCGGTAACTTAAAATGAATCCTAGGGGAATGCATAAAGGTTGGCATTTCACCCTTAATAGGGATAGTATGAGTTTTGACAATATGAATTGGAAAGGGTTAAGGTAGTAACAACCTTTAAGGATCAATGGAGAAATTTTTTCAGAAGTATATAGACTATGATTCTGGTATTAGTAAATGGTATTTTGATATGCCCTGTATCTAGGGAATACAGGAAGAACGATTGAAGGATAACCTTAGAGGTTTACAAGGAGAAAGGTAATATTCAAAATTCTCAAGAATAAAAATGTTGATAAAGGAAATATGACGTAATTATAATGATGCCAAGTGGGGCACATGTTAAACCACGAGAAAGTATGGATCGAACCAGTAATGGTCGAAATTGTTCAGGGCAATTAGGGCCTAGGATAAAAGATGTTCTAAGTATGATTGAGAGTCAGTCGTGACAGTGATTAACCTCTAAAGACTGAGGCAATAACTTATGGAAAAATGGTGATTTTTTTTACTCATCAGATATTAAGGAAAACATCTTCACTCAAGCAGTGATCGGAAATAAGGTAGAAAATTTATTTGGAGGTGGTTAAAAAGACATTGACTGTAAGGAAAATTTTACTATCAGGAAAGGCCAAAGAGGTGGCCGACACTTTAAAGGTAAGTGGATAATTATAGGCGCGTGTGCCAAAAGAATACAGTGATGATGGTTAGAAATGTGAAGGTTGAATTATGGTTTGGAAGATTGACATTCCTTCTGATGACGGTGCAATACCCAACCGTAATAGTAGTAGGTAAAGGTTTAATTCGTGTAATCGCCATGAGCGGGCTATCTATCTTAGAAGGTCCTATCTTGAGAATAATCCAGGACCATATTTCAGAAAGGACTACACGAACCTTTAAGTTAAGTCTTCTATTGAAGGCATATGATTAAGAATGGTATTAACCCGCTATCGGTGCTTTGATTGAAACTCTTCTGCAATTTTATATGCTTCATGTCATGTATGTATGTCAGGATCAGGAGTGTCCTTCATGAATCAGGAGTGGTGATTATGTTACCTCCTTAGAATGATTTGATACGACATGGATAGACTCCGTATGGTTAGCTATTAAGACTTCATGGAAAATGAATGACTACAGTAGGTCAGTGGTGGACCATAGTAAGGCAGCAATGATTCTGCGAGTAATGAGCTGATTACAACCGTGAGAGTTGTATTGGAATGGGTGTTGAGATTGAGTACCACTAATCGGGTCGTGGTAGTGTATAAGTTATCATTGATAGACTAATTAAGTAGAGTATCTACCTAGTGAATTATTATTCTTTCTTATCAATAGAGAGTCGTATTATTATACGAGGAAGGTTGCGGTGCAAGCATAGAATTCAAGTAACGATGATGTCTAGAATGAGATCCCAGATTCGATTTTCGATGTCGAGGGAGTTCCAAAGGTAATTGTGTATAAGCTCGAGGAAGAGCATGGGTCCATAGAATGATGGACGGGATAGCGAAAATATTTAGGCACGTGAAATGCGATGCTATAATACTTGATGTTGATATAAATACATATATGTTTTGTTCTTCTATGACAAACCTCTATAGTTCAGAGGTAGGTTCCAAGCCAGATATTTTGTGGCAGTATATTTTTTTTTCATATATACAATTCTCTTCAGTTCGTTCTTTTCTCTTCTTTTCATTTCATGTAAGCTGAGAAGAACAACCCTTCCAGAAGGGGAGGTATTGCCGAATGACTATCTATCTTTGTGATAGAAGCCTAGTAGGATACCACATGTTGTTTAATTGCTTGTCAAGTACTAAAGGCTGGCCACCTTCTGTACTGACTATGCGATATAACAAGTGTTCATGATCATAGTGATCTCTCAACAAATTCCTTTAATTCTATTTGATTGATCAAATTTTGGAAAATAGAAACAACTGAAAAAGGAGTAATAAAGTGGTGGTAGTATGCGGAATGGGAACACATTCGTGATACTAAGGTTGACGTGGTTATTAAAAGGTTATAGAACGCTAACAAGCAAAAGTATAACCAGTATAATATTAGGAACGGAAGGTGATAGCGATTACGAACTGGAAAAGAATGGGTATTGAGAAGTAAAAGCTATAATGTTAGAAGCTATGATGAGAGTCTGTGCAGTAGACTTGAAAGAATTTGGAATGATCACTTAACACGGATTAAGTTAACTTACGACAATAGATCATATGTCATTATCGAGATGTCGCCTTATGAGATCCTTGAGGGAAGACAATGTCGATCTCCCTTATGTTAGGATGAAGTTGTAGAGCGCAAGATGCTCGGACCCGCAGTAGTCCAAAGGACCAAGGATATGATAGATCTAATCAGAGGACGGCTGGTAGTAGCCCAAGATAGACATGATAAGTATGTTGATTTGACACGAAAGGACAAAGAGTATGAAATAGGGGACCTATAATGTTATAGGTATCCCTTGGAAGGGATTAATGAGGTTCGGAAAGAAGGGAAAACTAAGCCCAAGATACATTGGACCCTTTGAGATATTAAGACGGATTGGGAAGTTAGCTTACGAGCTAGCCCTACCCCCTAATTTGCAACAAGTTCATAATGTGTTCCATGTGTCAATGCTAAGGAGGTATCATCGGGATGCCAGGCACATAGTGGAGTACGAGCAGGTGGATATGCAGCCAGATCTAACTTACGTGGAGGAGCCAGTAAGGATTATAGATAAGAAGGAGCAGGTGCTTCGGAACAAGGTGATCAAGCTAGTCAGAGTACTATGGCAGAATCATAATGTGGAAGAATCGACTTGGGAACTAGAGAGCGCAATGCTAGAAAAGTACCCCCATTTGTTTTCTGTTTGATTCCGGGACGGAATCCTTTTAAGGAGGGGAGACTGTAATAACCCCAAAATTTTCAACTTTTTGTAACCCTTATGAATAGTGTTTTAGCTGAATGAGAAAACTTTTCGCGCCACACTATGTAGGGATTCTGTTATGGATATTCTGGGATATTATTAGTACTCTATGAAGTATATAAGTGTATGTAAAGATCGTCAGAATCCAATTCCGAACACTTTGGTTTTTCCCGGAAATCCACAAGGTACGGAGAGGTACGGAGAGAATTGAGTATAAGGTAACAGGATAAAAAGGATTTAAATTAAAGGATTATAATAGAGGATCATAAAAAGGAATATAATGTATTGAGAAAGGTTAAGGGAACCTAAGTAATAAGATCCCGGGTATGATCCTTCAAACGATAAACGAGAACGAAAGTTAAGCGAACCGTATAGCAGATCAGCGGTCATTAGGCAAACGATTAGGAAGTTAATCAAAGGGATTAATGGGAATGATGTCATCCAACCAATAGAAAGAAGACAAGGAAGGAAGGATGACATCATGAGGATGAGGTAAGCATGACATAGGAAGGAAGGAGGTGTGGTTGAATAAGAACCACACAAATTCAAGGGCAAGGTGGTAATTTGCTAAATCAAATACAAAACCAAGTCAACCAACTAGCAAATCATTTCATCAAAAAATCAAAAATCAACCAAGGCCTTGTTCTTCATCTTTTAGCTCTCGGCTTTTTGCATTTTTCAAGGCTTAGAATTTCCAAAATCAAGATCAAAGCATCCTTAATTGGTAAGAAAATTCCCTAACCATCCTTATGCTTAGTAATGGCTATATCATGAGTTTGAGCCATTAATTCTTTCTCTAGCTTCTTCATTTAAACAATGAAGAAGACAATGAATAGTGTTTTCAAGTTTTTTTAACTTGAACTTTTCTTGTTTTCTTGAAGATCCAAGCTTACCTAAGGCTTCTCCAAGCTTCTTAAGGCTTCCTAGCTCAACCCACCACTTCAAGGAAGGTATACCATTTTCAAACCCTAGGTTCTTATATGTTATAAGGTGATTTTGATGAGTAGGATGTTATGGTATCTTGTTGTTATGATTAGAGTTTGAGATTTGGAATGGTAGTGAAATGAAATGGTAATTTTGTGGTTTTGATTTAAAGAAACTTAAGTATGATTAAAGTTAGGTTTAAGCATATGTATGAATGATTAAAAGTGAATTGGTTGGGATTGTTATGATGTGATAAGGATGGATGTTTGTTGTGTGTTGGATTTGAGGATGGTTTGGGTTGATTGTGGATGGTTTAAAATTGGGAAATCGCGTAAACATAGCCGTCGTAATGTCCGATTTACCGTAGACTGTTTTTTTGTTCTTAACATCAGAACCCTTGAACTCACTGCTAGGTTTTGACCATTGTCATGTTTAGATAGTTCATGTTACGAGCTTCGTTTTGATATGTGGTTCGTTTGATTCCGATGAACGGTTTAGGAGAAACGACCGTTTCAAGTAACGGCGTTTCGCGAACGAAACTTTTTCCCCTCGCCTTACTTTGAAAGGTAGGTTAAAGACCGAAAAGGGTTAATTAATGCATGAAACCTTTATGGTAAGTGTTTTAGGCAGTTGGTAAGTCACTCGCGAAGGAATCGCTTTAAAACTCGTAAAGGTTAAATTATTAAAAATGGTGGGGCCGAGGGTACCCGAGCGACTTAAGCAAATCAGTGAGCGCAAAACAAGCGTTAGAGTCTAAGTTAGTTAAAGTATAGAATTACAAGTGATTTTGGTTTAATTCCAACTTACTTGTTGTTTATAGGTTACCAGACTCGTCCCGAGCCATTCGTAACCCCCAGTCGCTCAGGCAAGTATTCTATCCGTTATACTGTTGTTGTGATGTATACACTTGTATATGCATTATCTTGCGATAGATGCATGTTGGTTATTTAGCAAATTCTTGCGATATATTGTAGCATGTGATATGGTATATATGCATGCATGTTTCATATTCTTGAAATATATATCTGTTGGTTCATTTGATAATACCTATGCTAGAGGATAGCGGTATCTTGCATATACCCTTAGTATAGGGACCCAAAGGTGAAAATATTTTCAAAAACCGGGAGTCGAGGATCCCGAGTAGATTTTATATATATGGATATGGATATTTATATATATATATATTTATATATATGTATGGTTATAGTTTTCTAAACTATTAATCGAATAAGGTTTATTCGATAACTTGAAACTTTATTTTATTATTAAATATTATTTCGAATATTATTCGAAGGCGTATGACTCCTTTTATTATTTATTGAATATTATTTGAATATTCGTTCGAGGGCTTATGACTCTTTTATATTATTTATTGAATATTATTTGAATATTCATTTGAGGATGTATGACTCATTTATTTTATTTAATGAATATTATTTATAATATTCATTCGAGGTATTATGACTCAGC
Source organism: Apium graveolens (assembly GCF_009905375.1). Classification (NCBI taxonomy): domain Eukaryota; kingdom Viridiplantae; phylum Streptophyta; class Magnoliopsida; order Apiales; family Apiaceae; genus Apium; species Apium graveolens. The sequence goes on from NC_133649.1 coordinate 53,825,156, forward strand.
TTATTTTATTTATTGAATATTCATTTGAGGATCTATGACTCCGATTATTTGCTGAAATATATTCTTTATTTTATTAAAGAATAAGATGTCAATAATCAAACTTATTTTCGATTATTCAAATAAAGATAATACTTTCATATAAGTATAGCTTTGGTTAATTAATACTCGTTTCAAGTATAAATTTTAATACTTCTACTTCAATTATTTTTATAAAGATTATTCTTTATGGGAATATTATTTAATTAATAATATTCAGATATTTTCTAATATTCTGGGGACTGATTTACTTCATTAAATCAGCCTTACTCCAAACACTCTTTAAAGTGTTTTCGAGTCTTCAAAATGATTTTTAAAAAAGTCAGAGCGGATCCCAAAACTCATTTTTATATTTAAGATCTTCCTTTTTAAAGGGGATTTGAATACTCGCTCAAAACCTGGGGAATCCGGCTCTGTGGTGTATTTTATATTCGCAACGAGGTTGCAGATTTGGTAAATGAATTGATTACTTGCCCAATGTTCGGGAAGTAAGCCCATCTAATTGAGTCGGCATAAGCGACAGGCCGGGGTACGGTCTAATATTGTGTAAGTGGCTGGGTGGCAGTCCATCAACGCGTGAGGGGCCGGGGTACGGTCGAGCGCGAGGTCTTAATTATGACCAGGGTGATGACCGGTGAGGAATTCATCCATCTACAGTAGAAAAGGTTACTTATTGGTATCTTTGCCTGATCAGCAAGATATCGGGTTTATGCCAAAATTCTTTTCCTTTCCAAAATTCATTGGATGTTTCGAACTCTGTTCATACTTCACATAACAGAGGTTCCAGGAAATGTTTTCGGGATATATATATATGTGGATATATGTATATATCGGGACTAAATAAAGTATCTCATAACTTTTTCATTCAATAATATTTCAAAGATTGAATCTATTCAAGTCTTATCTTGTGGTCTCATCAGTGGGATGAACTTTTGAAACTGATTATAACTTGAATGGTGGTAGTTCAAGTAGTATTGGGAAAGATATTAGTATATTGGGGTATTTGGTAACCTCATCTTTTAAACTTATATCTAATTAATAATTGTCTTATGAATGACAAAGATTTTCAGAAAAACGTTGAGACAAGGTTAGATATATGAGATCACCTTGCAACGATATTTTTATACAGTTATACACTGGGATTTTGTGTATATTATGCATGGAAGAGGACTTCCAATATTTTGAAAAGTATATATGTATATATATATATACCGAATATTTTGCGACTTCATCGCATTAAGTTATCAACTTGGTTCACTTCTTTTGACCAAGACTTTCATGAGTATTATGAGTAGACTCATATATTGTTAATCATTATACATATTATTTTGGTGGGCTTGCTGCTCACCCTTGCTTTCTTCTTTCATCACACAACATCAGATAGACAAGATGAACCGGACCAAGCTCCCGATTCGCAAGAGGTTAGAAATCGTTCGGCAGTTTTCTGGAAGCGTTGATGCTGCTGTAGCTGAGGTAGGAACTACCAATAGGCTAGGCCTTCAACTTTTGATGTACCAGACTTATGTATAATATGAATTGTAGTAATGGCAAATAAAATGTAAATCTATTCAGAAAACCTTTTAAGGTGTATTGGCAGATAATTGTGGAATATAATTACTTGTGGTTATTTTTTTTTTATGTTCATCTCTGAGACTATAACGGGTTGTGGTGTGTGTTAGTGTGGGGTCACAGCATAAGGTTATTTTTATTAAGTAAGTGAAGTGGTATTGTGGAATGAAAGACCGTGACGACCCGGATCCCCGACCCCGGATCTGGGGGTGTTACAAGAAGTTAAGTTTCAGACGGCTGGCAGTATCAGGGCGATTTTTGGAGGTCACCCTTTTGTTGGGGATAGTAATCGAGCATTGGAAAGAAACACGAGAGAGGCGCGACATCCGCCGCTCACCAACATTCATAACTTGAAAGACAGACCTCCGAAGATCTTTAAGGGAGAGTCCGTTGACATTACGTTCAAGGAAAAAGAATCAAGGTGGGTACACCATCCCCACAACGATGCGCTGGTGATTACCATGCTTATTGGGGCAATGAATGTACATCGGGTCTTCTTGGACAATGGGAGTTCTACGAACATCTTGTACTACAGCACTTACAAAAAACTGGGTTTCCCGGATAGCGACATGTATTTTGAAGATGCGCACGTCTATGGCTTTACTGGGGAAGCAGTGAGAGTTATGGGTTCGGTCAGGCTTCCCGTCATGCTCGGGGAAGGAGCTTTGTCAGTTACTCAAATGATAGACTTCAAAGTGCTGGATCAGGATTCGGCGCACAATGTGTTGGTCGGCAGACCTTGGTTGCGAGCGTTCAGGGTGATAACCTCGATACATCACTTGATGAGTTCCCAACACCAAACGGAGTTGGCACCCTGAGAGGGTCGCAGTATGAGTCACGCGACTGCTACCATAAGGCTGTTAAAGAATTCCGCAGGAGAAGGTACGAAGGAAAGGGTCTTCCATTTGAGGATGTAGAGGATGTTCATACAAAACCAAGCGGAGAGGTTCATGCCCACTATTTCGTAGAAGGCCCCGAAGAGGAAGAAACCTATGTCTCTGAGAACTCTGTTCGAATGCGGGGGAATGTTTCAAGGATCCGTAGCGTGGAAGAAGTGGTAGCGAACCATGTAGAGAAGATCATACACAAGGAGGTTAACGGAGAAAGGTTGGAAGGAAGAAGTGAGATTTTGCAAGGTCTCGGAAATAACTTTAAGGTGGATGCTCCTCAAAAGAAGGACGCGCCCTTGAAGAATAAAAATAGAATTGAGGTTGATGCTCCTCCAAATGAGGACGCGCCCTCTTCACCTACGTTGCATAAATCTATGCCTTGTCTTGAGGTAGATGCTCCCACTCATGAGGACGCGCCCTCAGATGTAAAAGTAGAAGTCGAAGATCCCCGAGACTTTGATTTCGATTTGGATCATAGGATCCCTATGCCCGCCGAAAACTTTGATTTCGATTTAGATCATAGGATCCCTATGCCCGCCGAAAAGACGGGACCGGCCGAAGACACAATATCTATTCCGGTTGACAAAAATGACCCGAGCAAGGTTTTGAAAGTGGGATCCCAGTTAGATGATGAAATGAGAAGAAGTTTTACCCGCTTCCTAATTGCAAATCTTGATGTCTTCGCGTGGAGTCATCAGATATGATAGGAATCGACCCAGAAGTAATGTGTCACCATTTGAATATCTTCCCGAATTGCACGGGCATACATCAAAAACGCCGCCCAGTAAGTGGGGAAAGGGCGATAGCATTAAAAGAAGAAGTAGACCGGTTGTTGGAGGTGGGGCTAATCAAAGAATCGTTCTACCCCGAATGGCTTGCAAATCCAGTGCTGGTGAAGAAGCCAAATGGGAAGTGGAGGACATGTGTGGATTTCACAGATCTCAATAAGGCATGTCCAAAGGATAGCTTCCCGCTCCCAAGAATCGATCAGTTGGTTGACGCGACGACGGGACATGCGTTGCTGAGTTTTATGGATGCATACTCCGGTTATAATCAAATTCTGATGTATGGCCCCGATCAAGAACATACATCCTTCATTACTGACAGGTGGTTATACTGTTACATAGGAATGCCGTTTGGTTTGATTAACGCGGGCGCAACCTACCAACGGTTGGTAAACATGATATTCAAGGATCAAATCGGGGGAACCATGGAAGTGTATGTGGATGATATGCTGGTAAAGTCCAAGGTGGCGAATGACCACATCAAGCATCTGATGGAAATGTTTAACATTCTAAGGAGGTTTCGCATGAAATTAAACCCTCAAAAATATGTGTTCGGCGTGGAGTCGGGCAAGTTTCTCGGATTCATCGTCAACCGTAGGGGAATTGAGGCCAACCCCGCAAAGATCAAGGCATTGTTGGATATGAAGTCACCCACCAATATGAAGCAGGTGCAGAGTTTGACTGGGAGGATTGTCGCGTTAAATAGATTTGTCTCCAAGTCATCCGAAAGATGCAAGGAATTTTTTAAGGCGACTAAGTTAGCAGGGAAAGACTTTGTATGGACATCAAAATGCGAAGAGGCTTTCAAAAGAATCAAGGAGCAACTAGGAAACCCTCCCATGCTCTCAAAACCGTTAGATGGAGAATCTTTGGTATTGTACCTCGCAGTGTCTGAATATTCAATCAGTGCGGTTCTGGTAAGAGAGGAAGATAGGCAGCAGTCACCAGTGTACTACGTGAGCAAGCGATTGCACGACGCTGAAACTCGCTACACAAGTATGGAGAAATTGGTCTATGCCCTGATTCTTGCATCAAGAAAATTGCGGCCGTATTTTCAAGCCCATAGAATTGAAGTCCGTACGGCATACCCGCTATGATAGGTCTTGCATAAGCCGGAGTCATCAGGAAGAATGCTGAAGTGGGCTGTGGAGTTGGGACAGTTTGATTTGGAATATGTGCCCCGGACAGCGATTAAAGGGCAAGCCCTAGCAGATTTCTTGTTGGAATTTGATTCTGAAATTGATGACAAAGCTTTGGTGACGCTACATCCACATCATGCTGAGGAGTCTTTGGAGGAGTTTCCACATCCCTGGTGGATCTTGCATGTGGATGGGGCAGTTAACAACGGAGGAGCAGGTGCAGGTATAGTACTTGTGTCTCCGGAAGGCCACCACCTGATGAGCGCAATTCATTTCAAGTTTTATGTAACGAATAATGATACGGAGTATGAAGCGTTGATTAATGGCCTGAAGATTGCTTTGGAAATGGGGGTGCGAAACCTAATTGCAAGAAGTGACTCGGAGCTGGTGGTGAATCAGGTGAACGGGGGATTTCAAGCGCGAGGCCCCCGAACAGAATTATACTTGAGATGTACACAGCGCCTGATTGGAATGTTCAAAGAAGTTAGGTTGGAATGTGTTATGCGGGAGAAGAACAGTAACGCGGATGCTCTCGCAAAAATGGGGTCGCAACAAGAGGCTGTGTTGTTAGGATCCATCCCTCTTGAAGTCCAAGAGATCCCCAGTATCCTAGAGATAGAAATTATGCAAGTGGATGAGGCTCCCAAGGAAACATGGATGACGCCCATTCTGGCTTAGATTCGTGAGGGAACACTCCCCGAGGATAAGTTTAAGGCCCGTCGACTCCGCTATCAGGCTGCAAGGTATGTGATATATGACGAAGTTCTGTACAAGAGAGGGTTCAATCAACCTCTGCTTAGATGTGTTGATGAAGAAGAAGGAAATTACATCTTAAGGGAAGTACATGAGAGAATCTGTGGCAATCACTCAGGGGGTAGTTCGTTGGCAATGAAAGTTTTACGCCAAGGATATTATTGGCCCACAATGAAAGAGGATGCTACAAATTTTGTCAAGGCATGCGATCGCTGCCAGCGCTTTGCAAACTACTCATCTATGCCGGCGACACTCTTGACGCCTATGGCAAGCCCATGGCCGTTCGCCATGTGGGGAATTGATCTTATCGGAGAATTACCTAAAGCTAAAAGGGACGTCAAATATGCAGTGGTTGTGGTCGATTACTTTACTAAATGGGCGGAAGCTATACCACTGGCCACTATCACCGCAAAGAAAATCAGAGATATTGTTTTCAACTCCATCGTGTGCAGGTTTGGAATCCCTTACAAGCCTGTCTCCGACAATGGAAAGCAGTTTGATATCAAGGAGTTGCGACAACTATGTGAGGAGTTGAAAATCAAGAAGGAGTTTGCCGCGGTCTATCATCCTCAAAGCAATGGACAGACAGAAGCTGTTAACAAAATAATAAAGCATACCCTCAAAACCAAACTGGAGGAACGCAAAGGAAATTGGCCTGAAGAACTCCCGAAGGTGATGTGGTCATACAATACTACACCACGATCTACTACGGGAGAAACTCCGTTCATGCTGACTTACGGCTATGAAGCTATGGTCCCCGTGGAAGTTGGATCGGGATCGCTTCGCAGAGATTGTTACAGAAAGGAAGATGCTGAGGTTAATCAAAGGCTTCATTTGGATCTCTTAGAGGAGACGATGGAAAATTCTCAGCTAAGGCTCGCAGCGTATCAGCAACGCGCCGCAAGGTATTATAATAGGAAGGTAAAGGGACAATTGCTGAAGGTGGGAGATTTGGTACTTAGGAAAGTGATGCCCAACACGAAGAACCCCCAACATGGAGTGTTTGGAGCTAATTGGGAAGGACCGCACAGAATAAAGTCCATCCTGTGGAAGGGGACTTATCACCTTGAAGATATGGAAGGGAAGCTGGTTCCGCAAGCTTGGAATGCAGAACATCTCCGAAAGTATTACCAGTAAGGTGCGGCTTTGGCCCCTTACATACCTCTTTTATTATATATTTAGGGGCTATGCCCGGATTATAGGCTAGAATTAAATAAATTCCTCCTAGCCTAGGGGGGTAGTGCATGTACTACTTACCTTAGAACTAGTTGAAGGGTCATTTTTTCGAAATAATTTCCCCACAGAGCATAGTCGTGGGACTGGTACACTTTTGACACCAGAGCGCATTATAAATAAAATTTTGAAATTTTCCAAAAAGTTATTTGCTTGGTTTGCTTGGTTGCATGACGTGTCCTAGACATAGGGCGCGCCCTAAGTGATAGTTCTACACAGGTGTTAACTAAAGTAGTGGCTGTCAAAAGGAATAACCAAACTCAAGTAAAATGGAACTAAGAGGTATACTATTTCCAAGGACGCGCCCAAGTTATTGGTTGATGCTCTTTCAGTAGAATGTTTCCTTAATTTCGACAAAATAAAACAAGTCCTTACAAAGGACGCGTTCTGCCTGAGGAACGAAGTACTTCTTAAAGAAAAAGGTTAGGCGCGTCAAATTATTGGGACGCGTCCCATTGTGCTTTATTCCTTGGCTAAATACACAAGTACAGTGTAGTGGTATGCTCATAAAGACGCGTTCGAGTAGAGAGGACGCGCCCACTACGGGCATTTGCTTGTCCTGTGTTAGTAGAAGAAATAACAATATGTCAAATGTGACGCGTCCTAAATACAAGGCACGCCCATATAAATGACATAATAGAATACTTAAGCAGGAAGCTGCATGATTAAGGCAGGGAAACTTTATAAAAGTACAAGCGAATGAAGTTCAGAAATAATCATTACAACTTGCAAGGCTTCAAGGGGCCCGCACCCTTAAAAACAGTTCAGGAAAAGTACATAAAATATATAGGACGCGCCCTAGGCAGGAGGCGCGTCCTGAGGCTTGTCTTGGTCATCCGCAGGGGGAGGTTGAGTCTGAAGTGGAGTAGGAGCAGGGGACGCGTCCTCTTCCTCTAAGCCCAGAAAAATTCTCTTACTTTTGATAGAATCTGCGGCCCTGACCCTGAAATCCTTGACCCATATCTGGGTGTCTGCATCAAACTTTGAAAAGGTATACTCTGGGTCATTTGCAATAAACCCAGAGCACCACTCTTCAAACCCAGCCTGGAAGCCATGCTGGTAAACTAGCTTTTTCTCCTTTGTCCATCCATACAGCCTATCATCATTTAGAGTGTCAAGTTCCAGCTGCATGGTAGAATTTAGCTCGATAACACTGTCCATCGTTTTCTCCAAAGAGGAGACATTGTCTTCCAACACAGCCTTTTCTGACTCAAGACGCGCCCTCTCCCCCTCCAGGCGTTTGATCTCAGCATCTTTCTCTTGGACAAGCAGGGTAATGTATTTTTCCAGAGATTTAACCTTGTCTTCAGCCTGACTCTTTGCAGTGTCGGTGGCAGCAAGACACGCCCTAAGCCTTGCAGCCATATTAGCACTTTACCTAGCGTGCAAGTGAAGCTCAGCTGCAGCCCTCACCATGGCCTCTTCTGTCTGCTGCTCTGTCCTGAAGGTCCAGCCTCTGACTTCGTCCTCTGTGAAATCTCCAGCTGAGGACGTGCCCAGATATCGAAGCACGAAGGATTTATCGTCTGGCACTACCTTTTGACATTTGGAGGGCGCGTCATCCACCTTCTCAGGGATGTCTATCACAGCGGTGTCGATTATCTTTGGTGGAGGAGAAGGAGTTGTAACAGGAGTGGGGTTTTTGGCCTTCAAATCAGTCTTTGCAGGGGCCTGTTTCCTGGCCCTTAGCTTTTTGGAGGCCCCAATTGCGAATCCTTTGGGAAGAGAGGCCATATCTGTGATATAAACATGAAAAGGTATTAGTTAAGTACAAGAAGACGCGTCCTGAGAACAAGACGCGCCCATATTATGATATAAAATTCTACATGCATGATAGATATAGACGAATACAAAAATATATAGATATATGTGCCTCCTAGAGAAGGGACGCGTCTTACCAAGGATGCGCTTCGGATATATGGAAAAGTATAAGTAACATTAATAGCAAACACAGAATTTTACAAAAAAGCCGCGCCCGGGGGGTAGGGCGCGCCCAAGGTGACAGCGCAGATGTAAAGTAGCGTTTATAAGTCGGGTTAGAATTAAGGAAAGGTGAGCACAAAGAGACGCGTCCTAGAGCCATGACGTGTCCTGCGTATAAGAATTCCTTACCTTGCTCTAAGTCCACCTTTTTGTTGATGTTTGGCTGAATAATTTCTGTGGCTTGGAGCCCTTTGGATTTTTTGAAAACAGTGAGAATGGGTTTCCCATTATGGAAGTCTCGAAATTTGCAGAGAGAACCCACTCGTGGAGACAAAGCTCCTATTTTCTTCAAATTTTCTTCAGTAATCATGTCCTTGAGGTTAAAAATGTTTCTCAGCATACTGCAATACCTTCTCTGCTCTCTTCTTCCTCCTTCCTGTTAGCTCTTTCTGAGTCCTTTTGTCTAGAGAAGGGAGAGTAGGTTACAAAAAGAAGAAAAAGAAATTAATAAAAGGTAAGGCGCGCCCTGATGCAGAGGACGCGTCCGAAATATTGAACTTACTTGGTTCCAAGTTGAAGCGAACGCGCATCCTCTTGACATCATAAATGTAGAAAAATGGCTCATTCCAGTCTCGCTCATGGCTGATTTTACCTTCATTAAATCCTTTGTTGTTCAACCATTTGTTGACAACCAGGAAATGGTACCCGGGAATTGATTTTCTGATATTGTAGAAGAAGCTAAATTCTTTCATTGAGGGTGCGCCCAATCTCAGGTTATGGTAGATAATGTACAAAGCCCAGGCTAACTTGTATGAATTTGGTGATAGTTGGACTGGGGCCACGTCGTACCATTTCAAAATTCTCTTAATATATGGATGCAAGGGCGCGTCCACACCCAAGGAAATTAACTTTGGTGTAAGCACCATTCTTGGGATCCTTTGGTTCCCAATGTTGAAGATGTGCGGCCTCATGGTTCGAAGAGGGCGCGCCCAGATGCCCTCCATGTCATAGTATTTCATGTGCCATTGGATTTCCCAGTCAGTTGCAGTTGAGTCAAGGGCTACACAGGCTAGTTTACCTTCTTTTTTCCTTCTGGCATTTTTCTCTGCTTCAGTTAGGGCACCAATCCTGGCTCAGTCACAATCCATTTCAACGTCTGAAGGTTCCCAATGTTCCAGGGGAAAATCAGATTTTTGGGGGGACACAGGATATGTCTCGGGGTCGGGAACCCTCCTTTCAAATTCGCTTACACTGAGAGGGGACGCGTCCTGAGAGGGAGCCGCGCCTTGGGAATCTGACGCGTCCTGAGAATGGGACGCATCCTCGTCTGAAACAGCTATTCCTCGGGGCATTTGGCTTGTGGTAGGTATAATCTCATCGTCCGTCCAATCTTCGATGGCGGCTCTAGCATGGAGAATTGGGGTTCTTTGTCTTTTGTTCCTATTTTTTCATTCTTGAGCTTATAGGGACATGATCCATGGAATCAGAACTGGAATCTAACATTATAGAGTTCTTTGATTTGAGGGAGTCGAAGACGCGTCTTTCTGCTTCGAAAAAGGGACTCGTCCTGTGAATTTCAGGGAAATCGGGTTTGAAAGAGATGAGGTGCGGGGAATAGATTCCAATGCGTTTGTTGACGACTTTGAACGGGTGAAATGGTGAGGAAGAAGATGCGTCCTCCAGCTGCAAAAGAAGGAATAAACATTTGAGGACGCGTCCAAAAAAAATGATGAATGAATGAATCATGAAGAAGAAAGATGCTAGAGATATTCGAGGACGCGTCCTAAGAATCTATTGTGTGAAATACACTACCAACACGCGTCCTAGTAAGGTGTTGCCCCTATACGACCTTTAGTTAAAACGGCTTAAACATATGCCTTTAACAAAGGAAAATAAGACGCGCCTTGACAGGAAGACGCGTCCTACGTGGTTACAATGCGGTGGAATATTAATCGAATATTAGCAATTTTGGGGAAAATGTGATAAAACTCTAAAAACATGTAATTCAAGGATCAATATAGCAGAATATGGAGGTTTGATATATATACACATATACATACATGACGAAAATAAAGAACAGTGCATGGAAACTCGAAGCATATAAACGATTTTTTGCTCATTAGAATCGACTTACTCAATCAAATAAGGAAGTAAAAGAAGATTTGTGTACCTTGTCAGTTGGCGGTTGAGTTGAGCTGAAGAAATCAGGAAATGGCCGGCTGGATCGTCGGGGTTTTTTGAACTTAAAGTTTGAAGATGGCGGTGATGATGGTTTTTTGAGAGAGAGAAAGATGAAGATGACGGATCCCTCCTTGGGTATTTATAGAGAAAGGTATAGCTGACGTGGAGGACAGCTGTATGCTGCAAGTACAGAGTAAAGGGAAGGCGCGTCCTAGGCAGTTGACGCGTCCTGTGAACCAAATTTTGTTGCTCGGGATCATGGATAAAAATTCCAATTTTGTTTTTAACTGCAAATGGAATTTGGGGGGTAGTTGTTATACCCGAAATTCGGCATTAAATTGACTCGGGTCAAATGCGGCTTACATACGGTCAAACCCGGTACTGCGTTGTGGAAGGATAGGACGTGTCCTGGCCAATAGGACGCGCCTATATTTGATTTGATGTTTTATGGTCTGGTGATAGCGAAGCTTGGATCTAGACGCGCCCACTTGCGGTAGACGCGTCAACATTGGAAAAATTGCTTGTTAAATATGATCTTGCGGCAATGGAGGTTGGAGGACGCGCTTGTCTCTATAAGGACGCGTCTTGTAACTTTGGCATGCTATAAGGAACGGTTGAGGAAGAAAAAGGGGTGAATTTATAAAGGTCAGGACGTGCCCAGACTCTGAGGACGCGTCCTGTGTTGGTCAATGTGTTCTTAATGGTGACTTCAGGACAAAACATGCGTGGAACGGAGCAATGGAGAGTTATTTTTACAAACATATTTGTTGCAGGTACTCTTTGAAGAATTCCCTCCTTGAGACGGTCAAGGAGGGGGATGTCGGTGAAAAGCTAGAAGGCCTCCAGGGGTATGCCTGATGATTGAAGGCCTCCTCCTGTATTCAACGGGTGTCCTCGTTGGGGATGCGGGGTTAACTTTGGTGTGTGCTTTGGGAACTCTGTTCTTGTATTCAACGGGTGTCCTCGTTGGAGAACTTTGGAGTCATCCTGCACTTTGCACCCAAGAGCTTGGGATCACCTGTCCTGTTATCTGGTGGGTTATCCTCATTCGGGGGACAGGGACGCGTCCGGCATTTGGGGTGAACCGTGGCTATACCTGCGTCCGTACATCAAGGGAGATAGCTGTAGCGGAGTGTTATCCTTACGCAGGGAGATGCACTATCCGTGAAGTCCTGCGATTACGGACGAGCCTTGGGCCTTCGCGGTTGGGCCTCATAGTTGGACATTCCTAAAGCTAGCGGAAGACGAATTTCGGATGGGCTTCTACTGGACCTAGAAATAAGAAGTCTAAGTCCATTAGATTTCTTGTTCTACGAGAACTACGTTAGGCTTGATCCCTATATAAAGGGTACGTAGGCACATTGAAAGGGTAAGAAGTTGAGAGCCGATAAGAGAGCCACCACTTACTCTGATCAATCTCAGCCTAAAACAACCATAATCAACCACACACCGCTTGATTTTCCGGCAAAGAACCACCGTCACAGATCTTAGTTCCGGCGAGAAACCTCAATCTTTGTTGTTACCAGATTCCTCCGTCAACACATATTATCCATGATCTAATCATAAAAAAAATATGACAAAAATCAGAAAAATCAGAATAAAATCAAAAAAACAAGAATCACTGTTTACGGGCAGTAAACGACGTCAAATGCCTTACACACGAGTCGTTGATAGCTTTAGCTATCTGTTTTGTTCAGACGCTCGTTTACGTATGGAATAGGGTATTCGTTTGCGTAAATCGGACACCAGACCCAGATTTCAGCAAATCTATAGCAGCCAATTCAGAATCCGTATCTAATATGATTCTCATAATTATAACAAACATAAATCATGTATATATCAGTATATATACAGATTACATAATCATCTTATGATTATACAACTCGCATGAATATCATATATTCAAAACCATACATATATAAGCATATTATATCAACATCAAATCATGGCGAATCACGTACATGCTCATATATCGAAAACAGTTAAACACATAAATGAATTAAAAACTTTTCGCAAGTAGCTCTGATGCCATTGAAGGGTTTTTAGCACATAAACGCAACGAAAATGTAAATTTAAATCTTAAAAAAAAACGAAACCCTCCGCAGGATCCATGCGAAAAATAATATTTAATTCGTAGTTCAGTATGTTTACCTTAAGAAGCTTTACGTTAATGGAAAGATGGAGGTCTTTAATAGCGATCCAAGAACGATGAACGGAAATCCCTAGCAGCTGCTCCTCAAGTGTGAAGCACTCCACCGGTATCCACCAAGAGTACAATGTGATGGAGGAGGAAGAGGTTGAGAGAATTAGTTGCCTCCCTCTTGTTCTACTTTAGAATTAGGGTTAATTATTTGGGTTGAGGCAAATAGGGTTTATAATAGTATATTTATAGGCAAAATTTTCAACTGAAATTTTTTAATAAAATATTATTATTATTAACCCTTTAATGGATTATTCTTATTAACCAATTAACTAATAATTAAAACACCTTTTAATCATTAATCCCTTTTCTAAACACTTTAGAAAAATAATTCTCTTACTTGATTTAATTTCTAAAATTAAATTCTTAATTAAGAATTAATTAAATCTCATTTAATCAATTATTAAATCTGTTAATTAATTATTTATTTCGCAAATAAATAATTACAGCCATTATTAATTAATTCCTCCACCATTAAATTATTCTCTTTTATGATGTGACCCTGTAGGTTCAATATTAAGCCGGTAGTAGAAATTAACAATAATAAAACTATTTTATCATTATTTATATAAATTCTCTAATTCATTAAATATGATTAATTAATAAATTAATCATATTTATTCTACATCGTGAGGGATACTTCTCAGCATATCGCGACTATCCGGATAATACGAATTCACTGCTTAGAATACCAAAAACCTATTCAGTGAATAGTTACCGTACAATCAATTCCTTCTGCCCTGCAATGTCACGATTAAATACAAGGCATGGAACTTGTGTCAAGCCTATCTTATTTAATCATTTGCTTTCCCATTCACTATGTTTAGTTCTATTTAATGTAAATTAGAAACTCCTTTCTAATTTCATTCACTCTGGCCAGAGATTTCTGAACTACCATAAGTGGATCAATATTGAATATTCTCTTCCTTCACTGGAAGGGGTAGATCCTTTATTGATCATACACTATCTTCGTGTACAAATTCCTATACCCAGTAGAGCCCTTATAATTGTCCCTGGAGACTAAGAACTAAACCAAAGCATAGTTCAGTGTACACAAGATGACTATGATGACCTCAAGTCTAAGGATATTTGTACAACTATCACTATGTGAACAACTGCTGACACGTGAGTGAACTCCATCAATTGTTCAGCTGTGTGAGTCATGTTCAGTGAACTTATTCTATAATAAGCACCTACATACTAGCTATAGTGTCACCACACAAATGTCTATGAGAACAGACATCCTTCATAATGAAGCAAGCATAGTATGTACCGATCTTTGCGGATTACTAATTACCAGTTAGTAATACTACGACCAGGAAATATTTAAGTTTAGAGTTATCATCTTTTAGGTCTCATTATTATGATCTCATCATAATCCATAAAAAACTTTACTCTAAACTATGGTATATCTTATTTAAACACTTAAATAGGTAAAGCCCGCAATAAAACCAAAACAAGTCTTTTATTAATATCAATGAAATCAAAACAGATTATATAAAAGTTGTACCTAAATCATCATACATGATTGGACTTAGGACACATCTCTTTCAGTTTGATCATCCGTCGGAATACAATTTGTCAATAAAATCAATTATTTTTCTGGAATATTTTATAACTCGACGGATAACTGATTTACCCTTATCCGTCGAATTGTCTCAATCCTAGTCGTTAATTCTCTGAACATTATCCATCGAGTATACTTACAGCTTGTAAGCATGACACGACGGATTAGTAACAGAATTTTTACAGTTTTATTTTTAAACGGCTATTTTGGGTAATTTTTATTGGTTACTTTATTTTACTTTATTATTTTTTTTAATTTATTTCTGAGATAGTATAAAAGCAAATTCACTTTTATTCATTTCTTTTATCATTCTCAAGATTCAATTGCTCTAATTTCTTTCTTCTCAAAAGCAAATTCTCTCTCTACAAATTCCAAATCTCTAACAATGGCACATGTAGTGAAAATCATGTCTCAAACTGGTTATATCTATGAGGAAAACAACTTCTCAGCTTTGGTGAACAAGGAGATTCAACAGTCTGGCGACTATCACAAAATGATGGATTTTGTGATGAACTGCAAACTCAACTATGCCATGCTGGAATCACCCACCATTTACTGTGAAGTTGTTGAAGAGATATGGACAACTGCTGTGTACAACTCAACAGACAAAACCATCACATTCACTCTAAAAGGTAAGCAGATTTGCATAAATAGTGATGTTATTAAAGCATGATTCAAGATTCCTGATAATACTGTAACTGCTCCACACACAGACACTGACATTGTTAATATGCTTAATTCCATGGGCTATGCACTCACTACTTCTAAATTAAGTGAAATTAGGAGGTTGGGTCTTAGGGTAGAATGGAGTTATTTGTGTGATGTAGTAACTAAGGTGTTTTCTGGTAAAGTTAGTAACTTTGATTCCATAAACATTTCTATGCTTAACATGCTTTACATGCCAGTTAATGATAAGTACTTTAATTTCAGTGATTTGATTTTGTTTGAGTTAGGCTTTAAGTTAGGAGAGGTCAATAGGAGAGGTAGAAGTGTCTATTATGCTAGATTTTTCATAATGCTTGTTAACCATCTTGTTAAGGAAATTGTAATTGAGAACCCAACCAACAAGCTGAATTGTTGGGTTTAAGAAAGAAGGATAATTACAGATCTAAACAGAGCAAACCATCACCAGGAGGTACCCTTATTCTACTTTCCAGTAATGGAGGGACCTCAAGTAAGTGAGGTAATTTCTTCTGTCTCCACTCTTCTAACCTCACAAACTTCTTTGTTTTCTAGTGTAGCAATGACAACTGTGTCAATGACCCAACAGTTGCCTACCGAAGCTACCAAACCAACAAAAGTTCCTAAATCTAAAGCTAAGAAAGCCCCCTCTGATTTCATTCAAAAGAGATCAGTTGTAAAATCCACCAAACCTAAAGAGGAGAGTGTGAAGGTGGGTAAGAAAGGTGAGGGATAGGGTGAAAATTAAAGAAGCCCTAAGGATAAGGCTGGTGAGAAGAGTGTACCCAAACCTAGCCACACCACAGTTTCCCAACAAAATGTGGTTGTTAATAAGTATATTAGCTCATTACTGGTTTCATCCTCCCAAAAGGATGTTACCATTGAAGCAAGCTCCCAACCAGGAGCACAGGCCAAAAGGGGTAGGGACACTAGCTCACCACAAACTTATGCCAGAAAGAAAAGATCAAAAATCCTTGGGGATGCACAGGGATCACACATTGTGCAAACTGGTGCTAAAGACACAGTCACTGCACCTTCTCAAAATCAGGTTGATGTGGCTCCAATAAATATGGAGTCACAGCCAAAATCTCTTACAATTGAAGCACCTGATACACCAAATTCTCCCACACACTCATTGGATGTTGACATGATAAACACATCACTTCCAAATTTTCCATCTTTAACTCTCTAGGAGAAGTCAAAAATCCAAGCAAATGAGCATCATCTTCTAGATGATTTGTTGGCTCACTTGCCATTTCTTTCTGAGACTATTGAGACATCTGTGCCAAAATTTTCATCAATCTGCACAGAGTCTACAACAGTCTCCACTCCAAACTCATTTATTTCTCCTATCCCGATGGATATTCATCATCCGTCGAGTAGTGATTGTATCCCGACGGATAAGCTGAACAGCAGTCATCCGTCGGATAGTCAAACTGCTAACCCGATGGATATTACTCATCCGTCGGGTGTCTCTGCACAACTTCAAATCTCTTCAATTCTTACAAGTGCAGAAGACTTAGTAGTAGTGCAATCACTCCTAGGACTGAGGGAAGGGAGTGAAATGAAGGAGAGGAAAAGAGTGAACCAATGCAGTCCATTTCTTCAGGACTGGAAAAAGTGAGTGAGTGGAGTCCCAACTTAGATGGTGAAGATGAGGGTGTGAGGGTGGAGAGCCAAGGTGAGACCTTAATGCAAGAAAAGAGAGATAATGAGAGAAATACAGGTACAAGAGACATAAGGGTGAATGTCTTTGCAAGTGAGTTAATGAATGTCCAGGATGCAAACAGGGAGGGACTATTTCAGCAAAGTCAAGCTGTTATAGATTCTACCTCCTTGGATGCTGAGATATTTACTCACCCTGTTCCAGCATATCAACTTCTAGCTGGACAGGGCAATGACAATGCAGAAAGAATGCTAAATTTGGTGCACACCACACATTCTATGCAAAGAGCAAAGGATGCAATCACATCTCTGCCCTCTACAGCTGGTGATATTGACTATGAGACTGGTAGTTCAGAAGATTTATTTGGTGGTGAGGATGCAGAAAGTGAAGAAGGGCCATTGGACATAGAGGGAGAAGTAGGCCCTAGTTCCATATCAGGTATGTCATCTTGGGCATTTTTAAAGCAGTGTGATGAACACTATTTCAAGACAACCCTGATTTAACTTATAAATTAGACACATTTTGCTCTTTAGACCACAACAAATGCCAGCACCAAGAAGCTCCTACAAGCACACCTTGCTTCTCTGTAATTATAATAAATCCAAGGTTTTCAACATACTCAGGATATCACTACTATCAAAGGTGAAATTGATCAAATGAAAAGGGACATTTCTGAAAGGTTGGATTCTAAACTTCTAGAAGCTACAATGCTTGACATTAAGAGACAACTCAGGAAGAATTCTGATCTTGCCACAAAGATAGATGCCTTGGATACAAGAATGACAGCAATGGAAGCTTCTCTTACTACTATACACCTTCATCAAGCTCAACAAACTCAATTGCTTCAACAGCTAGTGGCAGCACAAAGTTCCTCTTCTACTCAACTCCCCTCCATTCAACAACTTGATGCTAACAAAAAGGGGGAGAAAAGCTCAAGTAAGGGGAGAAAAGTTCAAATGAGGGGGAGCTACAGCTACATGTACAGATCAGTAAAGTGATTGTGCCAACAATTGCTTTCACAAAGCCACCAGCCACAGATAACATTGATATCATAAATCTGGCAGCAGCAAAACTGAACATGGATTATAATCTGCTAAAGATTGATATAGCAACAGCTGAGAAGGAGTTACAAGAAAAATGGAGAAAAATAGATGCAGATATTCAACAAAAGTTTGTGCCAATTCAGAAACCAGACAAAGTCTTCAGTCATCACTCTCAAATAATGAAAATCTCTGTAAATGACTTGAGTATGAACTATCTGGAAAAAAGGCCAAACTTCCTGCATCAATTCTCCAAAGAAGGATCTCATTATGAAGGCCAAAATGAACTACTCTAAGTTTTCACACAAGAATCCTATGGATACAGTGTTTGAAACACCTAGGCCAAATGAGAAGAAACTGTTGGGAAGGTCTGTTGCATTCTACTGGGATCCAACTGATCCAGTACTTAAAATGAGAATTGCTAAAATTTACAGAAATGGTAAGGAGATTTGTGTGGTGGTTGGACACCTACTGTTTGTGGAAGCTAAGAAGGAAGAGAAAGAAAGAATCAGGCTAGAAAAGAAGCAAGCTGCTTTGGATGCTAAGAAGCAAAAGCAAAAGAAAGAACAAGTTGCTATCTTGGCCAAGCTTCAAGCTGTAAGAACCACAACAGAAACTTCTGAACAACCATTTGTAATTACTGAATCTCAAGATTAAGTAGTGCAAGATGAACCTCTATAGACAAAGAAACCAAGGTACAAGCAAAGAATCAAGAGAAAATTGGACTTCAGTGATGAGGAAAAGGAAGATTCTATCCCCAAGAAACCTATAACTATAACTTAAATATCAAAACCCTCAGTGGTCTACCAACAAGGAACATTCATGGTGAGCCCATAATTCCTAAGAATGAGCCAGTAGACTGGGATAATTTACCAATTCCTGAGTTAAATTTTTCTATCTTCAACAAGCCAAAGAAGACAAAGTCTAGAGCAATCAAGAAAGTGAAGCCTATATCTCTCAGATCCAAAGCTCTAACCAAATCCCAACCCACAGTCAACAAGAGAGATCTCATGTACATTTGTGACATCAAGGAGTTTTTTGACTTGAATCTCTACTTGAATGAACTGGAAGAAGTAAGAGGAATTGATTCTTACAGACATCTTCCTGAAAGACTGGTATTTAGATACAAAGGAGGGAAAGAGATGACATGGCCTCTTCACAGGATTCTCCAAGAAAGCCAATATGTTCTGATTAAAGTCTACTCATCCTTCAAAAAGAACTTTGGATACAATGTGACTGCAAAAAGAATAGTTCTAAAGAGGATTGAGGAACTAAGGAGTACTAGAGCCAGATGCACTTCCAAAAATTCTATCTATTCCCTTTACAGGAAAAAGAGTGCATCTAAGGCCCTACTGGCTGATGGAATTCATGGATGACAAAGGTGTTAGAAGATTCTTCAGATTGAAGGACCAGTTGAGTATCTCTAGCAATGAGACTCTTTTGGAGATGCAGGAAATGCTAGATCTCTCAGAATCTGATGAACTTGAGTTCCACAGACAACTCCAGAATCAAATTGAAGAAAAGAATAGAAGGCTTGGAAAGAAATCCAGACAATCAAGGAAATAAATCTATCTGCTCAGACTAGAGGAGCACCTTGATAACAATTGTGAGCAATTTCTTTGTTTACTTTGCATTGTTCAATTTTCAGCAAATTTGTAGCACTTATTAGTTTTATCTACTATTTTTCAATCTGTATCTTTAGGATGTTTTGTTATCATCAAGTTTCTCTTATTTTATGGCTACAATTCCAGTAGACATAAATTGGGGGAGATTGTTAGGAATATGTTGGGTACTTGATGATAAGCCAAACAAAACACCTTAGTAGATTTAACTTAGTATATTTTGTAGCACCCGACGGATAATCAATTATAGTCCCGAAGGATAAATCTTTATAGTCCCGACGGATGACTAATTGATATCCACCGGGTGAGTAGTTTATGTAATAATAAGTCATGAAGCACATTTCTGCAAACAACTTTGTATAGATTCTGCAGTAGTTTATGAATCATGTAGACTGCTAGTAGATGTGTAGAATAGGTTGATTAAATGTAAATAAAAGATGTCTTGTAATTCTGCACAATTGAAATGGAGTCAAGTGATAAATGGCTATCCGATAGATGATCAACAAAGCTACCTGACGGATGATCAACAAGGCTACCCGATGGATAACAAGCATGTACCTGACGGATAACAAGCATGTACCCGACGGATGATCAATTCAAATATCTATTGACAGTGACAACACAGTCACATGCGTTGGGTGTTTGCAAAAGGAATGTGGTAGCCTGTTTAGCAGGAAAATGAGAACAAAGAAGCATTACCATTTTTATGCAAGCTATGAAGATTTTCAAAGATGTTGGAATAGAGTAATGAAGTAGCATAGAGTTAGACTTGATAGTTTTGTTTTATTATCTTGTCTTTTTTCTATGTAAACTTGGTGATATATAAACCAAGTGTAGCAAGTAGAACAACAACGAACGAGACTAAGAAAATACATTCTCAAAGAAACATTTGTAAGCTGTATCATGTAGCATTTCTCTGCAAGTTTTAGTTGTTCATACTTGTAAGCAGCTGTGAGCTTATTTGAGCTACACATGATTCTCTCTCGATATATATATATATATATATATATATATATATATATATATATATATCTGGTGGATACATTCAAATCCACCAGAAAGTTTTAAAAACTTGTGTTTTTATTACTTGTGTTTTGATTTCTATAATTCTGTCATTCCGCACCTTGCAAATCAAACACTTATATATATTATCAGAACCATTTTTCATAAATCTCAAAAAGAAGCCAGAATTACATTCAACCCCCCTTCTGTAATTCTTGTTGTATTGTTAGGGAATAACATGAGATCTTGGCGCAGGAGGATTAGGGTGGCAAATTAGTTTGGACTTTCGTAGTTTGCATGTGTAGTTTGTAATTTAGTGCACTTTTTGGTAGCTTGTAATAATTTTCTTTGTCTAATACTTATATTTAATAAGTTTGGTAGTTTGTTCTTATAGTTATTAATAGTCTTAGTTGCTCGTGTAGGTGCTACAATGTCGCTTTTTAAAGCCATATGACTAATTACATGATATGGTAGATGGGTTGTGTGTTGTTTTAGTTTTTTTTTTGGACAGGTTTGTGGTAATTCAAATATTTAGTTTGGAGAGTGATCTCCAAGGGAAATATTATGTTTGAGGCATCAAAAGGAGTGCAAAATGAGAAATAGAAGGGGCTTACTACAATGAACCAATGAACGAAGTTTTTTACGATAAGTCTCATGTGAAGAAGGCCATGGGCTGAGGTATTGTATCATTATTTATCGTTACTTATGTTTATGGATCATTGCTTACCTAGAACACACATATTTGTGCACACACACAAGCCGGAGGTCTTTTGAGAAAACAGTCTCTTCATTCTTTGAAATGAGGGTAAGGCTGCGTACGATATACCCTCCCCAGACACTGTCCTAGGCGGTATTATCGGGTACGATTGATTGATTGAAATATAATTACATATAAAATTCAGTACTTACTACTTAGTGAGCATGGTACAACACGAAAAACCTTTTCAATATAATTTATTTACGTCGCAGTAAGAAATGGTGCACAAATAAATTTGTAAACCATAAACCCTATTTTGGGCAGGAACAATGCCTTCGACTTCTGCGCTCACAAGAACCCCTTTTTTCCCACTCTCATTTCTACCCATTTATAATAACCATCTTTTCATCCAAACCCACAAGTTCAATTTTCATTCTTGGTCCGAAAATACCCTTCTCACTGTCAGGGCCAAGAAAAGGGACCCACAATCCCAACCCCTTCAAAACCCATCTTCCATTGTTGATGAAGTCATGTTTGATGAAGAGGATGATGGTTTTCTTGATGATTTTGATGATGGTACTTTTATTAGACTCTAGTTTTGAACTTCATTTTAATCTTTGATAATATTTTGTTTGTATGCTTGTAGTGTTGTATTTGAGTGCAAGTCTTGAGCTTTTTTTAACTTAAGGCATTATCTTGTTTTTGAGGTTGTAATTGGTTTAAGTGACTACTTCGAAAAAATCGAAAAAAGTTTAAGAGTTCGGTTTTGTGGTATGGAGAAGTCTTGTAAAAATGTTTGCTTTGGTGTATTTGCTGCATTGAAGTGTACTAGTGTTGTGTTTTTCAGTTCAGGTGTCATGATATTTCTGGTTTACACGAATAGTGATTATATTTGTTGCTGCTTTATGAATGTTACACCCTAGTTATTGTTACTTATCTGCCAAAATAAAAATGCATTGATTACTATAATATTAACAGATTAGTTCACTGATCATGTCTCAGATAGTTTTAGTACTTCAGTTTAGATCAATTAAGTTTTCGCACTTAACATAATTGGTAATGGAAAACAGTAATGGAAATTTTGAAATCAATTAATTGGTTAGGGGATTACTGTGGCTTAGACCTGGCAACGTTCTGTGTCGTGTACAAACGTTCCGTGTACTTTCGTGTTTTCATGTACCAAACCTTAAACCCGAACCCGACCCGGATTTGCATTCGTGTACCAATTTGGTGACACTAACCCGGAACTAATATATTCGTGTTTACCCGCTTTAGTACACTAAAGTACAAGGATTATATACAAAAAATATTAATTGTTAAAAAATGCAATAGATAATTAAATGGTGAAGTGTTCACTCACGTAGTCGAGGAATAATAAAATATATTTTAGTATTTACAATTATATATATGTTATCTAGAATAGGTAAAATTCACATTTGGTATTTAGTATATATATGAATATTATATATTTTAAAATTTTAATTATTTATTATTTCGTGTACTTTCGTTCCGTGTCGTGTACTTATATCGGAAACCCAAACCCGACACTAATTATATTCGTATTTTTTCGTGTTTGTATACTTTCGTGTTCGTGTACCAAATTTTCGAATCCAAACACTATTTATTCGTGTTGTTTCGTACCGTGTTCACGTGTCGCATACCAGTATTGCCAGGTCTACTATGGCTATAGGACCAATGAGATAAGTGTGTATGTGCGCTTTAAGTGGTCCAGGGTTCTACTTCTACACATAATTTACTAAACTGAATGGTTCTTTTTAAGGACTTGTTATGTTAATGCTAACAATTTCTTGTACAGAGGAATTTGTGGATGATGAATACTCAACAGAAGACAATGAACCCTGTGTAAGTATTTCTAAAATAGATATTTGTTTGTGAACTTTTGTGTTGACGATTTTTTTTTTGTTTATCATTTCTCCGTGCATTCTTATCTTAATTATATTCAAATGAAAAATTCCTACTAATATTATATCTTATTTTATAAATTTTTCATGTCCCTAGAATTTTATATTTTTAACCGCAGGTTGGAGATGGAGAGGGAGGGGGTGGAATATCACTTGTAGGTACAAGTTGGGATGAAGAAGCATTAGCAATTGCGGAAGAAGTCGCTTTATCATTTGATGGAGACTTGGGAATATATGCTTTTAAGACATTTTTACATAACAACATTCGTGTTCGCATAGAAAAACTTTCAAATAAGTAAGCACACATTTCTATTACATTTCAGAACTAACATTGAGGTCTGCCATTTATGCTTTATTTGACTAAACCCTCTTATGGGTTTCTGAAAGCTTAATGCTACTACCTCTGAAGAAGCATGTCCGAATAAAAATTTCTATGGCTTCCTTTTTTTACTTTTCACTGTTTCATCGATCTCTTTGCTTCTTGGTATTGTTTTAGGTGAGTATTATATAATTTTAATTGTAGAATTTGTAAAGGTCGGTGAGATTTCACTTGATATTGTAACTGAAAGAATCACAATGTATAAATTTCCTGTTGAAGTCAATGAACGTTCTTGGCATACATTGCAAGTGCATTTTGACTGACCAGATCTGATACTTGTGGAAAACACATTTTTTGCCCTATAGTAGAATTTGTTACCGTGCCAGAAAAAGTAACTGAATGATCTCTAAGGCTTTGATTAGCAATGATATTTTACAGGTCTGGCTCTCCCAATATACAAGATATAGAAGCTTTTTCAAAAGCTTACAGAGCAAGGCTGGATAAAGCTGAAGTTGCTGGATCAATTACAGGGAATGTATCACTAGAGGTAGATACTTTAAATATCTCCAACATAGTTAGATCTCTTTTGATTTTACTAGAAAGATAGTCCCCTATTCTATGAAGAATTTAACTGTACCAAGCTTCTCTTGACTAGCATATGTGTGTTGTCTCCTGATGCCAATAGATATAGATGCTCAAGTCACACTTCATTTGTTAAGGTTTTTTCGAATTTTCCCTATAGCATGCAAGTTAGACATCCTTTTTAGTAATCATTAAAAAGTAAAGTATCGCTTCACCAAGTTTTTATTAATATAAATGTCGTTTTAGGTTTCCTCGCCAGGCCTTGAAAGGGTAATTCGAATTCCGCAAGATCTTGAACGGTTCAAAGAGAGAAATATGTATGTGAAATATATTAGCACAGTGGCTGAAACTGGTGCACCCTGTGAATGTGACGGTGTTTTCAGGCTCATTTCCTATGATTTGGAAACAAAGTGTTGCACATGGGGTATAGCTGATGTAAGAATTAACAGAGAAAAGGCAGGGAAAGGAAGACCACTAAACAAAAAACAACGTGAATGGCGATTAGACACACCCTTCGAAACATTAAAACTAGTACGTAACTATCCTGAATTTTGAACATTTTCCAGACATGCTGAGCAACCTCAAGGTGTTGTATTTGACTATTTGTATTAGTTTCTGTTCTACGTTTGTAAAAGCAGGTCTTAAACTGTTCATTACAAAGCTCTGTCTTGTATATGTATACAAATACCAAAGAAACTGTCTTACATTTATGTATAAATACCAGGGGCATTCTTTCGTAGTTCATCTGTATGTAGTTGCTATTCATCCAACCGTAGGTTTGAATTTATTTGTTTTGATTAACAACATGTTTGTCATACTCTCATAATTTTGAATTCAAAACTGAAGAGCTAGTCTTCATGATGGAACAAGAATCACATGACTTTGAAATTTGAATGTTTGCAAATATTGTGAGAAAATGATGCATAGATGGGCAAAAGCAACCCTCCAATCCAATCTATTCCATTTCTTAGTAATGATAACTTGGGGCCTTACACCATAATGGCAAAGAGTAAGCTCAAGGGGCAAGTGTGAGAGTTGGTATGTGTATTATTGGGGATAAAAGTAACCCGCTCCAGATTAACTATGATAGATTTTAAGTAGAAATATAAAAGGGAACTGGAACCAAAATATAAGATGGATTATAAATTGAGAAAAAGGTTCCTAAAATTGATTTTAGGAAAATTATCTATAGTTATTAGGATTTTACATATTAAAGTTGAATGACATTTTTGTAATAATAAAATTAATTCCCTATATTTACAAAAATAATCCTAATTTTGTGTTAGAAAACTCACTTAACTTTAAATAATTATCTAAAGTTAACTTTAAATCCTTATAAGTCTGTCTCTGCCAGTATACGGCTGATATTGCAGCTTTGACAAAAAGTATTACAATGAAGGCTCCATGATGCTAAATCAAGTTTGTATAATTGCTCTCAACATTGGACCATGAAGAAGTAAAAATTGACTCTTACTATTGGAACAGAGGCACATTTTCCCACCTAAACCACTTCCTCCTATCTAGCTGTACTCTGGTCTACGTCTACCCCAAAAAATTAAATGGTTAGAGTATTGCACTCATTTTGGGGATTATCATACTCTCTTTGTATGTTCTAATTATACAAAAAATTAGAAGCTTTGTCAATTAAATATTACTGCCAAGTGCCAACTATACAATACACCACTTGTTTACGGCGTGAACTCTTGCTACAGTGGTATCTCTCTCATTTTTCTTATGTGATGTCGATTCTTCTAACA
The DNA here is from genome assembly GCF_009905375.1 of Apium graveolens. Classification (NCBI taxonomy): domain Eukaryota; kingdom Viridiplantae; phylum Streptophyta; class Magnoliopsida; order Apiales; family Apiaceae; genus Apium; species Apium graveolens. Next base: position 53,850,720 of record NC_133649.1, read on the forward strand.
GTGGGGTGCTTGTAAACTAACAAAAAAAACATGCATTTGCATGTATAATTCAGAAAGATCCTGATCTTGTTTTAGATACCGCTGTCTTACTATCTGTCCCTCTTCTCTGTGTTTCCTCTACTCTCAACTTTGACTCATCCTCCCATTCCATAAATAACTTATTTGTGACTTGTGAGTGTATAAGAAGAGCACAGATCCATAACTTACTAGTTGCTGTTATTATAATTATATGTTTGTGTATGGATAAAACAAAGTTGTTGAGAAAAAATTGTGGGATCTGGGGAATTTTCTATATTAAAACACTCAATATCAGCTATTACATTTAGAATTTTCTATAATTTACATGTGTGCATATAAAAAAATTAAAAATGGGAAATCACATGTGTTTTGGCACTGCAACAAACACTCACACACTTGATGTAAAAAAACCCCAGCAAAGCTGCCACTAATAAAGCAACAGGATATGATATTATATATAACTCACTCACTCACTCACCTTTCTTGCAACAAACCTGCACTTTCTTAACGTCTCTCTCTTGATCCACTCAAGTACAACAACCCCCCAGAACACCATTCCATTTTTACTACCTGTACTTACACTTACACACGCGTGTCTATACATAACTACCTTTACAACCTAAACTAACCCCCTCATTTCACGTGTTCCATCACTCCCAACAACTTATACCTTACATGGATCTTTAACAACAATAATCTTTTTCTTATTCTTCACATTCTTGGAAAAGGGCTGTACTCAAATTCTTTATATAATTTCTTCTTTTTTTGACTATTTAAATAAATTTTCTTGAATTTTTGAACAAATGGGCTGTTGCTATTTGTGGTTGGTTGTGGTAGTTTTGTTAGTGGTAGGTGGAGAAGGGTACCCTGAAGAAGATCTAGTGGTGAGATTACCAGGTCAACCTAAAGTAGGGTTTAAGCAGTATGCTGGTTATGTTGATGTGGATGTTAAATCTGGGAAGAGTTTGTTTTATTACTTTGTTGAAGCTGAAGTTGATCCTCATCATAAACCTCTTACTCTCTGGCTCAATGGAGGTTTGTTGCTTCACTCTCCTATTTTCATTCTTTTTTTCAAGTTTAATTTGTTGTGCTAATGTGGTTTAGGCTAAGCAGTGAATTGGGGTAGCTATTTCGGGTTTTCTTTTTATTTTAGTTTTTGAGTTTTTCGATTTTTTGTAAAACAGTAAAACTTGATAAAAATGAACATATAAGCTTAAATGAGGGAAATTTTATTAGAGGAGTCATTTGGGTCATGTTCAAATTTATTAAGTCGTGCTGTGTCATGCTCGGATTTTGTGAAATTGAGATGTTCAAATCGGGTTTCTGGTCTTGTTAGTCTGTTAGACAATGTCACCCCTTCGGCAGCTGTAGTGGACTTCAGTACAGTAGTCAGTTGTTTTGTTTGTGACCAAGGTATATTTAGCACTTTTGCGTTACTTTTTTTAATGGGATTTTATACCTTTGTTTATGTTTCAAATTATGACATGTTGATTTTCGCAGAGGATCTGACTTTTTTGGTTTAGCAAGTGCCTATTTCTGTTATTCAATATTTTGTAATTGTGGATTGGCTTTGACTTGTTAGGTTATCAGTTACTGAATTGTCTCAATGTTTCAAAGCAATGCCTGTGTAAAAAAATTTAGTTCTGGCAAAGATATGGCTGTTGACTTTTGCAGCAATGAATTTCTTGCGTTGGTTTTTGATTGTTTGTATTTGATTTTGAACTACTTCGTAACTTTGGTTTCCAGGCCCAGGTTGTTCCTCAATTGGCGGAGGAGCCTTTACTGAATTGGGTCCATTTTATCCTACAGGGGATGGTCGGGGCCTTCGAAGAAATTCAAAATCATGGAATAAAGGTATAAGCTAAAGATATGTAAAACCAGGATAGATCTAGACAAAGATCATGCCTAAAGCTAATGTCTTCAAAATGAGATGTGCTTACTTAAATTCGAGTTATTTTTTGTCCCCTGCAGCTTCAAATCTTCTGTTTGTCGAGTCTCCGGTAGGTGTGGGATGGTCATACTCAAACACAACCTCGGATTATACTCGTGGAGATGATGCTACTGGTAAGAAAATTGTTAGCTAACTTGAATTCTGTAAAACCATATATTTGTGTGACAATCATTTTTCTGCTCATTTTTTATGGCACACTTAGTTTGATGAGATATGTTCTTGAAAATAATTTTATTGACTTTTGCAGCTATGGATATGAACATTTTCATGATGAAATGGTTGGACAAGTTTCCAGCTTTTAAATCCAGGGATTTATTTCTAACAGGAGAAAGCTATGCAGGTAAAATATAGAAAAATGCGCTCAAGCCCCAAGTTTGCTCATTGAGTTTGTCAATTAAATATGGATAGCTTATGCTAAAAGTTGGTAAAGTAGATCTTGACCAGTATAGACCATTTAAAAAACACTCTCTAGTCTCTGCCTCCCCCAGTAAATTGGCTTGATTGAATTTTCTGGTCAACCAAACCTTGACTTAAAATTACAAAGCATACTTTCATAGTTTACAAAATCTCAAAATTGAATGTTATATTAGATTAAATATAGCATCTACTAGTATCTTCTTTGAAATTTATACATTATGCTATGTGTTATGCATTGCAAATATGGTCAAGCTCACTAGAAATATTCGAACAAGCCAATTATAAAGGGAAGGGAAGAGTATTAAGATGCAAACTGTACACTAATACCTGCATTTTAATGTCAACTCATCTCAAAACTTCATATTTGTAGTAAGGAAAGATTTACTACTTTTTCTTAATGATTGCAGGAATATGTTGCTCTTTATGACTGTAGCCTTAAAAATAGGACATTTCTCCAGTTTTTGATATTCTCTGCATTGAAGGTTTATATATTGTTTGACAAAATTGACACTGAACAAATTGCGTTTAATTGTAAACTGCGTAATAGTTTTCTATCTCTTACCCTTCCTAGAAGAATTGTTCTAGAAGTAATTTCATGAAACAAAAATATGCCCTGTATGTTCCACTTGTTGCAAAGTTACCGGTGAACAATTTAAATAATTTGATTACTGCATCCACATTCTATTGGCAGGACATTACATACCACAGTTGGCTATTGCTCTTCTGGACCACAAAGAACATTCTAAAGATTACAAGTTTAACATCAAAGGAGTTGCTGTAAGTAAAACACACATCTAAACTATTTATATTTTTCCTTGTTTTCAATTTAATCAGAAAACCCTTCTATAAAAAGGAATTTTATTACCCTTGTTCAATTTTTTTTCATTTTTCACCTTATTTGTTGTAAACTTGTAATAATTAGGGGTTGTTCACACATTTTTAAACACTTTGAATCATTCTAGATTGGGAACCCACTCCTCAGACTAGATCGGGATGTGCCATCAACATATGAATTCTTCTGGTCACATGGAATGATCTCAGATGAGGTTGGCCTGGCAATCATGAATGAATGCAACTTTGATGATTACACCTTTGGCAGTCCACACAATGTATCAGATGCATGCAACCATGCTATATCGGAAGCAAATACTATAGTTGGTAACTATATAAACTTTTATGATGTGATTCTTGATGTGTGCTATCCATCTATAGTACAGCAGGAGCTTAGACTTAAGAAACTGGTAAACCCCTCAACCTCTTTCTATGTATCTGCGAGAAATTGATCGTTCCTAAATATGGACTTTGCTATTTCAGGCTACCAAAATTAGTGTTGGCGTAGATGTGTGCATTACATATGAGAGAAGATTCTATTTCAACCTTCCAGAGGTTCAGAAAGCTCTTCATGCAAATCGGACCAGGTTACCATATCCCTGGTCTATGTGCAGCAAGTAAGTCCATGCAGTATAGACAATTAAAGAACTAACAAATTGTTGACAAAGATTGAAAATATTGCAAAATGTCTTATTTATTATACATGCACATGGAATGAAAAAGATAAAAAAAAAATGACCTGCAATTGGCCTCTTTTCTTGTGCTTTACAAGTCCAAGAGATATTGATCAACATAGATTTATTGAAGATGCAAGAATTTTCTGATCTCGCTTTTCAACAGTTAATTTATTTCAAGCAATTATGTGTATGCTGGCTGGCCTAATTTTTTTATGTTTTTGGTTTTTTGGATATAATTAGGACACATGGGTCAGTAAGTATTTTACAATTTATGCAGGACATTTTGAGCATGCATCAAAAACCATGCTGTAGTAATCACTAGAGTTGTTTTAGACTCTATGCTATGCAGCCTATAGGTTATTTTTTCTGTAAGAGGAAATTCCATTTGCATCTATAAACCAACTTTCTTGTGTAGTCAGCTGAACTACAGCGACAAGGATGGCAACATTGACATCCTGCCTTTACTTAAAAGGATAATCCAGAACCGCATTCCTGTTTGGATTTTCAGGTAATATCTTTATAATATTAAGAAAGCTTTAAGAACTAGAAGGATGGAATATCAACTTATTCCAGTGACATGGTGATATGTTTGTCCAACTGTAGCGGAGATCAAGATTCCGTTGTACCACTGCTTGGCTCCCGAACACTAGTCCGTGAACTGGCTCATGATTTAAAGTTCAAGGTGACAGTTCCATATGGAGCTTGGTTTCACCAGAAACAGGTACTGTTTAATATATTTCCAGTCTACTTGTTAATAATCAAGTTTAAAGTTTGACAATGTGCATTTTACATTAAATAATCACCGTGCCAGTATTTTTCTATTCTGAAAACTTGATATAGTGTGAAATTTTGAGTAGTACCCATATCGGAAATGTAATTAGCATCAATGTACTAATCGTCAGATTTGTTGATTGGGCACAATCTTCTTGGTGATATATAGGTGGGAGGTTGGGCAACTGAATATGGAAACTTATTAACCTTTGCAACAGTAAGAGGTGCAGCCCATATGGTACCTTATGCACAACCATCACGAGCCTTACATCTCTTCAGCTCTTTCATACGAGGCCGGAGATTGCCAAATACTACACGCCCTTCTATTGATGAGTAAATGCAGATAGAATATGGTGATTTTACACACTTGAATTCTTTGTAGTGCAAAGGCATTGATAAGAGGAAAAGAAAGAACAAAGTAAGGAGACTGAAGTAGTTATAGAGGATTCAGTAATTCTTGTTTTAATTATTAAATAAGCATCCATGATTCATAAGAAAAAGTGTTAACTTGCAAATCAGACATGTAGAACTTACATGCATCAGACATGCAGTTAAATGATGAGTATTCAAGTAGTCGATTGTAATGATTTTTTTTCTTATAATGTATACTTAAATATTAACTAAAAAATACAGCGCATCAAAACATGAGAACAGCATGAAATATCCTACATTCATTATAGAAACAAGATTAAAAGCACTAAAAAAATTACTCTCTCCGTCCCTCTCAAATGTTTACATTTGGATTGAGTACGGAATTTAAGAAAAATGATAAAGTAGTGGAGAAAAGTTTAAAAAATAAATAAAAATAATGAGACTCACTAATATTACATGTATAAAGTAGGTATGGTGTACAAAAGTAGTGGAGGTAATTATTTTAAAAATTATAAAACTTTACCAATTTTTGAAATTTTCTGTAAATAATTGAACGACACGTTAAAAAGCGCAAATTAACGGGAGGGAAGGAGAGAGTAAGTTACGAAGTAGGGATGCGTACGGAGGAGCACTAGAACAATTTGTCAATGGGATAACCTTAACTGTACGGCACATGTAAAGTCAAAATATTATACTAATGTGAAAATACACATGGAGCCAGATCACAGGAAAGTTCTTTTATCCCTTATTTCATTACACCATATTCTTGCTAGTTTACAGAATAAGGGGTTCTAGACTTCTAGTACACACTGGATCATTGTTACAGGTCAGAGCATACTTGTCGCAATTAGTAAGCCCGTACATAACTTAAAAAGTTTATGCTAAGGCTTTGAAATTGTTGTTAAAAATTGATGTGCTGCTGAAAAAAGTGTTGTAAAAATCAAATGACTGTTTGATAATTTTTTGATAATTTTTTTGATACGTAGATGTGTTAATGCAAAAAATTAAAAATAATGATGCTTTTGGTAAAGTTTGATGGTGAAATCAGCATCTGCTTCCCGCAACAGGTGAAAAACAGTTTTTCTAAAAGTATGAGGATAACTTTCTCTAAGAGCAGCTTTTAGGCTAAAAACACTTTTCCCCAAAATAGTTTTTAAATTTTACCAAACAGTTTTTTTAACTGTTTTTCAGCGAAAAAGTGTTGTTACTGTACAGCAGCAATACCAAACAACTACAAGTTTTGAAGCCCTACCATTATAACCCTAAATATGTAAGAATAATAAGTTGAGCCCTTACACTCACATAAAAATTAAATAAAATCAATACTGATTCTTATCATGTTCAATAAACATTTCAAGCTATATTGTAAGTTGTAATAATTATCTGTCGGAACTCGAACCTCTGCATAATATATTAGGCATATTTTTAGTTACTTGCATAGCTGCAGTCGTGCACACATTGATCTATTATATAAACATAAAGATGAGACAAGATTATAATCAAACCATAAAGAAGCAATTGACTATAATAATGTCCCATACTTAAAAGCATATATATTATAATAAGACACAACTATTAATAAGGATGTCGTCGCAAACAGCAAAGTGTTTTGTGTAATGAAGCCAAAAACAAATGATTTGTTTCAAGAGTCAAACACTTGATAGCTTTATTGTCAGCATCTCTAAGTACAAGGTGGTCTCTCTCCCTAACCAACTTTACATGTGTTACATACATATGTATGTATATAACTCATCTTTAACTCCTAAAGCTGCTCTCAATTCTAGATTACTCCTATAACCTCACTTTCTGCCTACCATTTTTCTCCTTCTGTTAGCTGTTTAGTTCACACATCACATTCAAACCAACCTTATCAATCTCTCTGTATCACCTAAATTACCCCTCTTTCTATGTGATCCTCTCCAACAACTTGTTGTTAGACCTGTAAGATCATTCTTGATTTTTTTTAAAAAAAATTAATAATTTATGGGGTTTCTTGATTTGCACTGTGCTGATCTGGTTCTGAAAAAGTTCTGTACTGATTATTTTTATGGTGTTTAGCTAAATTGTGTGCTAAGTTCTGTTGTTTTACTAGTTTATGTGATGGGTAAATTGCAGTTGAGTTTATTTGATTATTTTAGGCCTTCTCCTCTGAGAATTTTTGGTTTGGGAAATTCCATAGCTGGGATTCATATAAAGAGTTGGGTTTCTCAGACATTTAATGGACTAATTTTTGTGTGTACATTTGTATTTTTGGTCTTAGCTATGAATTATGGGTATTCTTGTATGGTTCTTGATGTTCAGCCAGTTGTCCGAAATTACGAAATATATAATGTTACAGCTCCTAGACAGGAGTGCAACTATTTTGATGGAAGTTGGGTGTATGATGAGAGATACCCTTTGTACAATGCTTCTGATTGTCCTTTTGCGGAACGTGGTTTTAATTGTTTGGCAAATGGTCGAAAAGATAAAGATTATCAAAAGTGGAGGTGGAAGCCTAAGAATTGTGATATTTTGAAATTTAATGTTCATGTGGTTTTGGAAATGCTTCGTGGGAAAAGAGTTGTTTTTGTTGGTGATTCATTAGGTAGGACTCAATGGGAGTCTATGATATGTTTGCTAATGACTGGTGTGGAGGATAAATCAAGTGTGTATGAAATCAATGGGAAGAAGATCACAAAACAGATCAGACATTTAGGAGTTCGGTTTGCATCTTATAATTTGATAGTTGAGTTCTACCGTTCTGTTTTCCTAGTGCAGCCTGGTGCAGTCCCAAAACAGTCACCCAAAAGAGTTAAGTCAACATTAAAACTCGATGTCTTGGATAACATCAGCAAGAAGTGGATCCAGTCGGATATTCTTATCTTCAATTCAGGGCATTGGTGGACTCCTGGAAAGCTCTTTGACATGTAAGTTGCAGTTCTACTCTTGCATTTCATTCTTCAGTTAATCTTTGAATTTCACTGCCGTACTAGTAGCAATTGTAGTTTATCAAGCATTAACGAATTTCAATTATTGATGTGTTCTAGTGTATGTTATTTTTTAAATTCCAACACTGTATTACTTCAATGCAAGTAGTCATGTTACTTACAACAGAAACTATGTAAGAATCAGGTATTTCCTTGGATCACAACAGGAAAATGCTTTATTAACTGCAAGAAAAACCAAATTATTATGGTATCATCAATCATGAATTTGCTACTATTCAAGACAGGAATATTCTTGATCAAGTCCTTCCTTCGTTAACAATAAGGACCTGATTTTTTAATATTAGTTAATAATGATTTCAATACTCAATATTGTGATTCACCAGCCGACTGTAAAAAGCTTATAGATTTGCCATTTGGTTGAGCATTGTTGCACACGATGTTATCTATTTCCAGTATAATGAGGAATTTGGGCTCTTATTCATCCACTTATCAAATCCCAAAAACAGAACAATATGAAAGGTTGGGAGTATATAGCTGTTGAAAATGTTGGAAAAGGAAAGAATGGGATAATGTCAATCAAAAAAGGTTGATCTTGTTCTCTGCCTTCTACTTTGAAGGAATCTTTACCTAATCACATTCCTCATTCACGTTTCTTCTTTAGTTTTAGAATTCATTCACTTTTCTTCACTGGCCGTAGTTGTGCACCTAAGAATGGGGATGGTCTAATTTTGGTACTCCGCCAATTAATAGCATTAATCATCCTATATTCTAGTACTAATAATTGGTCACCATTTGCATCCTTCTGATTGCCTTTGTTCTTTAACTTTCTCTGATACACACAACATAGTTCTTCAATGAAAGTGTCCGTTGGGTACTTTCCAATCTTTTTTAGAAACTCTGAAGTCTAAATTGAGTTCAGTTAGTTTGAAGGACTCTGGAATTTGTTTCCTTTATAAAATAAGCCATCCGACAAATTTCCATGGTTTAAAAGTAAAAGTCAGCACTAGAATTTACAATAAAGATCTTAAGGTATCCATTGTCTTGTATCGTAGTGGATATACATCTCCTTTTAGTAACTTTCGAGGCCTAAAGGTGGCATGCGTGTTGAGTATTTAAATTCCTTCTATCGACCATTTCCAAAGAAAAGTTACAGTTAAGATTTTAAGTTTCATTATATACCTGGAAAATGGTTTTGACTGGTTTTTCAGACAGGCGCTGCTATTTCCAGATTGATGGAAGGTTGAAGCTGGGAATGTCAACCGCTTCTGCCTACAATACAGCATTAACCACATGGTCTTCTTGGGTGCAAAATATGATAGATACAAATAGAACACGTGTATTCTTTCGGACTTTTGAGCCCAGCCACTGGAGGTGCGTTAAACTAGTTGATATATCTTCATATATTTGTCAATAACTATGATCGGTTTCTAATTGGATCCCATTTCTTGAACTCTGGTAGCAATCAATTCATTATTGCATCTGGGTGTATTTTTCCAACACAATCTCATGCAGTGCCATTTACGTGACATTTGCATCTGTCTGTTAATACTTTTTTCGTGGTTTTATTTCAACAAGTAACAGTGTGACAAGAAACCTCCACAAAGGAAAATAATTTCAACATGAGCTCTTTCTAAATAAAAATGACCTTTGGCTGTGTTTCTTTTGTCAATCCATATTTGGCGACAAGTTATACTATTCATGTTGTCTAGTTCTGTATACTCTTTCATGGTATTACAATTACAACTTATAACAGACTTCGCCCAAATCTAACTCTTGAGTTCCTCTTGTACCGAACTACCAGCCCATCAGCCACAGTTTATTCACCTTGTCTGTAGTTTTTGGTATTTAGTTCCCACAAGTGATTGATATTATTGTTTTTACCAGTGGTAGCAAACATCTTACTTGCAAAGTAACAAGGTTTCCTTTAAACACAACCGATGGCAAGGAGCGAAACCCATTTTCCGACACTATTATTAAGGTAGTGAAGAATATGACAGTTCCAGTAACCGTGATGCATGTCACTCCCATGGGGGCTTCCCGAAGTGATGCGCATGTTGGTACATGGAGTGACAACCCTTTAGTGCCAGACTGTAGTCATTGGTGCTTACCAGGAGTTCCTGATGCGTGGAATGAAATTCTTTTCTCACGTCTACTTTCTCAGGATTGAGGTACAACCTCCAGACGTAATACTGTGACGTTGTCTTCACTTTAACCTATATCTACTTGTGGATAAAACTGTCCTTCATGACTACTTTGAATTTACTCCTTCCAAAGTTGGTGAAATTGGTGAAAGGATCAACACTGCTCAGGAATCTTACCACTTAATTTCTTTGTGTGCAAGGCTATCTGTGAGCTGAACATTCCTCATACCAGAGCTTGTTCGTGAATCAATATGCAGAAAACATTACTGTGATGTCAATAGATACACGTAGAGTTTTTTTTAACAGAACATACTTCTGTATACTAGATGTATATTTGTTATATATCAATGAAAAAGTAGTTGATGAACTTGATGTTGCAGTAATTCAAAATTTTCTTTTTCTTTTAGTTGAATGATGATGCTAGATATACATTACCCATTTGTAGCCATCGCATGTAAATATATTAAACAACACTTCTATATTGTTTTAAGTTGAAAACAGAGTTAATTGAGGAGCTAATTTGCTTGCGTTTCCCTCTCTATTTTTTAAGATCTTGGAGGAGTGTTTTCTAATCTAATATATGACAGCAAGTTTTAAAGTCTTGAAATGTGAGACAAGTCACTGGAAACTTAAAAGCATGATCTTACTGCAACACAATCAAACTATCATCACTACAAATAAGCTCCCAAGGAACACCAAATGTACCACAACAAACTTTCCAAAATCTTCAAACCAATCAAATGGCATCGGATAGCGATTCAACTGTTATTGTTGTGTTTGTGTCATTAGGTGGCTTTTGCTTCCTTGCTTTCGTCTTGTTTGCCTTGTGTTGCTTCATCAAGTACAGAAAGAAGGCATCTCAAGAAGCTGACAATGTACGCGTAGATGAACATGTGAAGATTAAGGAAGATATCGTAGAAGGACCTCATGGAACAAAAGCTGTGGTGCTAACAATTGAGGACGATGTTCATATCGAAGAAGATATCAGGAAGAATGAAAAATTTGGTGAAGGAATGAATGCAAGATCTGCAGTTGGAATTGATGTTGCAGAATCATCTTCTGGTTCAGGTCATTAACAGCTAGAGCACAAGCCTCAAGTACAAAGAAGTGGCTAAAACTTAAAATCAATCTATGTTCCAGTTTGATGGGAATGCATTATAACATCAATTACCAGTTTAAGTTCAGAATAAGATATGAAATAAGCATTATTGCAACAACATTTGTTTGATTTGCTATATACTAATTATCTGTTATATATTATGCTAGCTGTTCGAAATGTTGAGACATTGCTGCAGAAAACCAAATACAATTGAATTAAGAAAAATAACATATAAACTTTATGCTACAGAAGAGGCCCGGGAGTTTTCTTTACTTTGACATAATATAAGTTCATATATGACCGAATTGCACGTTTATAGCCGCCTCTCTTCTATCTCCCCCTACCAAAAACTCTAAAGCTTTATCCCGTTTAGAGATTGTCGTCAGGCTTTGATAATTCACATTTTTTTTTGTTTTTTACCAATCTTATTTGCTTTTCAATAAATATTTTCCAATATTGAAAGGGCTGATATATTGTTAGTGGATTTTTTTAGATCTATTCGACTCTGTTCTCTTTCTCTCTTCATATCGGTCATCTATCTATTCTATTATATATATAATATAATAACATGGAGGTTTAATGAGTAATTTAATTAATATAACAATTATACCCTTACATTAATATCTATATAATATTTATTTCATATCATCATTCATTTGTTAAAAATTATTAGTTATTGTATAATTAATATGTGTATACATATGTGTAATAAATATATACATATATATATAAAAATTAATTCATTCATGCATGTATATATACATACAAATATACATATATACATACATACATAGATACATACATAAATACATACATACATATATAGATATATACATACATACATATATACATACATACATACATGCATGCATGCATGCATGCACACATACAAACACACATATATACATACATACATACACACGCATACACATATACATACATAGATACATACTCATATATTCTTATATAAACTTTATTCTACAGAAGAGGCCAGGAGTTTCCTTTACTTCGACATAATATAAGTTCAAATATGACTGAATTGCACGTTTATAGCCGCCTCTCTTCTATCTTCCTCTACCAAAAACTCTAAAACTTTATCCCGTTTAGAGCCTTTGATAAGTCACATTTTTTTTGTATTTTACCAATCTTATTTGCTTTTCAATAAATGTTTCTCTTTATTGAGCTGATATACAGTTAGTGGATTTTTTTAGATATATTTGACTCGTTCTCTCTCTTCATAGCAGTCATCTATCTATTCTATTATATATATAATACAATAACATGGAGGTTTAATGAGCAATTTAATTAATATGACAATTATACCCCTACATTAATATCTATATAATATTTATTTCATATCATCATTCATTTGTTAAAAATTATTAATTATTGTATAATTAATATGTATATACATACATACAATAAATATATACACATATATATATACATAAATTAATTCATTTATGCATGTATATATACATACAAATATATATATACATATATATATACATACATATATACATGCATGCATACATGCATGCACACATACAGACACACATACATACATACATACATACATACATACATACATACATACATACATACATACATACATACATACACACGCATACACATATACATACATAGATACATACTCATATATTCTTATTTTTCATAAATTTTAATATCGTCCTCCAACACAATGAAATGGCCAGATATTATATTAAATTAGATGAAATAAAAAATAAAATAGACTATTTATACACATATATACGATTTATACTTCAATATTAGTAATTATGTGACATATATCACATACTGTCACCGTCCTATAGGTTGTTAACAATCGTTAGGGGGTTTGTTGAGCAAATTAATTTTTATTGACAATTATACCCCTTCATTAACATCTACAAAATATTTTATTCACTTCGTTATTCATTTAGTAAAATATTCAATTGTTCTATAATTAATATGCGCATACATACATACATAAATACATACATACATACATATTATTGTGTAAGACATGCCTATACAATAACAAGACTAAGTCACATTGACAACCCTGAGATTTAGTTGTTTGATAATCAATTTTATATTTTGTATTGTATTACTTGAGTCTATAAAAAGGTTAGAAGATTAGACTGGAGTATTTTTCTGTGAACAAATTCAAGTTAAGTAATAAACTCTGGAAGAAGATCAAGCCATGATCATGCCTCATAGAAAAGCGTAGAAGTTTCAAGATATCGGCAAGTCACAGATCAAGTCTTATCGAGAAGTCCAAAATGACTTATAGAGAAGTCTCATAGATATCGACAAGTCAAATAAAGATGTAGAGAACTGGAGATATCGACAAGTCATTTCTGCATGTAGAGAACTCAGAGATATCGACAAGTCAAATGAAGATTTTAATTTTAATGTATGTATGTACATAAATATTTGTCAACAAATACAGCAAAAATAATTTTAATTAGTATAATCTAGAGTTTGCCCGTGCATTGCATGGGTTATAGAGCAAATTATGTTTTAGTATCGCATCATAGATTTGTAGAAGTTTATATATTGTTTCATTAATTTGGTTGGTATGAAATCGTAATCATTATGAGTTATTTAAACACTTTTTGACAAATTAGTTATATACATTTCTCGTAACTTCAATAGATTGTTAATTGTCTCTCAAAAAATCATGTATACTTCAACAATATTAGCGATATTAGAAATTATATAATATTATGGTATTGATAAATTTCAAATCTTGCAATTTCTGAAAACATAGTTATTATACAAGTAATTATTTCAGATTATTGAAAAAGAAAATTTTAATTTTTTAATGAAAATTGTAAACACAAATTATATGCATTTTCAATGTGTTTGTACTTTGTTCTAGTGGCACCACCTACCTACCTATCCTTTTTCCTTTTTTGGAAGATAATTAATTCATTAATAAAAAGTTATACGATATTTATAAAAATAATCAAAATTGAACAAATACGTAAAATAGAACAAATCATGATTTTCTCAATATAAGTTACGATTATCGGGAAGATCTTAAATGATGGCACATATTCCGCTAATATTGCTGACGTATATAACATTTTTGAATAGACAATTTAATAATTTGTTGAAGCCATGAGAAATATACATAACTAATTTGTCAAAACGTATTAGAACGAGACCATGATTGTGATTTTACACAACTGAAATTAATGAATCAGTATATAAAATCCCGCGGATCTACGATCCTGGATATTAAAATAAACTCACTTTCACATGGAGAGAAAACAAACTGAATACATGGGTAGAAAAAACTCATTAATAGAGTAATAACACTCTCAATAAAGAAATATATTTATTAAAAAGAAAAAAAAATAAGTTAAAACAGGGGGAAAACGAGGCTTATTATCAACCAAATGGCTGACAATAGCCCCTAAATTAGAAAATTTTATTTTAGGGTTTTCGAAGAGGGTGAGAGAAGAGAGGCGGCTTAGAGCAGACGTTGTCATGAACATACCTACATATCTTATAAACACGGTAAATGGTCTTATTTTCAATCTATTTCCTTTTAATTCTTAACCTTAAATTATCTATAATATAATTTATGGTTTTTATACAAAACAGTATCGTTTCGAAGACGGCATACATCAGCACTGGTTCGAGGGGTGGAAAGTATCTCAGTACGGGAAAAAGGAAAAGAGGTCTCCCTCGTAGAACTTGGGCGAATCAATCGAGTTTAGATATAAGGGTCTTAAATATCACATGTGACATGATATTAGATAGGGTTACTTGAAACGACGTATTAGAGTGGTCGAGGGTTTGTCTGGTGGATTAGAAAGCATATAGCCGTAAAGTTTCTTTTATCTTTTGTGCATATGTTTGACTCCATGTAGGTAAGTCTCGTATGGATGCATCCACGAGCTTAGATATTGTATGTTTGCTTTATACTTTCTTTCTTTTTTAATATTGTTGCTTAGATTTTGTATGTATTATAATATGTGATACATGTATGCATATATCACTCACATTATATTTGTCGTGCACTAAGTAGGGGGTGTTCACGGAAACAGTCTCCCTACTTTTCAGGGTAAGGGCATGGTCTGCGTAAATATTATGCTTCACAGACCCTGCTCTAAGAGGAATATACTGGATATGTTTGGTTTGGTTTTATTTATACAAACCAGTGTGCTAAAATACGCCGATAATTTTTTAAAAATACTTAATGAATTTGATTATCCAAATTCGATTTATCACTATAAAAAATATTTGAATTTCACATTAAAAATATTTGAATGTCACATTTTATTATTAAAATAGGTTAACGTATTAAATATTATTAAAATTTTATTCGATTTTTGTTTCAATTTATCATTCCAATAAATCCTCAGTTTACAATAAAAGAATATGATTAATTCGAATTTTCAAAATTTATAATTATAATAAAAGATAGAGTTTTCAAAATTAACTTTGTATAGTTAATATTAAGGGTGATCATGATTGAGGATAAATGGGTTAAATATCAAAGTGGTCACTCAACTGAATGTCATATATCAGTTTAATCATCAAACTTAACGGGGTATCATTTGGATCACCAAAATAATAATAAATATCAAAAAAATTAGCTCAAAATATGTGCTCGAGAATTAATTTTTTTATAAAATTCAAAACATTTTTCTTAAACTCTATTACAACCAAACGAATAGTTATGAATTCATAGTATTTTAGATGACATGGTGAGATTTTTAAAATTTTATTTACTAATTATTTTTATTTAAACAAATAAAATTTTTACAAAATTAAAAATAAATAGTAGATAATTTTTTTTTAAAATCTTACTATATTAACTAAAATACTATAATTCATACAATTGGTTGTAATAAGATTCAAGAAAAATATATAAAACTTCATAAAAAAATTAATTTTCGAACACATATTTTGAGGTACCTGTTTGATATTTATTATGATTTTAGTGATATTAATAATATCCCGTTAAGTTTGATGATTAAATTGATATATAGCCATCAGTTGAATGACCACTTTGATATTTAAGTCGGGGATAAACAATGTAATCTGCGTACTAAACCTATTTCGAATAGATGTAAACCAAAACCAGTATAGCTCGCAGTTTCAATTTAACTATTATAAATACTAGTTTACGGCCCGGGCGATGCACGAGTCTTGGTTAGTATTTATATATTTTTATTTTATATAATTTTATTAAAATTCTATATAAATAATTAAATATTAAATAATGATTTTATATTTATAAATTTCATTGCATATAATTTCAACTTCAGTTCAAATAGTATAAATAATATGTGATTGATGAGATTTTTTTCAGAAATAATAATGTAACTGTTTGTTATTGGTGAGATTCGAACCTGAAAATTTATATGTATCTTTATTAATAATAATATAACTATTTGTTGTTAACGGGATTCGAACCTAATAACTTATATATATCTTTATAAATAATAATATAAATGTTTGTTGATAATGGGATTTTGACCTGAGAATTTGTGGAGTGTATTTTTTTAGTATCTGGATCTAAATGTTATGCCCAAAATTTGGAATAAGTATTGTTCGGGTCAAAACCGGGTCAATTGAGCATAATTGAGAAGTTTATGCCTAAAATTAAGGAGAAGATAAGGCAAATCTCTTTACTGAGAAGGTAATAGGTGCGCCCTACAAATATGGGGAGACGCGCCTAATGATTTCAGGAGGCGCGCCCTATTGGTATATGAAGAAAGGAACTCAACTGATTCTTTGAGCTATCCCCTAACCTATAGAAGGTATTAGGGCGATCCATAAGTGGAAAAGATAGCTTGAATGGGGTTTCAACATGGTTATTTGGATGGATTTTTTGGATGATTCAAGGAAGGAGGAGATTATTATTACTAACCTATTTTTTGCAGGAACTCTGTTGAAGAACTCCTTCCTGTAATGCAACTACAGGAAGGCGGTGTATGTGGTCAGAGACCTCCAGAGGTATGCCTTGACGAAAGGCCTCCTTCTGTAGTAAATGAGTGTCCACATTGGGGATGTGGGGTAAACTTTGGTGTATGCTTTGGGAGCTCTGTCTCTGTAGTCAACGGGTGTCCTCGTTGGGAGATTTTGAAGTATCCAGCACTTTGCACCCAAAAGCTTGGGATCACTTATCCAGCAATCTAGTAGGGGCTCTTTATCCGGGAGACAAGGATGCGTCCAATATTTGGGGTGAACCACAGCTATACCTGCGTCCACGGTTTAGAGAAACAGCTGGTAGCGGAGGGTTATCCTTGGCAGGGAGATGCCTTATCCGTGAAGTCTTGAAGCCGTGGACGAGCCTTGGGCCTTTGTGGTTGGGCCTCATCGGCGAACATTCCTAAAGCTAGTAGAAGACGGTTTCCAGTAGGTTTCCTACCTGGGCCTCGGGACAAGAGATCTAAGCCCGTTAGGTTTCTTGTTCCCCAAGAACTTCGTTGGCTTGATTCTCTATAGATAGGGATACGTATTCAAATTGTAAGGGGTGAGAAGCGAGAGCGCAAATGAGCCACCTCTAACCCTAAGCAATCTCAGCCACCAATAATCACCACCACCAAACACTGTTCATGTTTCTCGACGAACACTATTCATATTTTCCGACGAAGAACCATTGTCACAGATCTTGTTTCTGGCTACGAACCTCGAATTTTGTTGCTACCAAATTCCTCCATCAACAAATTGGCCCTAGAAAAAGGGGCTAATCAAGATCTGCATCTAGGAGGAAAGATGTCTCAATATCGTGATAAAAGTTCTTAAGATGGAGAAAGATTTGAAAAAGGCTCTGAGCAGGGTTTTGATGAACCCAATGTTGCTACTCCGAAGGATCGTCCCACCCCGAACGTTGGAGGCCAACCACCAGTGCTGATTAGCAACGCAGATTTGTTGGAGCAGCTTTATCGCATGGGCGATGCCTTGAATGGTTTTGACTCAAGGTTAAGCATGATAGAACGACGTAAGACAAGGTGGGGCCTTTGTCATAACTGCTCTGCTCATGCATCTGAAAAGGCTCTCCTGGTTGGGAGAGATGCTCCGGTTGGAAGCGACCAATTCAAAGGCGAGCGTGTGGCAATAACGTCCCAACGTCTGAATTACTCTTACGATACAACCCCGATCATTGAACTTGTTGACGAAGATACTAATGGGCGAGAGATGTCGCGGGATGATGACCGAGTAATCACTCACCCGCACCGATCTGGGCGAACTCTGGGGGAACAGCTGTAAGCGGAATCTATGTCGATGATGAGTAGCGAGGTTTCGCTGCCTTGAAGGATCGTTTGGGGATCTGTTTGGGAGATGATAATCTAAGGATGTTGTTTTTGGAATGGCAGAGAGATGCCGACCAAAGAGATACAATGCCCCGTGGTTCAATGTGTGTGCCCCTGAATCCTACTGAGAATCAAGAGCGGCACCGCGCCCATGAGAGAGCTCCTCTCTATAGATCGATGGACATGTACGGTCGTGACTATGGAAGTGATCGTTGGAGAAGACCCCGGTGGAAACGAAAAGGCGGAGGCCGAGGTAGATACTTGGACGGAAATCGTCACAATAATTATCGTGGCTATAGGGATACTCGCATGTATGATCGAGCTGATAGAGATAATTATGTGGAAGATGACGGTCGTAGGGATATCCAAGCGTATGATCGTGAGATTCCTCAGGGCCGCGGCCGGGGACAAGGAGAAAATTCGGAAGGAAATCAGGGGCAAAACCAAGAGATGCCAGTGATACCGAGAGGAGGACAAACTAATGCACATAATACTAATTAAAAACCGGCTCCTCCGGGCAGAAATTTGGTAGTGCCACCTCCACCTCAACCTCAACCTCAGGATCCATAAACCATCTGCAGACTATCCCCGACGTGGGGACCTTTAATATGGATGATCTGAAGAAGCAGTACAATCATCTGGAAGGAAGGGTAACAACAACAGCTGAGATTCCTTCACCATTCTAAGCGGTTGTAAGAGGGGCTCAGCTGTCGGCTGGATATCATAACACAACTAGCGATCTCCGGTTCCATGGAAGTTCAGATCCTATGGAGTTCCTGGGACGATTCAACATAGAGATAAAAGTATACCAGGTCCCAGATTTTGCCAGATGCAGACTCCTGGAAGCAACTTTAAGGGAAAGCGCTCAACAGTGGTTTCTAAAGCTTGAACCAGGGGTAATCACTTCCTGTGATCAGATAAAAACCTTATTATTGACTAAGTTCCAAGCAACTGTGAGGTACGCTTCGTTAGTCAGTACTCTGACCAATGTCAAGCAGAGGGAGAATGAAAGTCTGACATCTTACTTCAAAAGGTTCAACGCCGAGTCTACCAGTGTAAGAGGGGCTTCGGACAAAGCTTTGAATTTTTTTTTGATAGCAGGATTAAGAGTTGGTTCAGATTTCTGGAAACATTCGTAAGGGAAGGATCCAGCTACTCTGGAAGATGTCTTTGCCTTAGCAGAATCATTTAAGGCCATAGAACAATCTTTAGCAGAGGTCCAACCGGCTTTACAAACAAGCCAAAGGGGTAGAGCAAGAAAGAGAGACAGATCTCTGAGCCCGAGATATCGAAGAAGTAGTCAAAGCCCGAATCGGTGAACGCCGCAATTGTGCGGAGGTAATGGAACCCTCCCTCAACCTATGACAGCAGAACTAGCGGATAAACCCCTTGGCTGCATCGATTGAACACATCTTTGAAGTGAACAAGAATATAGGACTTTTCAGGAAGCCAGAAGCTCTGTCGTCTTGCCAAACTAAAGACGAGAATAAATACTGATAATTCCTTGAATCATCCAGGCACAACACTCATGAGTGTCAATACTAAAAGATGAAATCGAGGCTCTGATCAAGGAAGGTTATCTTCACGAATGGGTGGTTAAGGAAGTAAGGAGGCATAAAAATGGTTCTGACAAAGCGAAAGAGGAAGGAGGTCGTACTCCTCGGGGATCCAACAATGAGATTTAGGTAGAAAACAAATTTATCAGGCATGGTAGCATCCGAGCTATATATGGAGGATATCAAAAAATGGAATGCATTAATCGAGTCTTGGCAAGATACGTAAGGGATGCCTGGTTTCGAACATTGACTGACATCCACAGGGTGGAGACTCGGTCACCCAACGTATTCAAGGGAGAATTAATGGATATCACCTTTAGAGAGACGGATGTGAGGTGGGTACATCACCCCCACAATGACGTTTTGGTATTTCTCTCCAAATCGGAACTAAAAATTTCTACAGAGCCTTCGTGGATAATGGTAGCTCGGCAAACATCCTTTACTATAGATCCTATAAGAAGATGGGTTTACCTGATCTAGATATGTCAGGGGAGGATTCTTGGGTCTATGGTTTTTCTGGAGAAGGAGTTAGAGTCATGGGATCAATTTAGTTGCCATGTACCCTGGGAAAAAGTCCTATATCTGTGACAAAGATGCTCGAATTTAAGGTCTTAAATCAGGAGTCATCCCACAATGTGTTGCTGGGACGACCTTTTCTCAGGAAAATGAGGGTCATCACTTCAATTCACCACCTGACTATCAAATTCCCCACCCCAAATGGGGTTGAAAGCATAAAAGGTTCCCAATATGACTCCCGAGAATGTTACCGACAAGCTATGAGGGGCTTTCGAAGAAAGGATATCCAAATCGGAGATGCCTCTGACGACGAACCAGAGGGAACGATCGAGCAACCAATCGAGGAGATTTGTGTCCATTATTATGTTGAGCAAGAGAATGAATACTCCGCCAAGTTGCCTTCAGCAACATTGTTCTTAGAAGATACTCTGAGGATCGAAATGTTGGAAGAAGAAGAGCCCCCAAACAACCACACAATCCAAGGAAACTTCAATGAAGAACAACTCGAAAGAAGAGCTGATGTTTTACGAAATCTTGAACAGTTTTTGTGTATAAGGTGGATGCCCCTATATCACAGGGCGCGCCCTTGTCACCAAATGTTTCAAAAGAAGTTGATGCCCCTATATTACAGGGTCCGCCTTCTCTCATTAAAAATCCTAAAGAATTTGATGCCTCTGTTACGCAGGGCGCGTCTTCCTTCGAAAAAGAAGTTGATGCTCCTCCTCTAGAGGACATGCCTTCTAAACAAAATGATGAAGATCACAATCATCTCGATTTGGATACCTGGATTCTGATGCCTATGGAAAAATGGGGTCGGCTAAGGATACAATTGAAATCCAAATCGACGAGAAGGATTCGAGCAAAGTTCTGAAGATTGGTTCTCAGTTAAATCTAAGGCTGAAAAAAGGACTTTCAATATTTCTCTTGGCAAATTTTAATGTATTTGCATGGAGACACTCAGATATGGTTGGGATTGACCCGAAATTCATGTGTCATCGATTGAATATCGATCCCAAATATAAAGGGATTCGACAAAAGCGCGGGCCGATAAGTGGAGAAAGGGCTGTAGCATTGGCAGAGGGGGTGGATAGACTCTTGGATGTCGGATTGATCAGAGAATCTTTGTACCCGGAATGTTTGGCAAACCCGGTGTTAGTAAAAAAAACCAATGGGAAGTGGAGAACTTGTGTGGACTTCACAGATCTAAATAAAGCTTGCCCAAAAGATATATTTCCTTTGCCAAGAATTGATCAGTTAGTTGATGCTATAGCGGGGCATGCTCTGCTAAGTTTCATGGATGCATACTCTGGCTACAATCAATTCCCCATGTATGAGCCTAACCAAGAGCACACATCTTTCATCACGGACATAGGTCTCTATAATTATATCGGGATGCCGTTTGGTATAATCAATGTTGGGGCAACTTATCAGAGGTTGGTGAACAAGATGTTTAAGGGACAGATTGGGAAGACGATAGAGGTATATGTGGATGATATGTTGGTAAAATCTAAGGAGGTTGAAGATCACATAGTAGAATTTAAGCAAATCCCGTGAAAATGAAAGCTCTGCTAGACATGAAATCTCCCACCAGCGTTAAGCAAGTACAGAGTTTAACGGGAATGATTGCAGCATTAAATCGATTCGTTTCAAAATCTTCAGGCAGATGCAAGAAATTCTGTAAGGCTATCAAAGAAATGGGAAAGGATTTTGTGTGGACCTCAGAATGTGAGGAAGCTTTTTAGAAGATCAAAGAACATTTGGGTAATCCTCCTATGTTGGCAAAACCCGATGATAGGGAAACATTGATTCTCTACTTGGCGGTTTTAGAATATTCCATCAGTGCGGCGTTGGTGAAAGAGGAAGAGGGCCACCAGTCGCCGGTGTATTATTTGAGTAAGAGATTCTTGGATGCAGATACTAGGTACACTAGCATGGAGAAGTTAGTATATGCCCTTGTCCTTGCAGCACAAAAGTTGAGGCCATACTTCCAAGCTCATCAGATAGAGGTCCACACCGCTTATCCTCTGAGGCATATCTTACACAAGCCAGAGTCATCAGGTCGAATTTTGAAGTGGGCAGTTGAGTTGGGACAGTTTGACTTGGAATATTGCCCCCACACGGCAATCAAAGGATAAACATTGGCTAACTTCATACTTGAGTTTGATTCCGAGGTTGATGAGAAGGCTAAAATGTTGGCAGAACCTTCCTTACAGGAGAATAACCCTGAAAAGGTAAGAGAAGATTTCCCATACCCTTGGTGGATTCTATATGTCGATGGGGTTGTGAATAATAATAGAGCAGGAGCTAGGGTTGTTCTGATTACCTCGGAGGGGCACCATTTGATGAGCGCCATTCACTTCAAATTTTATATCACAAATAATGACGCTGAATATGAAGCCCTAATTAATGGTTTGAAGATAGCCTTGGAAGTAGGGGTTGTGAATTTGATAGCTCAGAGCGATTCGGAGTTAGTGGTAAATCAAGTTAATGGAGGGTTTCAATCCCGGGGTCCTCGAACTGAGTTGTACATGAGGTGTGTACAATGCTTGCTCCAAAGATTTGGTAGCGCCAGGCTAGAGGGTGTGCCAAGAGAAAAGAATGGCAATGCGGAGCCTTGGAAAAAATGGGCTTGCAAATGGACAATGTGTTGCTAGGACAAATTCCCTTGGGGATTCAAGAAATTCCAAGTATTCCATAAATGAGTGTGTTTCAGATGCAAGAGGTCTTGTAGGAGACTTGGATGAGCCTAATTCTTGACTATATTCGCACAAGAAATTTGCCATAAGATTAGCTACAGGCTCGACACCTTCGCTATCAGGCTGCAAAGTATGTTGAGTATGACGGGGAGCTATCTAAGAGAGGTTTTAATCAACCGCTTTTGCGATGTGTAGATCTTGAAGAAGGACATTATATTCTCAGAGAGATTCATGAAGGTATCTGTGGCAATCACTCGGGGGTGGTTCGTTGGCATTAAAAGTTCTTAGACAGTTACTGACCAACCATGAAAGAAGATGCTTTTAAGTTTGTTAGGGCGTGCGATCGTTGCCAATGATTTTCCAATTATTCCAACGTCCCTGTAACATCCATAACTTTGTTGGCAAGTCCTTGGCCTTTCGCCATGTGGGGAATCGACCTTATTGGAGAACTCCCCAAACCCGGGGGGTGAAATATGTTATTTTGGTTGTGGATTACTTTACAAAGTGGGCGGAAGCTATGCCGTTGGTCACGATCACGGCTAAGAAAATTAAAGATTTTGTTTTCAATTCCATAGTATGTAGATTTGGGATTCCGTATAAGCTCATATCTGACAATGGGAAACAGTTTGACATCAAAGAATTAAAGAAGCTTTGTGAAGATTTGCACATCAAGAAGGACTTCGCTGCAGTCTATCATCCACAAAGTAATGGCCAAATTGAAGCTATAAATAAGATCAATAAGCATACTCTAAAGGCCAAGTTGGAAGAAAAGAAAGGAGATTGGCCAGAACACCTGCCGATGGTTCTTTGGTCCTATAACACAACTACAAGATCAACTACTGGCGAGTCCCCTTTCATGCTAGCCTACGGGTATGAGGCTATGATTCCCGTGAAAGTGGGGGCTGGATCGTTATGAAGATATTTGTTTGTGGAAGAAGATGTGGAGGTTAACCAGAGGCTCCACTTAGATCTGTTAGATGAAGCCAACATGAATTCTCAGTTAAAGCTTGCTGCATATCGGCAGAAGATTGCAAGATATTTTAACAAGAAGGTGAAATCCATGCCTTATAAGGTGGGAGACCTTGTTCAGAGAAAAGTTATGCCAAATACCAAAATAACTCAGCATGGAGTGCTCGGAGCTAATTGAGAGGGACCGTACAGAGTCAAATCTATACTTTGGAAATGAACTTATCATTTGGAGGATTTGGATGGCAAACTCATTCCTCGAGCTTGGAATGCAGAGCACTTGTGAAAATATTATCAATAGGGCGCGGCCTCGGCCCCCTCACTTTTATGATTAATTTTATAAAATAGACTAGTAACAAATAAATCCCTCCTAGTCTAGGGGTAGTATACATGAATACGAACCTTGGAACTAATGAAAGGATAAAATTTTCAAATAATTTCCCCACAGAGCATAGTAGCCATGGGACTGTTGTAATTTTCGCACTAGAGCGCATTATCAATAAAAGGGAAAAAGTATTCAATTGCATGACTTAAAACTTACTTGTGAAATGAAGAAGAGTGTGCGCCTTAAGGGTTGAAACACCTCAACTAAATCTACTTGAGAAAATTATTTGAACAAATTAATATAGTGGACTCATAAATAAAGGTCTTAGGGAGCGCCCTGAGACATGAAACGCCCAGATGGTGCTTAACTTATAATTCAATTTTTATGTAAAATAAAAATTTTAAGACGCGCCTTACTTATAGGTGCGCCCTCTATGGAATGACTTAGAAAGAGCAATCGTGGCATAATATTAATATGGCTTGAAAATTTTCGGGGTAAAAAGATAATGCTTCTTTTAAAAGGATGCGCCCTAATAAAAGGAGTGCTCCAAATAATGACTGTAAAATTATAAGCTTACCTACCATCTACTCCTCATGTGTGAGATATCAAATGATAGGGCGTGCCCTAATGGTGGAAGTGCCCATATATTTATAACTTAGAAAATTATAAGAAATTTTTTAGCCTTATATGTTTATTAAAGACTTGACATTGGTAAGGATAATAGTGAGAAAAGACAGCCAAATAATTGTCATAACAGGAAAATATGCAAAAGTAAAGCAAAGCACTTAATTTTATAATTTGCACAGCTTGAAAAGAGGGCTGGCACCTCAAGTATTCATAAAATCAGTTGAGTAGAATGTAAAAGAAAGCAAATTCAGGGCGCGCCCCGAGTATCTTCACCAGGAGGAATTGTCTGAAGGGGATTAGATTGATCAACTTCAGGCGCATCCTTATCTTCATTTGAGGGCGCGCCCTCGACTTTTTCCTCTAGGCCAAGTTCAACTCTCCTTTTTTTTTATCTTAGTAGCATACTCCTTCTTGAATTCTGCCATTTCTGCAACAGTTTCATCACCAAACTTCTCAAAAGAATAGTCTGGGTCATTTACTACAAACCCAATTCTATATATAAGGAAACTAAGAGCAAAGGCATCGTCTGTTATCTCCTTCTTCTCCTCTATACAACCATCTTTCTGTTATCCTTCAAGATATTCAATCCTGAGATTTGCTTCTTCTAGCTCAGTATGAAGGAATTCAACTTTTTTGTTGGAAATGTCAAGCTGGGAACCCAAGTTTTCCAACTCCCTTTTGAGAAAAGAGATCTGAGAGTCCTTTGCCTTAATATCCTTGGAATGGAGGATATCTTTGTCTTTGAGATTGTTTTGGAGAATGTTATTATCTCCCTGCAACCTTTCTAGACGCGCCTTCTCTTCCAAGATTTTGTCCACATCTTGGATGGAATGAAACATGAGTTTGCAAGAGGCTTTGACTGAGGCCTTGGTAGATTCTTCCAAGCTCATCGCCTGCCACTGATTGACCTCTTTGTCAGTATCATAAAAAGAACCCCGGGGGGCAAGATAATTGAATGTTGTTGTAGAAAAGTCAGTAGGCGTGCCCTCTGTCCAGGGCCTCTTAGGCGCGCCCTGTTTCTCAGTTAGATCTACCACCATCCTTTTAGGAACAAGGGTAGGTTGGAAGACAGAAGCAGGGGCTGGAATGGATGGTTGACTTTTTGGAGTGTCTTTTTTTGTCACTCTGGCCTTGGGCTTATCACCAAGGTGCGCCCCAAATGACTTAGGGATTCATGAAGGAGCCAAATCTGTATATAAATCATGAAAATTATTAGTGCAATAAAAGTATGACGCGCCTTATTAAGAGGGCGCACCCTCACTCTGAAATATGTAACAAAATTTAAAGTTATACTTAATAGGCAAAAGTCACATATAAATGCAAACAAAGGATGGTAAGGTGCAACATGCAATCTTTGAACTAGTGAAAAGCATTACGAAAGAAAAATGATAAATGACGCTTCTAAACTGTGGACGTACACTTTCATAAAGTATTTAGCCTAAAAAAAAGTAATACAACGAGGACGCGCCCACGGGAGACGGAGCGCCCGTTTGAATTATACTACATTAAACCTATAGGAGTCTCGCCTTGAAGAGTGTTGTCTTCTAACTCTTCTTCATCTTCAACCTTTTCATCGCTATATATATATATCGATGACGCGAGAAACAGGGTTACTCCTCCTAAATTTTATGTACTTACGCTTTGTCCCTATTTGATCATACAAGATTCCTACTCGCATCAAATTGGTTTTGGTAACCAACGATTTCAAATTCCTTCAGCAGCCACTCTCAGAAGGGCTTCTGCAGGCTTTTTAGGCGCTCCCTCAAGTACTTTTACTACTGGTCTGTCTAAACAAAATAAATTTATGCAAAATAATAATGAATGCAAGAAGTAAAAAAAATAAAGTGAAAGAGTTAGATAAGGCGCGGTCTTACTTGGAGAAGTGTTAAATTGGATCCTTATCCTTGAAACATCGTACAAGTAGAAAAATTTCTTATCTGCCCTTCTCATGACTGACCTTACCAGAAAAAAATCCTTTCTTGTTGTGCTGCTTTTCCATAACCAAATAGTAATATCCATGGTCAGACTTTCTCAAGCTGAAGAAATGGATTACTTCATCCATTGTGGGTTGAGGAAAACCTAAGTCCATGTATAAAATGAACAAAGCAAGAACAAATTTATAGTTGTTTGTTCGCACTAAAACACACGCAAAAATACACGCAAGCGTACATGATCACAAGTAGTATAAGATGTAAGTCAAGTTCGTTCCCACAGGGACTGGTTTAGGTTAAGTTCAGATTATGCACCTATGCAACAATGTATGATTATCATTCACTGCTAATACAAATAAAAATTTGAGTTGATTAACTACTAAAGAGATTAAATTAACATGCATTAACTAAGAGATTAAAAGTGAATTACTTATATGAGCATAAAACATGGGATTCTAACTTCATTAAATACTTCATTCAAAGTTTATGTCTTTAACCTTAGCATGTGATGGTGATGAAAACTAATCAGATAACACGAAATTAGTATACACTAACTTTCATTATACGTATACCCTACTATCAAACATCCAAAGTTAAGATAGAAGTTGAATATACACCAATTATGCTTAGTCCCTATATGTCTATAAAGATTGAAAACATAATGGTTTAAGAGAAAGTTATCTATCGTGATTACATAGGGTGAATAAGATGGTTAAAATTACCCACGAATTATGCATGTCAATTCATATATAAACCTATGCTAGCATGGCTAGTTCTAAACCTCTACATTCATTGTCGCTTCAATAGAGATTAACAATCAATCTTAGATGTTAGCTACGCATCAAAGATGAATGAATAAGCACAACCAAACTAGGAAATCATAAATCACCACACATAAAGGATTATAAAACAATTAACTATTAAAATCCATAAATAAATCCGCTAGAACCCCATGACAATGATCAGTTCATAATTGAACTTATCATCACTATGGGTTTCAATGAAAACATGATTATAAAAAATTTAAAAGTACTAGGGTTCAAAGACAAATCGAAAACAAGCATCTGAAGTATCAACTATATTGAAGAATACAAAAGTCTTCTTCTCCGTAGCCGTCTTGTGCTCTCTAGGTCTTCTTATTGCTCTCCCTTAGCTCCTTGTTTTTAAAAACATCTTTTTATTGGTTTATATAGGCTTCTGGATGACCTGGTCTCTCAAATTCTTCGAATTCAACTCAAATTAGGATTCTGGCATAGGGACCCCGCACAGCCGCCCCAGTCTCCGCGCGGGCGCGCACACTTCTGCATATCTGGCGCGGCCACCCCGTACTCCCGCGTGGGCGTGCCGCCTTCCTGTACTTGGACTTCATTTTCTTCTTTTTGTTGTAGATTGAGTTCCGTTTGTCAGATTTCAGTGAATCAATAATCCATGCGAAGCTATCGAGATGCTCTTCAACATGACTATGGCCTAGGCTTCTAATTCTGATCTCTTTTCAGCATATTTCTTTGAGAAGCTCATTTATTCATCCAATTAATGCCTGTAATGCAATAACACAAAAACACATCAAAAATACCAATAACTTGAGGTCAAAACACCAATTTAAACTTGTAATGAAGCGTTCCAAGTAGATATAAAATCCAGTTATCACACCCCCAAACTTGAATCGATGCTTGTCCTCAAGCATAAACAGACTGAAAAACTACAAAAGAAACCTAATGCATGAATGCAACTACGTGAATGCAACTAAATGAAAATGCAATCAATCCCCTCAGAATAACCATAACCAAATGAATAATCCAATGCCTCTAAGAATGCAATGACATTTAACAGAGTTTGAATAAACCCCACAAACCAACTCACAAACCAGAAACGTGTGTGTGTGGATGCTTAACATATATACTCTTGATACTAGATCAATAACCATAACTTATCTATCATCAAAACAATCACAAGTTTATAAACAGAATAGACGTTAAACGCATAATAACTCACAACACCTCCTTACTACTAGAGTTATACAAGGATTCACGCTATTATTGAACACATAACAAAGATACTTATTTGACCGTGTAATGAATGAGATCCCAAAAGACGTATATAATAATACCCATATAACGAGCATTAGGTTAGTGGATCCCAGACTATAAAAGCCTTAGGTCACTAGGCACAAAGTCCCCTAGAACTTAATAACTCGAGTAGTAAAGAGCTCACTCTTGATCAATTATGCATAAACACTTACTTTTTTTTCTTTTTCTCTTTTTTTTTTCTTTTTTTTTCTTTTTTCCTTTTTTTCAATGATTTCTGAATGATTGTGTTTCGCTCCATCTCATTCAACCCTAGACTACTCAAAAAATGAGCCGGCTACTAGCCATTTGAAGCCTAGTCTTATTCACAAGTAGCAATGAATTCCAAGTTTTTCTCCAATTTTAAAATTCAGTGCTCCTACGTCATTAAAGGAATAGCAAAATTTTAAATATAACCAAGTGATTAAATCTCAACAAATAAACAAGTATGATCGTGATCTAGCTCAAAAGCAACCTATAATACTTGTGAAAAATATTTTGTTTTTGGGCATGCAAATCAATTCATTAGGACTTAATAATCCCTCTATTCGCCATCACCACACTCAAATTAACATCAACCAATCAATCAGAAACAGCTCAACCTAAGGGATCATGTTATATGCATGCACATGCAACTAAATGAACTCACATAAAAACATGAATAAATATATAAACAAATATGACCTAACTGAACAATCATGCAAAAATATGAATGAATTAACAACTATACATGCAACATGAATCTATATGGACACTACACATACTACTCATCCTTACATTATCACCCCCAAACTTAAAATTTTCAATATCCTCATTAAAGGTAATAATAAGGATTTCAGGCATACCTAGTCGTCGGGAGGATCACCCTCCTCGGATGGAGAATTAGGCGGTGGGTAAACAGAATCATCTCCAAATACAGGCCAATCGACCTCGACACCAGTGGCCCGGAAAATAATGCCCAAAGCCTGTGTCAAATCTATAGCAAAACGATTGTGAATGTCGTGTATGGCCTCTATACACCTGGTCAATCACTTGTACTGCTCATCACCAACATCATTCTATCAACTCCCTGCTGTGCATGAGAAGAACCCTCTGTAGGCACGGGAGGATCCATCCGGCCACCCTCTACATCATCAAAAATATATCCCGACCCTTTATCATGGGATGTACCTAAGAATGTATAACTCAAGTGATCTGGTAGTGGGTTGAGCTCAAGTATGGGAGCTTCTTCAATAGATGGTTGAAAACGCTCCTCAGAATCTTTCAGCTCTGTTAATCCAAGAGACTCGAATGGCAGATCCATCCCCCTTTTCCATGGATAAGCATTCAAATACTGCAGGTGCTCTGCTCCTTCCTCTTCACTATCAGATTCCTATGCCAAGGCTCTCTCTAAAGTACCTAACCTTAGCACTAGCTCAAGTTCTGAATTTACTACAGAATCGACCATCTCTACTTTAAAGCATTCCTCTTCATCAGTTGGAAATTTTGTTGCTTTGAACACATTAAAGGTGACTTCCTGATTTAAAATCCTCATTGTAAGCTCTCCCTTCTGCACATCGATCAGAGTTCGGCCAGTAGCTAAGAATGGTCTCCCCAAGATAATGGAAATCTTCTTATCTTCCTCAAAGTCCAGAATTATAAAATCAGTAGGGAAGATGAGTTTGTCCACCTTAACCAAGACATCCTCCACTATTCCTCACGGATAAGTGATGGAATGATCATCTAGTTGCAATGACATGTATATCAGTTTCGGAACAGGCAGACCAAGCTTCTTGAAGATAGACAAGGGCATCAGATTGATGCTAGCTCCCAAATCACACAAGCATTTGTCGAACGACAAGTTTCCAATAATGCAAGGAATAGTGAAACTTCCAGGATCTTTAAGCTTTGGTGGTAAATTTTGTTACAACACAGCACTGCACTCCTCCGTTAGAGCAACGGTTTCCAAATCCTCAAGCTTCACATTCCGCGAGATTATACCTTTCATGAACTTCGCATAGCTCGGCATTTGTTCTAGATCTTCAGAAAATGGTGTGTTGATGTGCAACTTCTTAAAAACTTCCAGAAACTTGGCAAATTTCTTATATAACTTCTGCTTCTGAGGTCTTTTAGGATATGGCGGAGGTGGATAGACTTGTGTATCCCCTGTATTACCCTCAGGAGGATTGTTTGCAACAGCTTTCTTCTTCGATTCCACCTCGGCATCCTTCTACACAACTTTTTCAGCTACAATCTCATTATCTGGAATTGGCAAGGGTGCAGATGCACCTGCATTCTGGACAGAATTTTCAGACTCTTCTTCTTGCTGAATTTGGGGGCTTGCGACCTTTCCAGACCTCAAGGTGACAGCGTTCACCTATTCTTTCACTTCCCTATTGCCTGAATTGGCTTCTGTATCACTAGGAAGCGTTCCTGAGGGTCGATTCAATAAGGTGTTAGAAATTTATCCTATTTGGTTCTCCAGAATCTTGATAGAAACAGCCTGGATTTTGCATATAAGAGCCTGATTTTTGCAAATATGCCTCAACTCCTCCAATTCTGATTTTTCATTAGAAGATTGACCTGCACCTCCAAGAGTTTGTTGTTGAAGTTGGAGTTGTTGTCTTGGTGCAAATTGTTGTTGAAAACCAGGAGGATTGAATTGCTTGTTTCCAAATTCCTGGAACGGTTTTTGCATCGTATTCTGATTGTTGCTCCAGCTGAAGTTAAGATGATTCCAGTTATCAGGATGATAAGTGTCTGGAACTGGTTGCTACGATCTCTGAAAGTTGCTCATAAACTGAGCTGATTCATTAGATATAGTGCATTGCTCCGTTGTATGTGAACCTGCACAAAGCTCAAAAACACTTGTCCTCTGATGAACTCCATAGTAAGCTAGAGCATCGATCTTCATAGACAATGCCTTTAGTTGAGCAGTGATAGTCGTAGATGTATCCACTTCAAGAACTCCTGCTACCTTGCCCTATGGCAATCTCTGGGTTGGATACTAATATTCATTAGCAGCCATCATTTCAATTAGCATATAAGCTTCATTACAGCTCTTAGCCCATAAGGCTCCACCTGATGCTGCATCGAGCATGGGTCTTGACTGTGCTCCCAAACCGTTATAGAAGAATTGATGATCATCCAATCAGGCATTCTATGATGAGGGCACTTCCTAAGTATCTCCTTATACCGCTCCCAAGCTTTACCTAGCGATTCCCCTGATTGTTGCGCAAACTGAGTAGGAGCATTCCTGATTGCAGCTGTTTTTGCCATAGGGAAGAATTTAGTGAGAAACTTTTGAGCAAGATCTTCCCAAGTAGTAATCGAACCAGCTGGTAGAGAGTGTAAACAACTCTTAGCCTTGTCCCTCAGAGAGAATGGGAACAGTCTCAGTTTCACCGCATCCTTAGACACACCATTGAAACTAAAGGTGTCGCAGATCTCTATGAAATCCCTGATGTGCATATTTAGATCTTCCGTTGGAGAACCCCCAAACTGGACTGAATTCTGTACCATTTGAATCATGCTGGACTTGATTTCAAAGGTATTAGCAGCAATGGCGGGTCTAACAATGCTAGACCGAATGTCATTAATCTTTGGTTGAGAATAATCCATCAAAGCTTTCTTATCTGCTGCTGGTTCTCCCATTGCAATAAAAACTAGAGTACCTGAAACACACGACTAAAGTAAACCTTGTAAGAAAATAATCTGAGTCGGTGAACTTTAACGACCACTGATTGTTGGGTTTCGAGCACATAAACGCAACAGAAACAGTAATTAAAAACGTAAAAAACAGAATTTTCGAAAACCACCTTAGAATCCATGCGAAAAACATATATTTAATTCGTAGATCGGATTGTTTACCTTAAGAAGCTTTACCAATTGGTTGACTAATGGAGATCCAAAGCTGGTTCAATCATCACACATCCCGCTCTCACGATCTACGCTCTATCGGTATCCACACGAATGCTTGAACTCAAGGATTGGATGTGTACTAGCACAACCCCGTTTCTTCTTGCTCTCTCCATTTCTCCATTGGTGGCTAGGTTTTTGTTTTGTAAAAGTCTTGCTCACAAAATCAGCCACACAAGAGATATTATATAGAGAGTAGAAAAATAATTATAACTCTTAACTAAATAGGAATTATTATTAATTCGAAATTCCTATTTGTATAATAATTAAGTCACACTTAATTATTTAACAAATGAATTTCATATTTAATATTAGTAAATTCGAATATCAATATTTATCTAATTAATTAAATCATACTTAATTAATATTATATATAATTCGAATTACTTTAATATAATTTAAATCCAATTTAAATTAATTAATCCTTCAAGCATTCTTAGTGTGTGACCCTATAGGTTATTATTACGTTGGCAACGAATTTTAAATCTAATTTAAAATCGTAAATAATGAGCGGCATCTAGTAATACATCATTGCTACCCAAGTAATAATAATTGAATCGGTGATCGATTAAACCTTTCGTGAATAATGTACAATGTAATATAATCCCTTTAAACACATATTATAGATTAAACTAGAGGCATGTAATGTGTCATCCTCATCAATGTTTAATCCAGGTTTCCTTGATCAATGGGTAGACTATCATATCAAATCAATATTTGACTGTGGCCACGCATTTCGTAGTCTAGCTCACACAAGAGGCCAATAATATCACTCTTAAAATAGGAGGGTTAAATCCCTTCTAGATCATTCATATTCTCATACGATTCATAATATACCTAATTTCCACTTTTATCATTACCCGGTCAAGGATAACTTTTAATGGAATCAATGTATATTAATTCTCGTATAGAAATATATTGACTTCGGGTCTAAGGACCATTACATCATTATCACTGTGAGAATTACTTATGACACAACAGACATGTAGAATCTCACATTGGGTCTATCCAGCACCATGTACATATACATCTGCCTGTGTTTTTGACTTTAGTATCATGTACCTATGATCAATGAGATGTGATCATCAGTCAACAAACACACCAGTCTTAATGCATTATTATTGTCCCTTAATAATAATATTCGACTAGGGACCTTTAGGAATATTGATACTATTCTCATAATCTCATTTCTAAATCACGTACTTAGAGATGTAGAATTGCATATCATATTCCAAGGACATTTATTAATCTAACATTTATATCGCAGTAAATTGAGAATTAATAAATCATAAAGGGAATAATCAATAGAACATAAACATTAATAATCCTAATGTCTTAAACTAAAACATCATAGTGTTGTCTCTAGGGCACAAACACTAACCATCTCTCACTTGCACTAGAGCCAATCACTCATGTATCCAATACTCATGGAACTAGTATGACCATCGTGCTTCTGCTGCGACAAAGCCTTAGTCAGTGGGTCTGCAATACTATCATTACTATGCACTTTACATTTATATCTCCTTAATCATTAATCTCATTAATAAGGCGATATTGCCTAAGGACATGCTTAAACAGTCTCCATGGTTGTTTCAAAGAAATATCAATATATTCGGCTTCCATAGAATCATCAATTTTCTTGTTGTGAACTATTCAAGTTAAAATCAGTTATATTTAGACAAAACACAAAACAAACATAAACTCGTAATCATCCTTGTTTGTCTAAAAATTAGGTTCAGAAACTAGTATCAGTGTAACCCTTTACAACCAGTTCCCTATCTTCTCCATACACCAAAAATAAATCTTTAGTCCTCTTTAAGTACTTAAGAATATTCTCAAAAACTATCAAGTGACCCTCACCTGGATTAGACTGGTATCTGATCGTCATGCTCAAAGCATACGAAACATCAGGATATATACATATCATTATACACATTATAGATCCAATTGCTGAGCCATCTGGAACTTTCTCAAATGGCCCTTATCATCTAATGATTTAGGGGGCAATTATATTCAGAGATCACTATCCCATGAGACATCAAAACATATCATTTCTTTATCTCTTACATCCTAAAATGATGCATTATTTTATCAATGTATGTACTCCGACTAGGTCGATTAATCTTTTCAATCTATATCTATAGATCTTGATCCCTAATATATAGGTAGCATCGCCTAAGTCTTTCACCGAGAAATTATTTTTCAACCAAGTCTTAACAGCTTGTAGAGAAGGTATGCCATTCCTTATTTGTTATATGTCATCTACATATAATACTAGGAATGTCACATGGCTCCCACTAACCTTCTTGCAAACACATGGTTCATCTTCGTTTTGAATAAAGCCAAACACTTTGACCATTTTATTAAAATGAATTTTCATTCTCCTTGAGGCTTGCTTCAATCTATAAATAGATAGAAGCAATTACAAACTATCTTAGCAAACTTGGGATCGACAAAACCCTCAGTTTGTATCATATATACATCCTCTTCAAGGCTCTCATATAAGAAAGCAGTTTTGACATTCATTTGCCAAATCTCATAGTCAAAGTAAGCAACTATTGCTAACAAAATCCTGATGGACTTGACCATAGTAACCGGTGAAAAAGTCTCATCATAGTCTATACCATGAATTTATTTGAAACTTTTTGCAACTAGTCACGTCTTATAGGTCTGTACTTTACCATCCATGTCAGTTTTCTTCTTGAAAGCCCACTTGCACCCTATAGGTTTTACCCCTTCGAGTGGATCAACTAATGTCAGTACTTTATTTTGATACATGGATTACATCTTGGATTTCATGGCCGCTAGCCATCTCTTGGAGTCTGAACTGTTCATAGCATCTTGGTAGGTGAGAGGCTTATCATTGTTAGTCCCTTAACAATATAGCAAGAATTACAGAAGGGGGGTTGAATGGAATTCTTGAACCTTTTTCTTGAAATAAAAATGTTCAACTCGAATATAAATATAAGTGTTTTGATTAGCACAATGCGGAATAGAAACTTAATTGAATCAAAATATAAGTAATTAAAAGCAAGAGTCTTTAAAAACTTTCTGGTGGATTTAAACAATTCCACCAGAGATATATATTATATATCGAGAGGACTCTGTGTGCAAGAATGCTCACAGCTGCTTACAAATCGAACTACTGAGAATACAGGGAAATGCTTAGGATTTTGCTTACAAAGATTTCTCTCTTTTTGTATCTCAGTACATCTTTTATTTGCTACGTTCTTGGTTTATATATTACCAAGATTACAAAGTCAAAAAGACTAAATAAACATAAAAACTATCAGTCTTAAGCTTTGCTACTTTTCATCTTCTATTACCCAGTTAATGGGCTTCCACAGTAGATTTGTATACATCTCGACGGCTGTGCTCAGTATTCACTGTTCAACCGGTGTTTGTATTCTTTATATGATCATCCGTTGGACTTTATGAATATCCGTTGGATATATGATCATCCGTCGACTTTCTGAACATCCGTTGATGGCTTCATTGATCATCCGTCGACTGTTATATCAGGCATCCGTTGATAGTCATTTGATCATCCGTCGATGGCTTTGTTAATCATCCGTCGGTAGCTATTTTGGCACTTGACTTCATTTCACTAATGCAGAATTACAAGACATCATTTATATACAATTAATCAACATATTCTGCATATCTAGTTAAAGTCAACATGACTTATAGGCTACTACAGAATCTATACAAAGATGTATACAGAACTGTGCTACAGACTTATTATTACATAAGCTACTCACTTGATGGATAATTAGTTAACATCCGTCGGGACTATAATTAGTTATCCGTCGGGACTATAATTCTTATCCGTCGAGTGCTACATTATTTCATTAAGTAAAATCTACTTAGATTTTTTGTTTATGAAATCATCAAGTACACAACATATGCACAACAATCTCCCCCAATTTATGTCTACTGGAATTGTAGCCATAAGTTAAGAGATACTTGATGATAACAAAACATCCTAAACATACAGCTTTAAAGATAAGCAGATAATACTGAAAAGTGCTTCAATTAATCAAAATGTACAAAGTTTGGCTCACAGTCATTTCAAGATGCTCCTCTAGCCTGAGCAGATTTTTCTAGTTTCTTGAAGGTCTGGATCTTCTTTCAAGCTTCATGTTGTTTTCATCAATCTGATTTTAGAGCTGCCTATGGAATTCCAGTTCATCAAATTCTGAGAGATCTAGCTTTTCTTGCATTTCCAAGAGAGTCTCATTGCTAGAGATACTCAATTGGTCTTCTAACCTGAAGAATCTTCTCACACCTTTGTCATCTATGAACTCCATCAGCCAGTAGGGCCTTAGATGCACTCTTCTCCCTGTGTATGGGATGATTAGAATCTTTGGAAGTGCATCTTTAGCTCTAATACTCCTTAGTTCTTCAATCTTCTTCAATACTAGTCTTCTTGCAGTTACATTGAACCCAAAGTTCTTCTTGAAGGATGAATAAACTTTAATCAGTACAACTTGGCTTTCTTGAAGAATCCTGTGAAGTGGCCACACAATCTCATTTCCTCCTTTGTACTTGAACACTAACCTTTCAGGTAGGTTTCTGTATGCATCAATTCCCCTCACTTCATCTACTTCATTCAGATAGAGGTTTAGATTAGAAAATTCCTTGATGTCACACAAGTACAAGTAGTCTCCCCTGTTAGCTTTGGGTTGAACTTTAACTACAGATGTGGATTTGAGAGGTGACAACTTCACTTTCTTGACTGCCCTTGACTTTGTACTTTTTGGCTTGCTAAGGATTGGTAAATTGAAGTCAGGAATTGGTATTTTATCCCACTCTATTAGCTCATCCTTGGGCACAATAAGTTCACCATGAATATTCCTGTAGGGATCCACCACCCTTATATCATCAAATGCCACAAAGGGCTTTGATGCTTGAGTTGTAGCTGGTGTGGGTAACTTAGGAAATTGATCTTCCAATCCTTTGTCAACAATATCCAGTTTCTTTTTTGTTCTTCTAGCCAATTCTTTCTTTCTTGGAGATTTCTTCTGTTCTTCAATTTTCTTCTTTGATTCAGCAGCTTCAGATGGTTGAGAGGGAATTTGTTGAGATGAATTCAACGCCTGTAGCTTGGCCAAGATAGCAATCTGCTCTTTCTTTTGTTTAGTCTTCTTTGCATCTAGAGCAGCTTGCTTCTTTTCCTGCTTTAATCTGGCTTTTTCTTCTCTCTTTGCTTGAGCAAATTGTGGATGTCCAGCTACCACATAAATTTCCTTTCCATTTCTGAATATCTTAGCAATTCTCCTTTTTGAAGTTGAATCAGCTGGATCTTTATAGAAGACAATTGATCTTGATAGAAGCTTTTTCTCATCAGGCTTGGGTGTCTCATATACAGTGTCCAAGGGGTTCTTCAAAGATGATTTTGGATAGTTTGCCCTTGGTTTAAGAATTATTTCAGCCTTTGTAGACTTGATGCAGGAAGATTGTCCTATTTCCAGATAATTCATGCTCATCTCATTCACACTGATTTGCTTGAGTTGAGAGTGATGGATGGCTGACTTAACTGGCTCCTTGACAAGTTCAAACTTTTTCTGTATCTCCTCATCAATCTTATCCTAGTTGATCAAACTCAACTTTCCTTTCTCAGCAACTTTCAAATTTGTTGCTTCTGCTTTAATTAGATCTATACCATCTGCAACTGGTGGCTTGGAGACAGTAATTGAAGGTACAATTACTTTGCTGATTTGAACTTGAAGTTTCTCCCCCTCACTTGGTTCTCTCTCCCCTTTTTTGTTATCATCAAGTTGAGGGGTTAGGCCTTGTGCTTTAGCCAGTTGCATGAGAAGATTTGTCTGAGTCAGTTGATTTTGAAGAAGGGTAGTCACTGAATTCTCAATAACTTGAACTCTATCTTCCAGCTTGGCCAGCTTCTTTTCAGAATCTGATTCT
The DNA here is from genome assembly GCF_009905375.1 of Apium graveolens. Taxonomy (NCBI): domain Eukaryota; kingdom Viridiplantae; phylum Streptophyta; class Magnoliopsida; order Apiales; family Apiaceae; genus Apium; species Apium graveolens. The sequence continues at coordinate 53,889,709 of NC_133649.1, forward strand.
CTCCTCAATCTTAGTAATAGATCATGCATGGTACCATATGGCATGACTGAATCCAGCTTCTCAGAATTGTAGGTCTTCAAGTCAGCTATATCCTTTTTGAGTTCATCCACACTCAGATTCTGTCTTAATTGCTGGATCTTCATGAGATGTAGAGAGTCTAGGTTAGCTTGAAGAATAGCCTTGGTACCAGTATCTGAAGTTTCCTGAAGGGCCTTTTGAATAGCCATGACCTGTTTAACCAAAGATACACCAAATTTTCCTGGTGTAGATTCCTTTGTCCATGCCCATTCAGGTAAATTTGGAACAGAACTTGGGCCTTCATCTCCCCCTAAGTTCATGCTTCCATCCAAAGAAATAGAGTCATCATCATTAGAATTTACTCCAAATTTTTCAGATGGCTCATCAGCTGTAGGAGGCATTAAATTGACAGCAGCTTTATCCCTTTTCAGAAATTCTGAAGTATGCACCAAATTTAATGTCTTTTCTTCCTCCTCATTGCCCTGAGCAGCCAACGATTGATAGGTTGACACAGGATGAGTAAAAGTGTCAGCATCCAAGGAAATTTTATCAATTACAGCCTTGTAATGTTGCTGAAATTGTCTTTCCTTTTCAGCATCATCCACAATCATTGACTCATGAGTAATGGCTGTATCCACCCTTATTACTTCTATACCTGCTTTTCTCTCAAAATCTCTTTTTTGTTGCATCAGGGTCTCACCCTGGCTCCCCACCCTCACACCCTCACCTTCACCTACTAAGGTGGGACTCCTCTCACTCACTTTTGTCAATCCTGAATAAATGGATTGCTGACTTTCACTCGTTTCCTCTCATTTTACCAGGAAGCAACCCAGCCTCTCAGTCCTAAGTGATATCCGTCGAGTGAGTGGTAATGCTATCCGACGGATAACTGTTGTTAGGCTTATACGTCGGGATACAATCACTACTCGATGGATGAGCAATATCCATCGAGAGAGTAGAAATGAATGAGGTGGGAAGAGAAACTATTATTGACTCTGTGTTGATTGATGATATTTGGGGCACAGATGTCGCAATAGAATCTGAAAGAATTGGCAAGTGAGCCAACAAATCATCTAAATGATGATGCTCACTTGCACTAGATTTTGGCTTCCCCGACAGAGTTAAAGAAGGGGAATCAGGAATTGAAGTATTTATCTTATCCACTTCCAGAGAGTTTGTTGGTGAGTATGGTGTTTCAGATGCTTCTATTATTAGAGATTTTGGCTGTGACTCCACATTTATTGGAGCCACGTCAAACTGAATTTGAGAGAGTGCAGGGACTGTGTCTTTAGCACCAGTTTGCACTGTGTGTGTGCCCTGTGCATCCCCAAAGGTCTTAGATTTCTTCTTTCTTGTGTAAGTTTGGGGTGAGCTTGTGTCCCTAACCCTTTTGACCTGTGCTCTTGGCTGAGAGCTTTGTTCAATAACTGCATCCTTTTGGGAGGATGTAGCTAGAAGTGAGCTTTTATCCTTTTTAAGCACTACAGTTTGTTGGGAAACTGCAGTGTGGCTAGGCTGGGATTCACTCAACTCTCCATCCTTATTCTTGGGGTTTCTTTGATGTTTAGCCCTTCCCTCACCTGACTTTCCCTCCTTCACACTCCCCTCTTTTGCTTTTGTGGATTTTACAACTGGTATCTTTTGAGAGATACCAGAGGGGGTTTTCTTTGATTTAGATTTGGAAATTGTAGAGGGTTTGGAGGCTTTGGTAGGCAACTGTTTGGTCATTGGCACAGTTGCCATAACTACTCCTGAAATCAAAGAAATAGTGGAGGTTGGAATAGTTGTGGGGATGGATGAACTTACCTCACTTACCTGAGGTGCCTGCATTACAGGAAAATAGAACATTGGCACATCCCTGTGATGGTTGGCTCTGTTCAAATCTGCAATGAGTCTTCTCTCTTAAACCCAACAAGCCAATTTGTTGTTTGGGTTCTCAAGTACAATCTCTTGACATAGATGGTTAGCCAATAACATGAAAAATCTAGCATAATACACATTCTTTCCTCTTTTAGCTAACTCACCTAGTTTAAAACCTAACTCAATCAAGACAAGGTCACTGAAATTATAAAATTTATTAGTAACTAGCATGTATAGCATGTTAAGCATGGAAATATTCACAGAATCAAAATTACTGACTTTTCCAGAGAAAATTTAGTAACCACATCACACAAGAAACTCCACTCCTTCCTAAGACCCAATCTCCTAATATCACTCAGTTTAGTAGTAGGAAGTGCATAATGTATGGAATTAAGCATATTGATAATATCAGTGTCATTGTGTGGTGAAGTCATATTATTATCAGGAATTTTGAAACATGTTTTTATCACATCACTATTGATACAGAACTCATTACCTTTGATGGTTAGAGTGATGGTCTTGTCAGCCGAGTTGTAGATAGCAGTGGTCCACATCTCTTCAACAACTTCACAGAAGATTGTGGGTGATTCCAGCATGGCGTAATTTAGCTTGCAATTCTTCACAAAGTCCATCATCTTGTGATAGTCCTCTGATTGCTGAATACCCTTATTGACCAAAGCAGTGAAGTTGTTCTTCTCATAAATGAACCCAGTTTGAGACATAATCTTTACTACAGGTGCCATTGTAAAAGAATGAAAGCTTGAAGAGAAAGAGAATATTTACTTGAGAGAGAATGAAATAAAATCAGTTGAATTTGAGAATGATAAAAGAAAACAATTGGAATGAAATAAGCTTTTATACTATCTCAAAAATAATTGACAAAAATAATAAAGAAAAGTAAATTAACCAATAGAAATTGCCTAAAATAGTCGTTTAAAAGTAAACTGTAAAAATTTCACCCATTATCCGTCGTGTAATGCGTACAAACTGTAAGTATACTCGATGGATAATGTTCGGGGAATTAACGGCTGAGATTTAGACAATTCGACGGATGAGGATAAACTGATATATGTCGAGACATAAAGTATTCCAGAAAAATAATTGACTTTTATTAGCAAGTAGTATATCGACGGATGACTAAACTCGATGGATAAGGGTCATCCGTCGAGATGCAAATTTTGACTTAGCCAAAATTTCATCCAAGACTTAAAAATCAACTAAATTTCTGGCTATATTACAACTTGCAAAATAATTTAGATAAATTTAAGAGTAATTAAGCATACCTAACTCACTTACCAACCTTGAAAAGGTGGATTCATCCAGTGGCTTGGTAAAGATATCTGCAAGTTGCTTCTCACTTGGAACAAAATGTAACTCCACAGTACTATTCATTACATGTTCCCTTATGAAATGGTACTTGATGTCTATGTGCTTTGTCCTTGAACGTTGCACTGGATTTTCAGTGATGGCAATTGCACTTGTGTTATCACAGAAAATAGGAATCCTTTCAACTTGCAAACCATAGTCCAGCAATTGATTTTTCATCCATAAAATTTGTGCACAGCAACTGCCAACAGCAATATATTCAGCTTCAGCTGCAGAAGTAGAAACTGAATTTTGCTTTTTACTGAACCAGGACACAAGCTTGTTTCCTAGAAATTGACAGGTTCCTGTTGTGCTCTTTATATCAATTCTACAACCTGCATAATCTGCATCTGAATAACCAGTTAGATCAAAGCCAGAATCTCTAGGGTACCAAATGCCAAGTTTTGGTATTCCCTTGAGATATCTGTAAATTCTTTTAATAGCTATCAAGTGAGATTCTCTAGGATCAGCCTGAAATCTAGCACATAAATATGTAGCAAACATTATATTTGGCCTACTAGCTGTTAAGTACAGAAGTGAGCCAATCATGCCTCTATAACTTGAAATATCCACAGACTTTTCAGTAGTGTTTAGTTCAAGCTTAGTTGCAGTGGCCATGGGAGTTTTTGCAGATGTGCAATCCATTAGATCAAACTTCTTTAAAAGATCAAAAATATATTTAGTTTGACTAATGAATATTCCATCACTAACTTGCTTAACTTGCAAACCAAGAAAGTAAGTTAGTTCTCCCATCATACTCATTTCATACTTACTTTGCATCAATTTGGCAAACTTTTTGCAAAGTTTCTCATCTGTAGAGCCAAAAATAATATCATCTACATAAATTTGAACAAGTATACTAGAGCCATTAACATTTCTGAAAAATAAAGTTTTATCTACAGTACCTCTTGTGAAATGATTTTCCAAAAGAAACTTTGATAAAGTGTCATACCAGGCTCTAGGTGCTTGCTTCAGTCCATAAAGTGCTTTCAATAGATAATAGACATATTCTGGAAAATTTTGGATCTTCAAAATCAGGAGGTTGACTAACATACACTTCTTCCTCTAAATCTCCATTTAGAAAGGCACTTTTGACATCCATTTGATAGACCTTGAAATTGGCATGGGCTGCATAGGCTAAGAAGATTCTGATGGCTTCAAGTCTTGCAACAGGAGCAAAAGTTTCATCAAAATATATTCCTTCTTGCTGACAATAACCCTTAGCAACCAATCTAGCTTTATTCCTGATTACTATGCCATTTTCATCCATCTTGTTTCTGAATACCCACTTGGTGTCTATTGGATTCTTTCCTTTAGGCTTGGGTACCAGCTTCCATACTTTATTCCTTTCAAATTAGTTTAGTTCCTTCTGCATAGCTAAGATCCAATCAGGATCCAACAAAGCTTCTTCTACCTTCTTTGGTTCCTCCTTTGATAGAAAGCTGATGTATAGACATTCTTCCTGAGTTGCTCTTCTTGTTTGAACTCTAGAGGAAACATCATCAATGATAAGCTCAAAGGGGTGATCTTTTGTCCATTTCCTTTGCTGAGGTAGATTAGCTCTAGATGAAGAGACCTCATGATTGTCTTGATGTGTGATTGAGTTTTGATTGCTAGAAACTTCCCCTGAGTTTGTGGATCTTTGATTTGAGAAAGGAGAATTTTCTGTAGGTGATCTGTCTTGACCTCCTGCTCCTTTTGATAACCCGACGGATGGTGAATTTTGAATACCGACGGATGAGGCAGGTTGTCTTCCGATGGATAACACAGATTGCCTTCTGACGGATGAAGCATTATGCAACTCGACGGATGTTGAGTTTTGTGCTTCATTGGTAGTAGATTTGTATGTATTATCCTTAAACACTGTTTCTTGATCATTCTCATCATCACTGCCATCACTAACCATCTTAACATTGTCGAATTTGAGGCTCTCATGGTAATCTCCATCTTCCAGTCCTTCAATCTTTTTATCATCAAACACAACATGTATAGATTCCACAACAATGTTGGTTCTTAGATTGTAGAATCTATATGCTTTACCAACAGCATATCCAACAAAAATTCCTTCATCTGCTTTAGCATCAAACTTCCCATTTTGATCAGTTTGATTTCTCAGGATATAACATTTGCAGCCAAAGACATGAAGAAAGTTTAGAGTTGGGAGTCATGCATCTTGCTTGATTAATCAGAGAAATGTTCTGAGTGTAGCATGCAGCATTTACAACTTCAGCCCAGAAATATGTTTGTAGTTTAGATTCTTCAAGCAATGTCCTTGCAGCTTCAATAAGTGATATGTTCTTCCTTTCCACTACTCCATTTTGTTGTGGAGTCCTTGCTGCTGAAAACTCATGCAGTATCCCATTTTCTTCACAAAATGCTCTCATGACAGAATTCTTAAACTCAGTTCCATTATCACTCTTAATTCTTTGAACTTTGAAATCAGGATGATTGTTGACTTGCCTTATGTGATTGATGATGATTTCACTAGCCTCATCTTTAGACTTTAGAAAATATGTCCAAGAGAACTTTGAGAAATCATCTATAATTACTAGGCACAATCTTTTCCTAGAGATGGACAATACATTGACAGGTCCAAACAAATCCATGTGAAGCAGTTATAAAGGCTCTTCAATTGCTGAATCAAGTTTCTTCCTGAATGATGCTTTGATCTGCTTCCCTTTTTGGCAGGCATCACACAGTCCATCCTTTGAAAACTCCACTAGAGGAATACCTCTTACCAATTCTTTCTTTACCATCTCATTCATGGTCTTGAAGTTTAAATGAGATAGCTTCTTGTGTCATAGCCAACTTTCATCCTGACTTGCTTTACTGAGAAGACAAGTTACAGATTCTGCTTTAGTTGAGTTGAAATCAGCTAGGTACACATTTCTTCTTCTCACACCAGTGAGAACCACTCTGTTGCTTTGATTATTAGTCACAACACAGGCTTCTTTGTTGAAGGATACTGAATTGCCTTTGTCACAAAGCTGGCTGATACTCAACAGATTGTGTTTGAGACCATCCACTAAGGCAACCTCCTCAATAATGACATTGTCTTTTGAAATCAAGCCATATCCCACAGTATAACCCTTGTTGTCATCTCCAAAAGTAATACTTGGGCCAGCTCTCTCCTTAAACTCTGTAAGCTGGGTAGAATCACCAGTCATGTGTCTTGAACAACCACTGTTCAAGTACCAAAGATTCCTTCTGTTTCCCTGATTGCTTGAGGAACTTGTCTCTGTTTCATCAGACTTGGCCATTAGGGCTAGATTGACATAGCTGACATCTTCATCTTCATCCAAACCATCTGCTGCCCAGTCATTCTCTTGTGTAATAAAAGCCCTTTCCTTTTGTTTGAGTAGATCAAAGTATTTTTGCTTATAATCCACAGACTCAAACCTTTTCTTACTGGAATCTGACTTTCTACACTCATTTGCAAAATGCCCTGCCAAGTCACATTTGAAACATTTGAATTTTGACTTATCCACCATGTTTCTATTTGGCTTGGCTGCTCCAAAGTTCTTCTTAAACTTGAGCTTGACAAATCTCCTGGAAAGAAATGCTAGGTGCTCATCAATGTCCTCCATGTCATCTTGACTCAATGAATCTTCACTTTCTACTGCAATCCCCTTGCCCTTGCTTTCACAGACCTTAGAAGTTGACTCAACAGCTTCCATCTTCACTTCCTTCCCCTTTTCCAAATCAGCAACTAGTGCAATGGATCCTCCTTTCTTCTTCCCTCTCTCCATCCTTTCATCCTGCTCTATCTCAAGCTCATAGGTCTTCAGGATGCCATACAGTCTCTCCAAAGTAAACTCTTTATAATCTTGTGAGTTTCTTAATGAGACTGTCATTGATTTCCATTCCTTTGGAAGAGATCTAAGGAATTTCAGATTAGAGTCTTTAGTCTGATAGAATCTTCCATGCAACTTAAGAGCATTTAGTAGTTTTTGGAATCTACTAAAAATGTCAGTAAGTGACTCACTTTCCTCATTGTGAAAATGCTCATATTGCTGATACAAGAGCTGCATTTTATTTTCTCTAACTTGCTCGGTGCCATCACAGATTATCTGTATAGTATCACAGACTTCCTTGGCAGTTTTGCAATTAATAATGTTGTCAAACATGTCTGCATCAAATCCATTGAACAAAATGTTCATGGCCTTTTTATCCTTCCTGACTTGTTCAATGTCAGGATCAGACCATTCGTGCCTCGGCTTGGGAATGGATGGCTCATTTCCTGTTGCAGCTCTCATTGGAACATGAGGACCTCTTTCTATGCAGTCCACATAGGACTCATCTTGAGAAAGCATATGAAGATGCATCTTTACCTTCCAATGATGGTAATTATCTTTATCTAGAAAAGGAATCTTGACTCCAACGTCTTTCTTGTTCATCTTGCTGAATTGTTTTGATCTTTAAACTCTTTGTAGATTAAGAGCTTGCTATGATACCAATTGTTAGTCCCTTAACAATATAAAGAATTACAGAAGGGGGTTGAATGGAATTCTTGAACCTTTTTCTCGAAATAAAAATATTCAACTCGAATATAAATATAAGTGTTTTGATTAGCACAATACGGAATAGAAACTTAATTGAATCAAAACATAAGTAATTAAAAGCAAGAGTCTTTAAAAACTTTCTGGCGGATTTAAACAATTCCACCAGAGATATATATTATATATCGAGAGGACTCTGTGTGCAAGAATGCTCACAGCTGCTTATAAATCAAACTACTGAGAATACAGGGAAATGTTAAGGATTTTGCTTACAAAGATTTCTCTCTTTTTGTATCTCAGTACATCTTTTATTTGCTATCATTCTTAAGCTTTGCTACTTTTCATCCTCTATTACCCAGTTAATGGGCTTCCACAGTAGATTTGTATACATCTCGACGGCTGTGCTCAGTATTCACTGTTCAACTGTTGTTTAAATTCTTTATATGATCATCCGTTGGACTTTATGAATATCCGTTGGATATATGATCATCCATCGACTTTCTGAACATTCGTTGATGGCTTCATTGATCATCCGTCGAATGCTATATCAGGCATCCGTTGATAGTCATTTGATCATCCATCGATGGCTTTGTTAATCATCAGTCGGTAGCTATTTTGGTACTTGACTTCATTTCACTTATGCAGAATTACAAGACATCATTTATATACAATTAATCAACCTATTCTGCATATCTAGTTAAAGTCAACATGACTTATAGGCTACTACAGAATCTATACAAAGATGTATACAGAACTGTGCTACAGACTTATTATTACATAAGCTACTCACTCGATGGATAATTAGTTAACATCCGTCGGGACTATAATTAGTTATCCTTCGGGACTATAATTCTTATCCGTCGAGTGCTACATTATTTCACTAAGTAAAATCTACTTAGATGTTTTGTTTATGAAATCATCAAGTACACAACATATGCACGACAATCATTATCCGTAAGCATCACATTACCATCTTGAGTCAAAAGAAATTCATAATTTCTCCCAGGCTCATGGTGAATCCTACTAGATCTACGAATAACCTGTGTTTCTTGGACATGATTACTTTCAACATTTTGATGTACATCCTGATCTTATTCCAACTCTGGTTCAATATTATCATGTAGTTCTCGATCTTCATCGAGATGTATTATCCTCTCACTGATTTTCTTAGAAAGTAGTTCTCCCTCAAGAAATACAACGGCCCGAGAAACAAACACTTTGTTCTCGAAAGGATTATAAAAACTATACCCTAGTCTCACTTGGGTATCCCACAAAATAGCATCTATCTAATTTTGGTCCAAGCTTGTCAGAGGCTAAACGTTTTACAAATGCTTCACGTCCCCAAATTTCCATAAATGACATGCTATGACATTTTTCACTTTATATCTCATATGGAGTATTTTGAACCGCTTTAGTCGGAACTTGGTTAGGTGTATATGTAGTTGTTTCTAGAGCATAACCCTAGAAACTGAATAGAAGATCTGCTTGACTCATCATCGATCGCACTATGTCCAACAAGTTATGATTTCTCCTCTCAAAATCTTTATTCCATTGAGGTGTTCCAGAAGGAGTAAGTTATGATACACTATCACACTCCTTCAAGAAACTCTTGAAAATTGTGGTTTAAGTATTCTCCTCCACGATCTAATCGTAAAACTTTTATAATTTTCCCTTGTTTGCTTTTCTACTTCGGCCTTATATTTTTTGAACATTTCAGAAGAATCGGATTTGTTCTTCATAAGAACCACATATCCATATCTACTAAAATCATCAATAAATGTTATGAAGTAATATAAGCCACCCCTTGCCATCATACGCATTCGACCACATACATCATTATGTATAAGTCATAATCGTTCGGTGGCCCTTTCACCCGATCAGGTAAAAGAAGATTTAGTCATTTTTCCAATGAGACAAAGTTCGCATCTTCCGTATGATTCAAAATCAAACTTATCCAAGTATTCATCTATGTGTAACTCAGAAATGCGTTTCTCATTAATATGGCTTAACGACAATGTTAGAGGTAATGTTTGATTTGGGTCAACTTAGAACATATAAATTGTTAACTAATTGTGCAACATTATAATTCTTATCATTGAAATAGAATAAACAACTATTGTTTATTTAATATAAATTAAAACCTTTCTTATCCTGACAAGAAATTGACTTAATGTATCCGCTAAAGGAAGGCACGCAATAACAATTTATCAAGTTCTTAATCTCGCCTTATGGGCAAAATTAGGTATCGAGTTCCTTCAACTAGAGCAACAACTTTTGATCCAATTCTAACCCTAAACCTGAAGTTTGACCATTGCTAGTCTTCTTCTTTAGATCTTCCAAATAAGCTCGATAATTTAACTTCCATTCATCCAGTTATTTCCACAGAATTGACCATCATCTCCTTTAGCAACACCACTATTAGGCTTCAAAAGCCCTTTGGGATTGGACTTTGGTTTGGCACTGAATAAGATTAAGTCTTCACCTTGTTTGTCCACTTTCCTTTCCCATTTGCATTCCATGTGTACATCATCAATATGGACGTAATTCATGCCTTTACCGTGTTATTTTCAACAGTTATAAACATGCTTAACAACTCAGTGAATGTTCTATTTATCTCATTCCTTTTGTTCTTAACAAACTAAGAATAGAAGTTGTTCAAAGATTGTTTGATCAAATCAAGCTGAGTCTCTAGACTATTCTTGTAACCCAAAATATCAAGGTACATATACATATCATCTTTAGAACATGTGGTCCAACCGGATATCATTCTCCTATTAATGCGAAAATATGGTGCCTTATTATTGTCAAATCTTTCTGACGAGCCTATCCTTCAAACATCCTTTGAAGGTGTCAATCATATCATAAACATCATTATGCTCTTATTGCTTCTAAAGCCCAGCACTCATAATTACAAGCATGAGACATGAAACATCAGTTGCATAATCAATTTGCTTCTGGTAAGCATTCTGTTCAGCACATGTTTCATTCTCAGCTAGAAGAAATAAGGGAGGGGTTTGAGTGACATCCTTGAACCTGAGGACAATCCTCAAGTTCCCATGTCAATTGTCATGTCAGCTTGTCCTTCTCAAGGACTATTACATAGAGAAGTTATTTGTATTATTTGTCATTTGTTATCTACAATATTAAAGTGCATAAAATGACTTAGTCTACAGATGATCATTAAATTATGTTCAAGTGATTCTTCATTATATTTTCACAATATATATCTCCCACTATTTTTATCAAATCAATAGCCCTAACTATTAATTCGGAAAAAATATCTTCTATATCATTTCTAGTGAGCCAAGATCCATATTTCACCATGCGTTAGGTCAGCTTTGGCTTTTCTCCTAAAACATGATTATTTAGGTAGACAACATTTGTCAATTATATCAACTATATAACTCTTGGATAGCTTGGTGGAACAACATTTGTTCATATTTATCTAATAATTCTCGCCAAACTCTATGCCTCTAAGTTCACAATCCTATTGTAGTAACTTAGTTAAGTCAAACCCAATAGTCAAAAGTATCAATATACTTCAACACATCTCCCACGATAGATGGGAGTACTTCGCTTTGGCAAACCCACTCTTTATCGATCTAGGGTTAATGTATTAGACTTATTAGAAGGCATCCGATCAACTTAATATTAACTTTAGGGTTTTATTAATTTTAAAACGATCATGATCCCATCATAAAGAGATTCCCAATTTTTCCTTGAATAAAATACTTCAAATCAATATTCGTCAATGGTTTGATTTTCAGGTAGTGAGGGAGTCACAACGGTCTCGCTTAAAACCCACAACCTTACAAGTTTAATGAACTCGCTTTTGTCAAAATCGCCCCATGTCATAAACAAAGAAAATTTGTATTTTATTCCATGTTTCATAAACACGAGAATCTCATAATCGTTTGTTCATTTTAAAATCTTTGAATCGTTACATATTTTATCTTGTTTATCAAGCATGGCATGGGTGTCGTATCTAATACATACATATTTAATCTAATTAAGCATGCAACTTTATAAACTACTCTACACATACATTCATCATATGAGCATATATATGTAAAGTGTAATAAATAAATGTGGTTGGTTATGGCTTCATCCTATGTGATCTTTATCAAGCTAATGACAAAGATCTAGGTCAACCTAAGGTGGAAAATAAATACGGGCTAACTATTACATGTCTTCTTTCTTGTATTGCTTCCTTGGATGGCCTCCGTGTGGGATTACCCTTGATCTTCAAATATTCATGTCTTCATGTACAATACAAGAATGAAATTTGAAAACTAATCTAATGAACTTACAAGAAGAATTCGAGTTACATTCGAGATTTAATAATTACAAGATTAAACGACATGCAAGTCGTATTTGAAAAACCAAAACCATTAACCTAAGGTCATAAGCCATAACCATCCACCATGCTCAATTAACACAAAATAACATGTTAAAACACATAATCTAATCTTAACATATCATACCCATCATGATCTAATCAAAAAAACCAAATATTGAAAAAATCAGAAAATTTGAAATTAAATCTGATAACATTAAATCACAGATTACAGGGCCTAAACGACGTCAAATGTCTTACAGATCAGTCGATGATAGATTTAGCTATCTGTTACATTCAGACGCTCGATTCCATATGAAATAGCGTATTCGTTCTCCAAAATCGGACACCAGACACAGATTTCAGCAAATCCGCTGTATCCGATTAAGAATCGTATCAAATACGATTCTTATAATAAGAATAAACACAAAACATGTATATATTAGTATATATACAGATTATATAATCATCATATGATTATACAACTCTCATGAATATCATATATTCAAAATATATATATACATACGCATATATAAACATAACAACATGTAAAATATATAAAATCGCATACGTAACAGTCATGGAATATTGTATACAAGTTATCATCATATAACCAGTAAACACATAAATGAATTAAATAATTTTCGCAAGTAGCTCTGATGCCATTGTTGGGTTTCGAGCACATAAACGCAACGGAAACAGTAATTAAAAACGTAAAAATCAGAATTTTCAAAATCCACCGCAGGATCCATGCTAAAAACATATATTTAATTCGTAGATCAGATTGTTTACCTTAAGAAGCTTTACCAATTGGTTGATTAATGGAGATCCGAAGCCTGTTCAATCACTGCGCATCCCGCTCTCGCGATCTACGCTCTATCGGTATCCACACGAATGCTTGAACTCAAGGATTGGATGTGTACTAGCACAACCCCGATTCTTCTTGCTCTCTCCATCTTCTCCCTTGGTGGCTAGGGTTTTTTTTGTAAAAGTCTTGTTCACAAAATCAGCCACACAAGAGATATTATATGGAGAGTAGAAAAAGAATTATAACTCTTAACTAATTAGTAGTTATTATTAATTTGAAATTCCTATTTGTATAATAATTAAGTCACACTTAATTATTTAACAAATGAATTACATAATTCATATTAGTAAATTCGAATATCAATATTTATCTAATTAATTAAGCCATACTTAATTAATATTATAAATAATTTGAATTACTTTAATATAATTTAAATCCAATTTAAGTTAAATAATCCTTCAAGCATTCTTAGTGTGTGACCCTTTAGGTTATTATTACATTGGCAACGAATTTTAAATGTAATTTAAAATCGCAAACAATGAGCGGTATCTAGTAATACATCATTGCTACCCAAGTAATAATAATTGAATTGGTGATCGATTAAACCTTTCGTGAATAATGTACAATATAATATAATCCCTTTAACCACATATTATAGATTAAACTATAGGCATGTAATGTGTCATCCTCATCAATGTTTAATCCATGTTTCCTTGATCAATGAGTAGACTATCATATCAAATCAATATTTGAACGTGGCCACGCATTTCGTAGTCTAGCTCACACAAGAGGCCAATAATATCACTCCTAAAATAGGAGGGTTAAATCCCTTCTGGATTATTCATATTTCTCATACGATTCATAATATACCTAATGTCCACTTTTATCATTACCCGGTCAAGGATAACTTTTAATGGAATCAATGTATATTAATTCTCGTATAGAAATATAATGACTTCAGGTCTAGGGACCATTACATCATTATCACAGTGAGAATTACTTATGACACAACGGACATGTAGAATCTCACATTGGGTCTGTCCAGCACCATGTACATATACACCTGCCTGTGTTTTTGACTTTAGTATTATGTATCTATGATCAATGAGATGTGATCATCAGTCAACAAACACACCAGTCTTAATGCGTTATTATTGTCCCTTAATAATAATACTCGACTACGGACCTTTAGAAATATTGTTACTATTCTCATAATCTCATTTCTAAGTCATGTACTTAGAGATATAGAATTGCATATCATATTCCAAGGACATTTACTAATCTAACAATTATATCATAGTAAATTAAGAATTAATAAATTATAAAGGGAATAATCGATAGAACATAAACATTAATAATCCTAATGTCTTAAACTAAAACATCATGGTGTTATCTCTAGGGCACAAACACTAACACTGATGACAAGCATATAAACTAAATTTAACACCGAGTCCCCGGCAGCGGCGCCAAAAACTTGTTCGCACTAAAATACATGCAAGCGTACGTGATCATAAGTAGTATAAGATGTAAGTCAAGTTCATTCCCACAAGGACTGGTTTAGATTAAGTTTAGATTATGCACCTATGCAACAATGTATGATTATCACTCACTGTTAATACAAATAACAATTTGAGTTGATTAACTACTAAAGAGATTAAACTAATATGCATTAACTAAGAGATTAAAAGTGAATTACTTATATGAGAATAAAACATGGGATTCTAACTTCATTAAATACTTCATTCAAAGTTTATGTCTTTAATCTTAGCATGTGATGGTGATGAAAACTAATCAGATAACATGAAATTAGTATACGATAACTTTCGTTATACGTATACCCTACTATCAAACATCCAAAGTTAAGATAGAAGTTGAATAGACACCAATTATGCTTAGTCCCTATATGTCTATAAAGATTGAAAACATAATGGTTTAAGAGAACGTTATCTATCGTGATTACGTATGGTGAATAAGATGGTTAAAATTACCCAGAATTATGCATGTCAATTCATACATAAATCTATGCTAGCATGGCTAGTTCTAAACCTCTATATTCAATGTCGCTTCAATAGAGATTAACAATCAATCTTAGATGTTAGCTACGCATCAAAGACGAATAAGCACAACCAAAATAGGAAATCATAAATCACCACACACAAAGGATTATAAAAATTTAACTATTGAAATCCATAAATAAATTCGCTAGAACCCCATGACAACGATTAGTTCATAGTTGAACTTATCGTCACCATGGGTTCCAATGAAAACATTATAATAAACAATATAAGAGTACTAGGGTTCAAAGAAAAATCGAAAACAAGCATCTGAAGTATCAACTATATTGAAGAATACAAAAGTCTTCTTCTCCGTAGCCGTCTTGTGCTCTCTAGGTCTTCTTATTGCTCTCCCTTAGCTCCTTGTTTTTAAAAACGTCTTTTTATTGGTTTATATAGGCTTCTGGACGACCTGGGCTCTCAAATTCTTCGAATTCAACTCAAATCAGGATTCTGGCACAGGGACCCCGAGCGGTCGCCCCAGTCTCCGCGCGGGCATGCGCACTTCTGCATATCTGGCGCGGCCGCTCGCTCTCCAGCGCGGGCGTGCCACCTTCCGGTACTTGGACTTCATTTTCTTCTTTTTGCTGTAGATTGAGTTCCGTTCGTCAGATTTCAGCGAATCAATAGTCCACGCGAAACTATCGAGATGCTCTTCAATGTGAACATGGCCTGGGCTTCCAATTCTGATCTCTTTTCAGAATATTTCTTTGAGAAGCTCATTTATTCATCCAACTAATGCATGTAATGCAATAACACAAAAACAAATCAAAAATACCAATAACTTGAGTCCAAAATACCAACTTGAGCCTGTAATGAAGCGTTCCAAGTAGATATAAAATCTACTTATCACTGTTGGGGGAAAGTTGAAGAGGAGCTACATCATACAGTTCAATCACCTCACTTAGGTAAGGGTGCAAGGGCGCGCCCACACCCAGTGAGACCAACTTTGGGCTAGTCACCATTCTGGGAATTCTGAAGTTTCTTCCATAATTGAAGATGTGAGACCGCATCATACTAAGTGGGCACACCCAGATTACTTCCATATCATAGAACTCCAACAGCCATTCTAGCTGCTCGTCAGAGCAAGCTAAGGGTAGTCCTACACTGAATAACTTTCCATGCTCCTTCCTAAAACGTTTCTTCACGGCTTCAGTACATGGCTCGTAGTTGTTCCATTCAAAGTCCAGTTCGCTATCAGAAACCTCCCAATGAACGAATGAAATGGATGAGGGTTCAGGAGAGTTTGAGAATTGGTAGGTGTCATCATCAAAAATTTATTTTCCTCTTTAAGAACAGGAGAGTCTTCATCAGGCGTGCCTGGAGAATTAGGGGGTGTAGGCGCGCCCTGAGATTGTTGGGGAGACAAACTTTGAGAAATAGATTTATATAAAACTTTTGAAGGACCAGCTCCCACATTCACTCATATTTCTACCCCTCTGTATCTATGAGCATTCAGTTCTTCTATCTAATCATTAAGGTTGTGGTCTGCTGGAAGTGGTGATCTATTTTTAGGAATTAGTTTCTTTTTTCCTTTTCTTTGCGCTAAAGGGATATTATCCAGAGAAGAACTGTTTGGAGAGTCTGCCATAAGTTTGCCTTCATTGGAGTCTTGAATAAGGCGCGCCACGCGATATAAATATTCGGGAGTGTGATGAGCGTTTGGAAGCTAGGGTTTGAATTAAATGTTGGGAGGAGATTATATACCAAGATTACTAAGAAATTCCTTGAATGGGTAGAAAGGAGAAGATGTGCCCTCGTATTCCAACTGTCAAAATAAAAGGAAAGATATGTTGAGGGCATGTCCAAAAAGAAGAGAATAAGACAGAGAGAATGACAAAAGTAGAATGCGCGCCTTGAGAAAGGACGTGCCCCAAGAATTTTATTATGATACTAAATGCTGAAATAAAAAGGGGATAACGAAATTTGGCATGCATTAAGAAGATGGCGAGCCCTATTTGAAAATTATATACGCTTGGTCTAGACCAAAAGCAGTTGTCATGAATGTCCTCAAAGGCGCGTCATAAGCTAAGATGGCGGGCCCAGAAAGTGATTAATTGTATTTTTATCATAAAAATATATATTCCCAAAAGACCTATTTTGGGTGTTTCATAAATCTAATTTAACACGGAAAAGACAGAAGGGGCGCCTTGGGTCTGAATTAGGGCACAAATTACTATTAAAAAATGTTTGAAATTCCAAAAAACATGAATTTGAATTTGAAATGCTAAATTTTTGGATCTAAATTGAGATATACATGATATATGCACATATCCATACAAAATTTTTGAAGAACGCATGAGAAAGGAAAAAGAAGATGAACAATAATTGGCATATTACAAGTAATCTACCTGATGGAATCAAAAAAGGGGAAAAGAATTATGAACCTGTTTGATTGGTGATGAATTAGCCGGAAAGTATTTTCGAATCAGTGGAGTATGAACTGTTCCCGGGAAATCTTGATTTTTCCGGCGATAATAAAACTTTTTGAGGGAAAAAGTAAAGTGAAAAAGGGGTAAAGTAAAAAGTAAAATAAGGGGTCAATAACTTGTATTTATAGCTGATAGTGACGTATGACAACTGTTTATCATGTCAATCACGTCGATCACGATTCCCGAAAATAAAGGAATCATTTTAAATTTAGAAGGTGCGCCCTGTTGAAGGCGCGCCATATAAGAAAACGGTAAGTTTTTAAAAATTTTAAAGAATACATGAAATTCCAATCCCATTCTAAATAGCATATTGAATTTGGGGGGTAATTGTTATGCCCAGAATTTGGAATAAGTATTGTTCGGGACAAAACCGGGTCAATTGAGCATAATTGAGAAGTTTATGCCTAAAATTAAGGAGCAGATAAGGCAAATCTCTTTACTGAGAAGCTAGTAGGCGCGCCCTACAAATATGGGGAGGCGCGCCCTTATGTTGACATAATAAAGAATCAAGGCGCGCTCTAATGAATTTAGGATGTGCGCCCTATTGGTATATGAAGAAAGGAACTCAACTGATTCTTTGAGCTAGCCCCTAACCTATAGAAGGTGTTAGGGCCCTCCAAAAGTGGGAAAGATAGCTTAGATGGGGCTTTAACATGGTTATTTGGACGGATTCTTTGGATGATTCAAGGAAGGAGGAGATTATTATTACTAACCTATTTTTGCAGGAACTCTATTGAAGAACTCCTTCCTGTAATGCAACCACAGTAAGGTGGTATCCGTGGTCCGAGAACTCCAGGGGTATGCCTGGACGGAAGGCATCCTCCTGTAGTCAATGAGTGTCCTCATTGGGGATGTGGGGTAAACTTTGGTGTGTGCTTTGGGAGCTCTGTCTTTGTAGTCAACGGGTGTCCTCGTTGGGAGATTTTGGGGTATCCTACACTTTGCACCCAAAAGCCTAGGATCACTTGCCCAGCAATCTGGTAGGGGCTCCTTATCTGGGGGACAAGGATGCGTACAACATTTGGGGTGAACTACGGCTATACCTGCGTCCATGGATTAGAGAAATAGCTTGTAGCGGGGGGTTATCCTTGGCCAGGGAGATGCCTTATCTGTGAAGTCTCGAAGCCGTGTACGAGCCTTGGGCCTTTGTGATTGGGCCTCATCGGCGGACATTTCTAAAGCTGGTAGAAGACGGTTTCCAGTAGGAAAAGCTGGTAGAAGACGGTTTCCACTAGGTTTCCTACTGGGCCTCGGGACAAGAGATCTAATCCCATTAGATTTCTTGTTCCCCAAGAACTACATTGGCTTGATTCTGTATAAATAGGGATACATAGGCACATTGTAAGGGGTGAGAAGCGAGAGCGCAAAGGAGCCACCAGTAACCCTAAGCAATCTCAGCCACCAATAATCATCACCACCAAACACTGTTCACATTTCCCGAAGAACACTATTCATATTTTCCGACGAAGAAGCACCGTCATCGATCTTGTTTCCGGCTACGAACCTCGAATTTTATTGCTACTAAATTCCTCTGTCAACACTAACGACTCTGACTCTTTGATGAAGATGATCCGACGATCGTGATTGAAAGGGATAAACAAAATGAGGGGTTAACCAAATTACAAATTATACCCATTCCGGTGTAGTATAGATTTGTGAGTTATCGATTTTTTCCGTTTTGCCACTTAAATCTTATCAAATATTCAGCCATCAACTTGTCATAGAAACAATTTTGTATTACTCTTCAAATAATATTAAAGACTTCAGTATAATTGTATATATCAGATTTATTTTTTGGAAACTAAATTGATCGTTGTAAATGTTACTAATTAATGTTAGTCATGTTTACTCTATCACGAAGGAATTAAACTTTTATTAATTTATGTGTACTTAAAGAAGGAAATTTCAAAAAGGACATGTATATTATAAGTTTTACTATTTTATATTGCGAACCACCAAAATCTGCTAAACGAAAGATTCGGAACCAAGTAAAACCGAAATAAATGATTTCATTTAATTTTGTTGGGTCAATTTGAATTTTTTAAGATTCCTCGGTGTAAAATTTTGTTTCAGTTTATCGTCTAAATCTGAACTAAAGTGGACAGAGAACACCCATGGTTATACTTATGGCTAACATATATTTTTTTTTCTTGTAAAAAAATAATTCAATAATAAAAAGTCATACAGCATATATACATATGATCGAAATTGAACAAATGCATAATTATATTCATGTTGAATTCTTGGTTCTTGGATAGACAACCAAGCGATTTTTTGATACATGATATAATCCTCCAACTATTATTTTGAGCAATCGACCACAAATACATAACCATAATAACTTTTATCACTGAATCAACACCATGAAAATTTCACAGATTTGTAATATGGGACATGATGAACTGCAAAAAAATCAAATAAAACCAGACTCTCATGAGGAGAGACAATCAATATCCAAATAAATTGGGAAGTTATTGAAGATTAACAGGATTTGAACTAAGAGATGAATTATCAATAATAAAAAGAAGAGATCAAGGTTTTTAACCGGTGAAAGCCAATGAAAGGCAATCAGAGATAAAAGGGATGCTGCTTCAAAGTCGAGAGAATTTTAAATTTTTTGAGAAAGTAATTTCTTCTAACAAAATAGAATTTTTGGCTAACTCATATTCTTAAAATATGTAAATTAAAGTGTGCATTGCACGACACCTGTAGTTGCGCACGACCAAATATGATACTATGAAAATATCTTTGTCATATGATAAACCATTTTTGGCAAAAATGATACAACTCCCCAAAATGATAGAGATTGCAAGAATTTCTTTATTCCAAAAAAAAATATCATCTAATTGAAATATATGCTTAACTAATACATAAATCATTACGATTATCATGAGGAATAGATTCTTAAAGAAATTTAGACAATAAAAAAATTTATCTCACAAAAAGATAACACGTGGTATATCATGTCTTACATTGCATCCTGCTTCTTGTCATTTAGTTTCCATTCATCTTATTTCCCCGACTATTGTGTTGTCCAAAATAGACTTTGAAACACAACAAAATAGAACCAACAAATGCAAGTAAGTCGAGAAAATTACAAGAAAAACACGACTAAATATATTGTTATGATTTAATATATAAACCAAAAATATACAGTTGTGTAATAAAATACAATAATAAAACTTCTAGATGTCTGAGTAAAAAGCTTTTATTAGATTTAAATAACAATACAGGTATCATATTATAAACGAATATTCTAGTTTTATTGACTTGTACACTCAACTTTGAAAATCTGCCTATTCATATCATCATATCCCAGGTTAAATTAGAAATACATTTTTGTTTTTAATTTGCGAGTTTGTTACTTCATGTTTACCCTAAAACTTTGGATTTAATTCTAAATGATCTGCCGCACTTCCCAACTTTTATATTAAAGAGTTACCCCATTTGAAATTTTTCAAAAAATGTAAATTATAATAAGTAATATGAATATCGTAGATTATAAGTTATTTAAGTGTTAAGATAATTTCACGTATAAGTTATTTATAAGTTGATAATCTGTTTGGTAATCATAACTTATAATTTATAATTTATATCTTAAAAAAATTAAAATGATTATAATCTTTTCTTTTAAATTATCGTGACTTTTTGCAGTACTTCAAAATTCTGTAATCATGTATTTAAATTTTTTATTTTTTCAATCTAATATTATAAATAAAATTAAATAATGGAGAATAAATTTACAAAAAGATTATTTAATTAACAACAAATATAGAAAATTATGGTCATATAAAATAAAAGCATAAATATATTGTTTAAACTTTAAGCTACTAAGCATAAATTTTCTGAAAGAAAGATAAACATAAAGGTATTATAATCGCAAATGATTCAATGGCGAATAATGAAAATCGAATGTATCTAACACCCAACATTCAACTTAACGCCATTTATGAAGTGAAAATGTCATTTTCATTTTCTCCCAAACAGTTTGGATAATCTACGAAGTCCGTTCGTTTAGCCCATTTTAGCCCGCGGGACACCTTAAACTCTTTCTAAATTTTAGCTTTTATTTTTCAGAATGATCATGCTCAAAAGTCAAAACCAAACCATTTCTAAAACTGTTAGCATGAAAATTTTAAACAAATAAAAATTTAACTCCTTTTATAATTTTTTTAATTTAAAATGCATAAACTCCTTCAATATGGATATACACTTAAAATCATATTATCATATAGACCCAAACACAGTTCCGAGTACATTTTCAAAATTGGATTACAAACATCCAGTCCTGTTCAGCCTGCAACCAAACGATGCTACTAAGAATGTTTTACAACCGCCGTTAAAAATTCTGTGGAAACGAAACTCTGTCGTACTCACCAAAACACAAATCCTAATATCCAATACTCTACACGGAAAATCATACACACACAACTACAAGATCCGATCTTTGATTTCACTATTTCAGTAATCAAATTCTACGTGCAGTTGCGTCTGCGAAAAGAAAACTATTTCCCTTCTTAACTTGGTTTAAGTACCAACATATTTGTAAACAAAACCTACGAAGTTTATTATTCTATATACACCCTCCATTACAATTTAATTATGTAGACTGGATAGCTAGCTGGTAACTAGAAATGAAGGAATCAAATAAACTATAGCTATCCCTCCTGTATTTTGGTTTCAAATTTCTTCACACTCCTCTTCTGCTTTCACATTTAGAAGGAAGTTAAACTTGTTGGCTTGCTACCTAGAAAATTTGAGAAGTTAAAACAAGGAAGAATTCCACAAAATTTGAGACTGGACAACTAAAATGTACATTATGAAGTCTTTCACCCTTTATAATTAACAAGACCCTAACATAGGTCAAACTAATATGTAGAGAATCATCTGCTTCAGGCTTGTTTAGCCAAAATGACCATGTCTAATATTTTGACATCAAGTGTATCATCTAGCTTCACGATTCCATCTGTCCCATCTATACCAATGAGTTTTCCAGTGGCCCCTCGATAGGCACCACCCATGATCTTTATTTTGTCCGACTTCCTTGGAACCACTGCATCAACTTCATTAGGAAAAACAGTGACCGTCTCACCATTGCCGCTCGCACCCAGAGCTACCCTGCAGGAACCATCCTGTAACCACATGCACAGTCATTTTGTTATTTACTTCCACTAAAATTTTTATAATTTAGCTTGATTAGCTGGAAATGTTGACCAATATAGAATAAGAATGAAAACTAAAATAACAAGCCAGAAAAGATTATATGACATTCTAAGATGTTTCCGTGCAACGTACAGAATAGGTTAAAAAACACCAATGGTCGAGGACATAGGTGATAGGTTACGTCATGGGGTAAATAAGCTAATGCAGTGTTGTGGTTGCCTTTGTAATTGTCTACTATACATCGATGACAGTAGTAGTTGTCTTAAATTGTATTGAGTATAAATTTGAAGTATCTCTACCAAAGACTTTCACCATCTCTCCCTCCTTCCATAGAAGGGAAAAAACTGGCTTCCCCATTACGTACTTAATTTCTCTTTTCAGCTTATTTCAGTCCTTTTCGTCACTCTCAACTGAACATCCTGCTCTTCAAGACATGGCATAAAGCCAATAGTTCACATCCATGTTAAATCCATCATTTTCATCCTTTAATGTTCTTCTATCTATCTCAAGATTTCTTCTCTATATCTCTCTGCATCTCTCACTTTTATTTCTCTAATTATGTCTTTAAGTCTCTCTATATCTCCAATGTCTTACTTGTTTAGTGTCAGTTATATATATACATTAAACAATTGCAAATCATTGTGTTCATGACAGTAACACCCTACAGAATATCCTCAATATTACAGTTGCATTCATTGTAAAACCCTGGCATCACTGGAATTTAACTCCATATTTCCATTTACGTCAATTCTTATTACAGTAGGTCAATACTCTACTGTATACACTAGATGGGCACTATATGTTTCGCAAATCATTCAAACCACTGCTGAAGAGTAATCGTAAAACATTAAACTGAAAGGTGATAGACAACATATCTAATTTCCTGATTCAATTGAATGACCAAGGAGATAATAATACCGTGTACTAGAATATGTTAATTATGCAATAAAATACACTAAACACTATTTACGGCATGCAAGCAAACATACTAATTTATAATTACATCTTCAAACTACATTATTTTTCATATTGAGTTTCATCCTTTATTGTAATTCATACTCCTTAACATGAGCTAATACAGGCCAAGAACAAAGCTTTAATATAACTGATGCAGATCTATTAAAGTGTATATACATACACATTCCGTTACTTATAAACCCAAATTAGTAGGATAGGTATGCAACAGTAGTAAAATTGCAAAGATATTCGTACCGCAAGCAGCTCCCGAACAACTCCTAAAGATGTTTCATCAGCAGACCTCCGTAAGTTAACCAATATATTTGGCAGAAACCAAGGACCCTCATGATCACCACCTGCCAGAGAGTAACTTTTAGAACTAAGCTGCTATTTTTAACTAGGAAAAAACTACAGAGTACACTGGTAAATTCAAAGAAATATGTAAATGTGAGCCAACCCAAAAAAGCAGTCCAAACAACTTTCATTAGAGAGTTCCCAGTAAACACATTTATCATCCATAAAGAGAGGGTGGCCTGTGTCTGAGTAGAGAGTAGATCTTTTTTTTTTGGGGGGGGGGGGGTCTGGGACATGTAAATCATACAAGTAAAGAGATCTATTCATTGATCTGATAGGTAAAATGGTGCAAAGCACATGTTCTATAAGCCTTCTTTTTTAAATTACTCTTATCTGCTGCACAAACTTTTAATTTATCCATCTTGCTCAAATTTTAAAGACATTTATATATATTATATATATATATATAAACTATGATTTAACAATATTAGGTCCCCTGCACTGCAAGCACATGACTGGCTGGAGGGAAATATGGTATATGAGAGAGAGAGAGAGATTACCGACTACAGGGGACATCATATCCAACCCGCCACCTCCAGGTGTCATCGGTTGCCCCCCAGGTGTACCAGGTAGGTATGCTGAACTTGGTGTCATAGGCGGTTGACCGCCAGGAGTTGACGGCAAGTATGGGCTGGGTGCATTTGCTGAAAAGGAAACATTAATATTCTAAATGTTGATATAAAAAAGTGGTCAACTTCTCCAGCTTCTTTCCCAAGAGTGAAGAAACAGATTTTTAAACTTCTTACCATAGGCTGGACTGCTATCCCTTGGGGTTCCAGCTTCACTGTAATTGCCACTTGGAGTGTTGGCCCAACCTGAACCAGGTGTGGGTGCTTCATATGTTCTTGAAGGGGGACTTCCCGGCTATACAGATAGCACTTAGTTTCAACATAATGCCAGTTTTTCAGAATTTTCAATGAGCTGCACTATACATTGCACGGATAACTAACCTGATACTGAGGACTTGTCCCCCAAGATGCAGGATTTCCTTCTTCCCAGTCATCCCTATTTTGTTTGATTACCAACGAGTAAAATCAAATATTTAAACCCAGTTGAAGGCACATAAATTGAGTGACTCAAATCGTTAAAAAACAATCAGAAAATCAAATATACAACCCCAAATACATAGAAGGCACTTCAACAGATTTAACATGGATAAATAACATGTTCAACAGACACAACTACTCCACCTAATGGCATATGGAGGATATCAGGAATAATTTTACATGATCCTCATATTTGCCACTATAAGTAGCTCAGGCAACTTTAGCATTATGTTTCTGGATCACAGAAAATACAATTCATAGTACTGAAAACTAAGTACAAAATGTGAAGTTACCACGCCGACAACATTATCAGTATAGTAGAAGTGTAAGTGAAACTAAAAGCAGCTATAAGATGCTTTCCATTCTCTTTTTATGTACAGAACTAAGCCCAACTTTCATATAGTTACTCTAAAGTATTCTACTAATCACTTATTTACGCCCCCTCTCCCTGTGGGCCTATGGAATAAGTGAAGACCGTGCGTGGATGGAAACAAGAAAGTTGAGTCTCATCTGCAGGCTAATCGAATGACATAATTCAGACAATGAACTTTTTTCATACCATGCTATTGTCTAAAAATAATTAACATATTCCAGCATATAGATATGTCGCAAGAAATCAAGTACAAACCGTGGAGGACTCATTGGTGTGTAAGGATTCCAAGCCCTATTCCGCATAGGAGTCCTCATACCATCATGAATCGGTGTAGCTGAAACAAAAACACAGAAAAAAAAGAATATTATGAAATGATTGCATATTAATGCTTGGCAAAAAATCGGCTGCATATAGAATATCTAACCTCCAGCATCTCTCATGGGGGTCATATAAGGATGCATTGGTGTTCGAGAGGGATGCATCGGTGTCTCACTCCCTGCACCATATCGCGGTGTCTCACTCCCCGCACCATATCGTGGTGGCTCCCTAATAAAACATAATTAGTCAAAAAACTAGGAATTTCTAGAGATGATGTCAAACAATGTAGGGATTTCATTACCGGAACGGCGTTGAATTAGTTGGTGTAGTCACGGCATCAACAATTTCATCACGGTTAACTGCAAACATGAACACAGCAACATGATCCACTATAATTCTATAACTCATAGATAATGAACACCAAACAAAAAACAAAAAACTTTTAATGTATTGAAACTAGCCTGTTACATCCTTCATTTGAGCTTCTAATTCAACACGAACTGTTTGTCCCTTGACATCTTTAACAATTCCTCTGCAGCCTTTGTAGCGACCTAGGCGAACTCTTACACTAGTACCAATCAGAGAGTTATGTCCTCTTCCACCTCCAAACCTACCCCCGGCTGCAGAATAAAACAATTTAATGGTAAGAGATATTAGATGTCTATTGGCTTGATTCAGTAAAAAAACACACAAAGCCATAGCAAGTAAACAAAAAAGGTGATAACAATACAAGCTGAAACAAATAAACAATAGAAATATAGTGTTAATCATAAACATTAAACATAATAACTAAAGAGACCCAAACACATTTAGCAAACAACAAAGAGGCCCAAACTTAGAAACGTACAGTTATTGTGGCCTCCTCTAGGCATTCTACCAGGCGATTGTGGAACACGATTGGGAGGTTTAAGCGGATATCTTGAGGTTGGATCCCCCTACATACATAATTCGAGGAAATTGAATATAGCTGAACACAACTATTCAAGATATCTTGTTGTATCAAGTGACTGAACTACAAATACATACATTTCTATCACCATTTGCACGTCCTCCAACTACCATGCAAGCTTGGGATTTGGCACAGATAAAACCAGCATGCTCGAGATGGTGACGATCATATATGAACAAGATACCTTTATAGATATGTTCAACAGGCCCTTGTTTCCCCTGGCACACAAGCAAACTTATAAGTACATGGAGAGAATAAACATAAATTAATTGTGAATGTACAAGATTGGACGGATAATCTTACTTTGGAAGGTCCATCAAGAACTTTCACGACATCTTTCACCGCTATTATGTTCCGTGACCTATCCTGAGCTGAATTCTTTCTTTCAATCTTGTACTTGATCTCTCTGAGTCTAACAAGTGCAACTTCAGGTCTTTCATGCACTCCCTTAAGAACCTGAGATTTATTATTTTAGATATTAAAAAGCATATTAATTAAAATGCATCATGATTCCAATTCCTCGTATTAAAATATTGTCACCTGAAAAGCTTCATTCTCAACACGTATGATCACGCCAAAGCTCATATTGCTGCAGAAAACTAAATCAACATTGCGCACTGGAATGATTATAAAGAAATTATTTATTCTTTGAATTCAAAAATCTTACTCCAGCAACACTAGATCATGAAGCTCATAGTCCCCGATTCTAGTTTTGCCCGATGTCACTTCAGAACTTTCAACTACATTGTCAGAGAATACTTGAATCTGCAAAAATAACATGTCGGTAAAGCAATCATTTAAGAGGGAAAAATGATACATAAAGTACCAAATGACAACATTTTAAAACTTACAACTTCTTTAGTAGTGTCCGACACTATATTGACCAGGTGCCTCTCAACTGTCACTACCATGCCAGTAGCACCTTCTGTTGCACCAGATACCACCTTCACATGATTACCAGGTTCAAAGTACTTGCAAAGCTCCTTTTCGCTTACAGCCAGTGTTTTCTACAATATAAAAGATGCACATCAATAATTTAAAAAATACCACTCTGATAATTAAATAATAAATACCACGTCATATCTAGACAAACAAAAGCATACTGTAAATGTACCTATCTTCAACTTACAAATTTCCCCCAAAAACAAACTAAATTGAGTAATAAGAGCAGTTTTATCATTACCGGAAGGCCTTCATCATATGGTTTGATATGGACAGTGCCTTCCTCAACTTTCTCAACCACCCCCTTCAAATTTTTCAGATCCCCTTTCACAACTATAACTCTATCTCCTTTCATAAAATGACCTTTCTTTCGGTTTGCAAACAAGGTTGACAAACTAGCCATATCACCATCCCCGTTCTCACCGGGTTGCCGAAATTTCTCAAGTTCGTCAAAACTTGGTTGAATATTTTGGGTGCTAATAGATTTCATGGATACAGTTTTGTACAAGAAACCATCTTTAAACATCATACCGTTGATGTTCTCAAAATAATCACCAGTCATTGGATCTCGCCTACGCTCTACTCGAATATGCATTTCCCTGGAGACGGAACCGAACAAATGTAAGATGAAGACGACAGATAGGAAATTCAAGTAACACTTGCAAGTCGGTATTTAATTTAACAGATTCAAACTTACCTAGCTTCGTCGACATTCATGAAACGTGGCGGCGGAGTAAATGTTTTCTTTTTTGGAACTTCTCTACCTTCCTGCGAGGGGAAATGAAAAAATGTTGTCTAAAATGAAAACCAAAAATGACTTGATGCAATTTTAGTTGCTGAGACACTGTTAATTACAAAAATTAGACGCAGAATGTAAAAGCCATCAAAATATGAGAGATAACTCGACCTTTTTCATAAAAATAGAAAAGAGAAGAACCCACCTGTCAATGTGTAGTCTACTGCAGCAAACTAAAAAATCAGAAAGAAAAAGTACTGGCACATACCAATTTATTTGCCAAAGCCTGCAAGTCAATCCTCGGAATCAGTTTGACTGTAACTCTCTGCCTCACATTGTCCACTTCCACAACCTATATGTAGAGGAGTAAGTATAACATATTTTATGTGAACAACAATGAAAATATGACTGCAAGGACGTCATAGGTACCTTGGCAAGGTCCCCCTTGTAAGTCCCAATCTTCATTCTAACCCAGGTGTCCCTTGAAATATCAATCGCTTTGCTTTCAACAGCAAGGACATCGGTCATTTCTTTGATAGGAACAAGCAGAATCTTACTGCCTGTAAATATATTACGCATACCCTTGCAAGCCTGAATGGAAAAATTTTAATGGTAACTAGCTCATTGTCACAAGAATACCATTAATCCACTTCTGTACATGACTGAATCTTAGTGACAGCTAGCGTACCTCTCTAACATGGGCTTCCTTGTCTGCTTCTATATATACATAATTTTTCAGGTGATCAAGTGCTATAACAGATCTAATTTGCAGCTCAGGTCCCCTATCAATGCATTTTTGCATGAGGCAAACAGCTACCTCCCTCTCATGGCCAATCTAGAAAGCATAAACATAAATATTAATGAAACCATCACGCTGCAAGAAGCTGCAGCAAACCAGATTGGTAGTAATATGTTGTTTTGATCATACCGCACATTTGACCATCCATAACTTTGGGTCCCTGACAGACGGTAACAGAGCTTGCTGCTCTACATCCGTGGTCTCCTCGTCATATTCTGTATGACTGGACCTGGCATACCTAGCCTGAATGCTTCTCTCAAGAGCCTCAACATCTTCCTGGTCATCTTCACGAGGAAGCAGAGGTCGGCGATGTAGCCGTCTAGTATCCTCATCATCAGGTAGATCAGCTCCATTATCCACAATGAAATCTACAGTTTTGCTCCCAAGAATCAGTAATGAATAAGAAATTCAAATTTCAAAAGTTTGAAAAATAAAAGTTGAAATTAATAAACATAAAAGCTTCCATATAAGCAATACTATAGTACTAAGATACATCTATATTCTCCTTATAGTAACACTAGAAAATTCATCAAAGTTGGTGCAAACATCATTCATGTACTTCAATTCCTTAATTCCAGATCTAATTTGTTGTTTTCATTTCCCTCCAATAGTTGATTTCTATATTATCCTTGGGGCACTTTAATAGTGTAAGTATGACATTCGATAAGAAAAGTATGGAATAACTGAAACCATACATGAGCACACTTCTAGTGTAACCACAAGAAAAGGATATACCGTGCTTCATTGATGAAAGGCGCTTTATTTGAATATAGATAAAAAAAAATTAGGTATACGTGCAAATGAGAATTTATTATTTAGGAAGCAATTAATTTAAGAAAATACACTGCTGGGGAGAACAAAAATTACTTGTCACTCAGTTTGTATTATTTTAATACAACTTAAGATGTATTTGGTAGCAATTGCCTATCTACTTATGTTTATTATTCCAATAAGTTCGATTCCTGCAAAAGAATATGAAACTATCTCAATCCCACAAGATATGATTCAGGGTGACATTTAATACCGGTCGTGTGTTTTATTCTTAGAACAAATATCCCTCGGACATTTAATAATATTAAAAAACACTAAAATTTTACACCAACACTGAAATATTAAGGTTAAAAATCTTACTTTGGCTACTCAATTTCAACTTTACATTAAAATGCTGTTACTATTTGAGGATATGGAATTAGTTTATATGATATGCAGATTCTTGTGTTAATAGACTGATGTGATGCTGGTCCTTCCTACAAACATTACATTTTCGGATAACTCCATGTTTTCAAGGAAAATTAGGGAAGTCTGCTAGAAGTTATCATTAGGATGCTGACAGTCGATGCTAAAGGAACTAACGCAAATGCTTTTATTTCAAAACACTAAATATATTTTTCCATATCGATTATTAATTTACTATGCATTGTAAAAAGAGGGATGAGAACCATGCCCCAGACAGGAATGAGCAAAGAGCGTTTTGAAGGGTTCTCAATACAGACTTTTATCTTGTTTGATGTGCCAAATATTTAAAATGATGGGCTATTGACATGTTATATACTATGTTATCAAGGAAACACAAAGACATTACTCGCAAGAAACATAAGCTAGTCAAAAGGAACCTACAACTGTCCAACCTAGATAATAACAAATGGACCAATATTTGATTTAATTATATTCCGCTCCACGGCCGCTTAACTCAAATTCATCATCAAAAAAACATTCTAATTGTAAGAACACCTATCCTGTAAATTAACTCATCAGATTCTCATCTTAATTCGATTCTTTTCAAATTATTCTTTCTTATCAAAATCACTTAAATACTAAAAAACCATTTTCCAAATCCTGCCTACTAACCAAAAAAAATTAGCAACAAAATCAAATTTCAATTACTCACAGCTCCCTGTAATTATAATCGACTTCCGAAATTCTAAAACCAAATAATCCCTACCAAATTCAAATCAACATAAAGTCGCAACCTTTACCCAATTCCACCTATTAAACAACAAAACAAATCGAAACAAGCCTCCAAGAGAAAGAACTTACCATCCTCTGCTTCATCTTCCTCATCATCCTCATCACTATCCACCATAGCCTCCAAATCAAAAAAATGCGAACCCGAACTCCGCTTCTTGGCTTTCGGCGCACCGCCTTTACCTCCTTTTCTTCCACCGCCACCATAATCCTCATCATCATCATCTTCCTCCTCTTCTTCTTCCTCATCCTCATCTTCCTCCGCCGCATCGTCAATGAACTGCGATCTCGAACGCTTCCGACCGGTCTTGTAATCGTCGTAGTCCTCTTCTTCGTCTTCGAACACCTCCTCGTCCTCTTCCGGCTCCAGATCGTCGTCGTCCACGTCTCGCCGCGGCATGATTGAGCTTGAAAAAGCTCGAATTGAGCAGCTAGGGTTTGTGTGGAGAGGTTAATTTAGAGATACAGATGTGTTTGTGAAGATAAATTAAAACCCTAGAGCTCAGGAAATTCAGAAAGAGGGAAGAAATGTAATAATGAGTGAGGTCATATAGCGGGTAGTGTTGGGCTTGGACTTGAGTCGGTGTGGGCTTCAAGAGTAATGGGTTTCAATCAAATAATCAATGTCAATTGTTGTATATATTTATTTCCTTACGGAGAGACGGGGAGAATTCTTTCACGGAGTTTCAACCTTCGATCATGCTTTTTGATGGTTAAGATTAATTTTATAAATTTGTTAATTGTTAATAATAAAATTAAGGTAAATTTCATGTAACTAACTTTAATTTGATAAGATGATGAGAGTTAAGTTAAAACATACATTTGGTCGGATTTCTTTAACCGAATTCACTTATCGATGAAGTTGGTTTTCATATTTACAAATTACAGTTATCTTGTGAAATTAGCTTTCTAATTTAGAAATTTCGTAAACAATATAGTAAAGAGAACTGATGATATTATTGCATAACAAGACAATGCAATATAAAACTAGCGCGAAATGAACGCACCGATACATATACACTGACATTTAATTTAGAGTCGAACAGATCAGTGTTTGTTAATAACAGTTCATATGTCTGTGTATGTGTATGTATGTATATATGTATGTGTGTATGAGAAAAAATATTGATTTTTTCTTATTAGTCAAACGAGCTTAAGTGATTTTATATATTTTCAAAGTAATAGTCTAATATGATCTAATAAAAAATATAGATTTACCCGACATCTATTAGTGTAACGGTCATGTGCTCGCTCCCTTAACAGGATGTTGAGTATATAAAGAATAATTAAATATTGAAAAAAAATAAACAACAATTCATGGTAATCTACTATTTCTGAATACACAAAAAAACCTAATCACCATGGCCCTAATGAATCATACGGATTCATCACACAAAAGAAATCATTGTTTTAATGATAAAACCTACGCCAAAACTTGTAGCAGACACATCTCTCAATCGCATCGGTGATCCAAGAAGAATTCACATATTTTTTCAGAAACAACGATCCAAAAATTTTAAAATGAAATAATCTGACTCGTCGTTAATATCTGAAAACCGGTCCGCAATTGGATTGAAGAATACAAGATTACAAGATTTAGAGAAACCATAACATCTTTTTGGTTTTTCATTTAACACTATACAATAAAACCTCCTTTCTTAATACTCTATAAATTAATAACATGTCCAAGATAATAAATTTCTCTGGTCCCGACTTGGGCGAGTTTAAAAAATTTATAAATTTTGATACAATAATAAGATGATACTTTTTAGAGAAAATCCTTTATTAATACATAGTCCCAATAATTTTATTAATTAATAATTCTGCATAGTTATAAAAATATTTATATTACAACGTTGTAAAATATGGTTTCATTATTGTCTGTTTTTTCATAAAGTTCAAATCTTTTTGAAGCTCATCTCTAATCTTTCATAGTTCATCCAAAAGCTCATGCGTGTTGTTTTAAAACTGGATCATTTATATGGTTGAAAACTTTATTTGCTAAACGAATTTTAGGATTTGTATGCTCATTTAAATTGCTTAAAAATTCATGGGTTGAAGAAGTTTTATAGCATTTAAAACAATTTGTCATCGTCTCTTGTTTACATTTATGGTACAAATCGAGACTGCATAACAGATAGCATCTAAAACATTAATCTTTCATGGATCAGATCGTCCTAGCTCATAACATTCCACTACCCCGTGATAGAATCACATGCAATAGTGCATCTTGAAAGTTCTTATAATTTTAGCATCACAAGGTTGAATTTTGGATGTCACGCTTGGTGGCAAGAAGATCAACTCAATATTTTGCAATCATTTAATGATTTTTGGATGTGCTGGACAATAATCAACCACAAATAAAACTTTTATGCCCTTTATCTTATTATCAAACCAACAAATGTATTCAGAAAAAAAAAAAAATTGTCATTCATGCTCTTTTGTTTGTACGATTGTGACAATTCAAGATTTTCATGTTAACATTCTTGAAGCAGCGTGGGTTTGCATACTTTCCAATAATCTATAAAGAATTTTTTCAGAGCCATCCTCAACAGATAACAATTTTGAGTCGTTATTTATCTTGTTTTCTTCTTTCAAGCTGTTTTGTAGCAAGAGAATGATCAGCTTGTAACCTGTAAAACAAACCAGTTTCGTCTATATTGAAAATATTTTTTATAGGTAACTATTTTATATTTTTCCTTGTGGACTCTAATTTATTTTTCATGTCATGTATATCAACTGAACCACTCTCTCCGAAACGGTGGAATGATTTAATGCCATGTCTTAGCTTAAACTGTTAGGTCACACAACACTATAGAAGGAGGTTGAATATAGTGTTTATACAATCAAATCGATTTAGAACACAAGTATGTAACAGTAATCAAGTTTATTCAATATAATAAGCTCTGTTACAAAGTAGGTTAAACTACTCTCTCAGTGATGAACAATATCATTAAGAGCTGCTAGGTTACAATGAATAATATTCTCGTGAATGATAACACTTATAGTGTAAACCCTAAGTTGTGTTTGTATAGTACACAGTTACAAGATATCTTCTAATTGATATGGAATATAATTATGTCTCCTAAAATATACCAATCAGATATTATCTTCTACAAGTCTTCTAGTTGTCGAACTCTTCATACATATCTTCTTTTATTTTAGTCCATATCATCTCCTGTAAATCAGCCGCATTCCTTATCTGAAGTACCCGCACTTAAGTCCTGATATAAATCCTGACGGCCTTAAGTTCTGATATAAGTTCTAACTTCAGTAAGTCTTGATTTCCAGTAAGTCCTGATAAGTCCTGATATTAAGTGCTGAAATTAAACACAACAGATTAGACATGACATCACAAATATATCTAACAATCTCCCCCAACTTGTAAATTATGAAAAATATACAAGTTAATAGATTTAATGATGTCATAAACATTTAAGTACAAATGCAATGAGAGTTTATTTAGACAACTAACTACAACTTACAGTCTTTGCAGTTTTTACCAATCTTACTGAATCAATCTGAATCCAAAATGTTTCTTGACAAAGTTTGATATCAGCTTCTCTTCTGCATTTCTCAGGACTTGAGCTAATGTAGCCTTGACTTGCTTCATTTCTTCATCTTGACTTCCAATCTGGTAGATTGCAGTCCTAAGTGCTGAGATTTGATTTCTTTCTAATCCATCACCAAGTCTAATTACCCTTGGATGAGATGAGTCTTCATTATAGCACAAACATATCTCTTTTAGAATAACTTCAAGTTTAGCAGAATTCTTCTTTATTAGAATTTCACTTCCATCATCTTCAACTATCTTTGGAACAAATTCTGCAACCCTTGATCTAGAGATTCTGGCTTTATCCCTTATGGTCTTCATTATGAAATTTGACTATCTTCTGGTAATCTCAGACTTTATCTCCCAAAGATAATGAAAGAATTGAAGTTCTTTCAGAGATTTATTCAGCACATCTGATTCTGACATTCTGTATGTTCTTCCATCTTCAAGAAATAGAATCAGCTTTTCTTTGACATTACTCTTATCATGAGCATCCAGTACCACTTGAACAGATATAACCTTGTCAAGGTGTTTTTGTGTAACTTCCTCAAGAGGTTTTTCAGTTAATAAGAATGGATCTCTGGTAATTACTTCAACTCCTGTTTTGATCTTGGCTTCTTCAGAACCTAATCCAACTCTGTCTCTTGCTTCTCCGGATTTCAATCCAACAGTCATGAAATCCGATAACAGTTGACTTTTCTTAGGATCTAATGGTTTAACATTTTTCCATAGGAGTTTCTTCTTATCAGTAACTGTCATCTTGCTCAAATCAACTTGAGCTCTGTCAGAGGTTGATATTTTGGTGACTTGTTCAGGATTTGCAGATTCTTCTGTAGCTTGTTGTTCTTCACTCTAAATAATTTGAGCTATGTCAGAGGTTGTCTTAGATTCTTCTGTTATCTTCTTTCTTTTCGGAGTTTTAACAGTTTCAACTTCTGCAGCTGTATCATCAAAAACCTGAACCATTTTGCACACAGGTTTCATCAGGATTTGAGGAATCTTCATCTCCTGTTTCTTTGTTGGTTCATCGATCTTTCCTTTTGAAGGGTTTTTAGCACATAAACGCAACGAAAACGTAAATTTAAATCTTAAAATAACCAAAACCCTCCGCAGGATCCATGCGAAAAATAATATTTAATTCGTAGTTCAGTATGTTAACCTTAAGAAGCTTTACGTTAATGGAAAGATGGAGGTCTTTAATAGTGATCCAAGAACGATGAACGGAGATCCCTAGTAGCTGCTCCTCAATTGTGAAGCACTCCACCGGTATCCACCAAGGGATCAAAATAATGGAGGGAGGAAGAGGTTGAGAGAATTAGTTGCCTCCCTCTTCTTCTACTTTAGAATTAGGGTTAATTATTTGGGTTGAGGCAAATAGGGTTTATAATAGTATATTTATAGGCAAAATTTTCAGCTGAAAATTTTCCATAAAATATTATTATTATTAACCCTTTAATTGATTATTCTTATTAACCAATTAACTAATAATTAAAACACCTTTTAATCATTAATCCCTTTTCTAAACACTTTAGAAAAATAATTCTCTCACTTGATTTAATTTCCATAATTAAATTCTTAATTAATAATATTAAAAATTAATTAAATCTCATTTAATCAATTATTAAATCTGCTAACTAATTATTTATTTCATAAATAGATAATTACCAGTCATTATTAATTAATTCCTCCACCATTAAATCATTCTCTTTTATGGTGTGACCCTGTAGGTTCAATATTAAACCGGTAGTAGAAATAAATAATAATAAAACTATTTTATCATTATTTATATAAATTCTCTAATTCATTAAATATGATTAATTAATAAATTAATCATATTTATTCTACATCGTGAGGGATACTTCTCAGCATATCGCGACTATCCGGATAATATGAATTCACTGCTTAAAATACCAAGAACCTATTCAGTGAGTAGTTACCGTACAATCAATTCCTTCTACCCTGCAATGTCACGATTAAATACAAGGCATGGAACTTGTGTCAAGCCTATCTTATTTAATCATTTGCTTTCCCATTCACTATGCTTAGTTATATTTAATGTAGAAACTCCTTTCTAATTTCATTCACTCTGGCCAGAGATTCCTGAACTAGCATAAGTGGATCGGCATTGAACATTCTCTTCCTTCACTAAAAGGGGTAGATCCTTTATTGATCATACACTATCTTTGTGTACAAATTCCTATACCCAGTAGAGCCCTTATAATTATCCCTGAAGACTAAGAACTAAACCAAAGCATAGTTCAGTGTACACAAGATGACTATGGTGACCTCAAGTCTAAGGATACTTGTACAACTATCACTATATGAACAACTGCTGACACGTGAGTGAACTCCATCAATTGTTCAGCTGTGTGAGTCATGTTCAGTGAACTTATTCTATAATAAGCACCTACATACTAGCTATAGTGTCACCACACAAATGTCTATGAGAACAGACATCCTTCATAATGAAGCAAACATAGTATGTACCGATCTTTGCGGATTACTAATTACCAGTTAGTAATCCTACAACCAGAAAATATTTAAGTTTAGAGTTATCATCTTTTAGGTCTCATTATTATGATCTCATCATAACCCATAAAAAGCTTTACTCTAAACTATGGTATATCTTATTTAAACACTTAAATAGATAATGCCCGCAATAAAACCAAAACAAGTCTTTTATTAATATCAATGAAATCAAAACATATTACATAAAAGTTATTCCTAAATCATCATACATGATTGGACTTAGGACACATCTCTTTCAATCTCCCACTTGTACTAAAGCCAATCACTCTGGTATCTAATACCCATCTTGTCTTTATGACGATCAAAGTGACTTTGAGAAAGTGGTTTTGTTAAAGGGTCTGCTATGTTGTTATGTGTGTCAACTCTCTTGACGTTGACTTCTCCTCTTTCAACAATCTCCCTAATCAGATGAAAGCGTCGTAAAACATTTCTTATAAGAAGTATGTCATCCACATACAATACAAGAAATGTTACCGCGCTCCCAAAACATTCTTGTAGACACATGGTTCATCTATGTTTTTGATAAAACCAAACTCTTTGATTGTCTCATCAAAACGGATGTTCCATCTACGAGAAGCTTTCTTTAAACCATATATGGTTCGTAGCATCTTACACACTAGGTTTTCATTTCCTTTGGAAAGAAAACCCTCTGGTTGTATCATATACACTTCCTCTTCAAGTTTCCCATTGAGGAAGGGCGTTTTCACGTCCATTTGCCAGATTTCATAGTCGTAGTAAGCAGCAATCGCAAGCAAAATCCGAATTGATTTTAACAGGGCTACAGGCGAGAAAGTTTCATCAAAGTTAATCCCTTGCCTTTGTCTGAATCCTTTTTGCCACGAGCCTGGCCTTATAGGTCTCCACCTGGCCATCTGCTCCAATCTTTCTTTTGTATACCCATTTGCACTCATTAGGCTTCACACCCTCAGGTGCTTCAACCAAAGTCCATACTTGGTTGGTATACATAGATTCCATTTCGGATTTTGTTAGATATATTTGATAATATCATGACTAATATGATTTATGTTTAGTTTTCAGATCTTACTTAAACAGGACAAATCAGTACTTAACTGAAATCATCACTTATACTGAAGTCAGAACTTAAGTCATCAGTACTTAAGGTTCAGGAGATATTTATCAGAAGATAATATCAGGACTTAAAGGAAATGTTCAGATAAGGAAGATGACTGATTGATTGAAGAGAAGATCGAGACAAACATAAGAAGAGATATGCATGAAGAACGAATTTTATGAAGAATAGAATACTTGGAAGAAAAGATATCTGATTAATATATTTTAGGAAGCAGAATTATATTCCATATCAATTAGCGATTATCTTGTAACTGTGTAGTATATAAACACAGACATAGGGTTTACACTATAAGTGTTATCATTATCGAGAATATTATTCATTGTAACCCTAGCAGCTCTCGTGATATTTTTTCATCACTGAGAGAGGACAGTTCCATATTGTAACAGAGTTTATTGCTTTGAATAAAGTCTGTTTTTCTGTTACTTGTGTTATTAAAATTTGATTTGATTGTGATATACACTGTATTCAACCCCCTTCTATAGTGTGTGTGACCTAACAACTGGTATCAGAGCCTATCTGTTAACACACAAACAGTTTAAGATCCAAAAACAGTCATGTCTGAAGTAGAAACTCCAACTAAGCCCACCAAAACTGAAGAACCTCCAAAGACATAAATCCATAGTCGATATGAGGCTATTAGAGTTCCCGTATTGAAACCGTCTGAATATCCCATATGGAAGGTGGGGATGACTATGTTTCTGGAAGCTACAGATCCAGAATATCTTGACAGAATCAAGGAAGGACCTTTGTTATTCCCAGTGGACTAACAATGAGATTTACAGAAGGGGGTTGAATGTAAATCTCAAAACTTTTTAAGTTTTGAGCAGTTTCTAAGGCTAAGTGTTTAAGTGAACAAATGTGTGTGAATTGCTTGAAGCTGATACAGACAGATATATATTCAAACACAAATGTAAAGAACACAAAGAACTTAAAAACTTTTCTGGTGGATTTGTTGTTCCACCAGAGATGTGTTATTTCAGAAAATCTGTGATTCAAAGAATTAAATCACAGCTACTTCCTAGTACAAACTAGATGATTTTCTCTCTTGATATTTCTAAACAGCTCAGGAAAATTCACATCTAATTACTAGCTGCTACTTGGTTTATATAACACCAAGTTTACAAGTGAAGACAAAAACTGTAAAATACAATTGAAAGGATTCTTCACATGTTTCTTCTTCATTTCTCTATCCAATGCAATCTAGGATGATCTGTGAATATTTGAATACTTCCTTGTTTGCATCAGAATGGGAATGCTGCATTTTCTTGATTCCTCCTAGAGGCTTCCACATTCCAGTTTGTCTCTATCAACCCATGTGTCTCTGTCAGCTTGTGAATTATCACTATCAACTGCTAATGAACCAAGCATCCGTTGAAGCTTTCATCCGTTGATGCCTTATCCGTTGAGGCTTTATCCGTTGAAGCTTTATCCGTTGATGCATTATCAGTTGAAGTCTTTATCCGTTGAAGCACTTATCCATTGATGGATATTATCCGTTGAAGCATTAGAGACATCCGTTGAAGCTTTGTTTCTTATCCGTTGAAGGTCTTCAATATCAGTTGATACTTCTTCACTTATACAGAATTACAAGGCATGAAATATTTACAATTAGCCCTCCTACTTGCATATCCACTAGTAGTCAACATGACTGATACTTTCCTACAACATCTAAGAATTACAGCTTGAATCCAGAGAATGAAATGTGCTACAATACTAAACTTATTGCTAAGTAAAGCTACTCCTTCAACGGATAGCCAAGATGGTCTTATCCGTTGAGGCTACAAACACTAGATTTCTACTTGAGTGTTTTGTTTAACTTATCATCAAACTAATGCATATATTCCTAACAATCTCCCCCTATTTATGTCTACTAGAACTATAGGCATAAATTTGGGTTTAGCTCGATGATAACAAAACACTTGACAAATATATTAACTGTAATAAAGCAGAAATTCAAAAGTGCTACAAAGATGTGTATGCTGAGATGGAATTGAAGAGTTACATTATTTCCAAGGGTGCTCCTTTAGCCTGAGCAGATTACTTCCTTTTCCTTTGATCCTTTGTTTTCTTTCCTAGCCTCCTGTCATTCTCCTCTATTTGAAGTTGAAGTTGTCTGTAGAATTCAGCTTCATCTTCTTCATTGATGTCCAACTTAGATTGCATATCCTTGAGAGTTTCATTACTGGCAATCTTGAGCTGATCTTCAATTCTGAAAAATCTTCTGACTCCTTTGTTGTCTCTGAACTCCATCAACCAATGAGGTGATTTGTGAATTGTAATTCCTCTTTCTTGAATGAGTAAAGTTCTAGGCAAAGCATTGGGCTCCCTCCAAGTTTTCCTTATGTTGGCAATCTTGTTGAGAATCTCAGTCTTGGCAGTCCTGGTAAAGCCAGAATCCTTTTGTATGGCTGAGTAGACTCTAATCAAGGTAGAGTAGCCTTCATTCAGAATTCTGTAAAGAGGCCAGGTTCTTTCCCCATCTCCTTTGTATTTGAACACTAGTCTTTCTGGTAGCTGTCTGTAGGCAGCTATTCCCCTTACTTCCTCCAGCTCATCCAGATAGAGTTCAATGTCTGAAAATTCTTTTATGTCACAGATGTGAACATAATCATCTTTAGAGGCTTGAGGTTTAAGCTTAGGCTTCTGTGTGAATTTGATTGAGGCTCTAGAGGGTGTTGATTTGATTCTCTTTTCTGCTTCTTTGATGGTGGAGAAGAGGTTAGGAAGGTGGGCAATTTGATGGTATCCCAATCAATTGGTTCCTCCTTGGGAATGATTGTTTCACTATGAATGTTCATGAAGGGGTCAGGCACAATGGGTTCAGGAATAGAGGGTAGTGGTTTGGATATTGATTGGATTTCTTCAGTCTTATCTACCATTTTTCTCTTTGCATTGACCTTCTTTCTGTTCCCTTTCTGCCATTCTTCTCTTCCCTTACTTCTTTCCTCCATCTCAGTACCAACCATGTCCCCCATAGCTTCATCTTCACTTTTGTCTTCCATTTCTTTCTGTTCTTCAGCCTGACTTGACTTTAGCTGTTTGTCAAGCTTTGCTTGTGCTCTTTTGTCAGCCTTTAGCTGTTTGGCTTCTTCCTTCAACCTTCTGGTTTCTTCCCTCTTGGCTATTGAGAATTTGGGATGTCCTTTCATCACACATATGCTCTTTCCCTCTCTGAAGATAATAGCCATGTTTCTCCTTACAGCCACATCCATGGTCTCTTTGAGATATGAGATACTTCTACCCAAAAGCTTGTCCTCATCAGCCTTTGGAAGAGGAAAATCCACTTCTTTCAGAGGATTCTTTGTAGAGTTCTTATTGGATCTGTTGTTGATGGCTCTCCTTCCCCTTTCCCTTTATTCTCCCCCTTTTTGTTATCATCAAGGGTAGGAGTCAAGCCTTGTGCATTTGCCAGCTGCATGAGTAGATTTGTTTGAGTTTGTTGATTCTGAAGAATGGTGACCATAGAATCTTCAATGATTTGAACCCTGTTTTCCAATCTGGCCAGTCTCTTGTCAGCATCAGATTCTTTCCTCAGTCTCCCCAACAAATCTTGCATAGTACCATAAGGTATGACTGAATCCAACTTCTCAGCATTGTAGGATTTCAGATCAGCAATGTCCTGTTTGAGCTCATCCACACTTAGATTTTGTTGAAAATGCTGCAACTGCAAGAGATTCAGAGATTCCAGATGAGCTTGTAGAATTGCCTTGGTACCAGCATCTGTAGTCTCCTGAAGGGCCTGCTGAATTGTCATGACTTGTCTAATCAAAGTGACACTAAACTCTCTTGGTGTTGAGGCTTTTGCCCATGCCCATTCAGGAAGATCAGGAACAGAACTTGGGCCTGCTACTCCCCCTAAGTTCATGCTCTCATCCAAAGAATTAGAGTCATCATCATTATAATTCACTCCAAATTCTTCAGATGGCTCACCAGCTTGAGAAGGCAGCCTGTTAACAGCAGCTTTGTCTCTGAGAAGAGATTCTGAAGTGTGTACAATGTGTAATGTCCGTTCTGCCTCCACATTGCCCTGAGCAGCCAATAATTGATAGGCTGAAACAGGATGAGTAAAAGTGTCAGCATCCAAGGAAATGTTATCAATTACAGCTTTGAAATGTTGCTGAAATTGTCTTTCCTTTTCTACATCATCCACTTTCATTGACTCACTAGCAATGGCTGGATCCACCCTTATAGCTTCTGTACATGCCTTTCTCTCTTTTTCTCTATTTTCTTGCATCAGGGGCTCCCCCTGGGTCACACACACCCTCACACCCTCACCCTCACCTTCTAAGGTGGCACTCCCCTCACTCACTTTTGCCATGCTGGAAGAAATAGCATGCATATGGTGACTCTCAACCTCTCCTTTTGCCTGGGAGCAACCCAGCCTCTCACTCAAAAGATCACTCCCTTCCCTCAAACCTAAAAGTGATTGTACAATAGCCATGTCCTCTACAGTTGGAATTGTTTCTGTTATGTGTGTAGAGACAATCAACGGATAGGGAGTATCCGTTGAAGTGGAAACTGATGGTATCAACGGATAACTGCTGTTAAGCTTATCCGTTGAAGAACAACCACTTGTCAACGGATGAGAGATATCCGTTGAAGAAGGAAAAGATGTAGATATGGAAAGTGACATAATTGTTGAATCTGTGGGAATTGATTTTAAGTGAGGTAGCACAGATTCTTCAACTACATCTGAAAGGATTGGCTGATGATCCAACAAGTCATCTCAAAGATGATGATCATCAGGTTTTGAGTGGGGCTCCTCCCTGAATTTTAATGAGGGAGAATCAGGAATTGATGTGAATATCATATCCACATCCAGAGAGGGTGATGGAGAGTTTGATGATTGGTGTGTTTCTATTATGAGAGAATGGGGCTGTGATTCCACATTTGTTGGAATCACATCAAGCTGAATTTGTGAAGGCTCAGATACAGGTGGATGTATCTGTGTTGTGTGTGTCCCTTGTGTGGAAACTAGGGTCTTGGCCTTCTTCTTCCTTGAAAAGGCTTTAATTGGTGAATGTGTGGCTTCAGTGTCCCTCCCTCTTTTGTTCTGTGTCCCTGGTTGGGGACTATTTTCAATAGTTACATCCTTTTGGGAGGATGCAACTAGGGATGTGTTGGACTCCTTTTGAACCACCATAGTCTTTTGAGAGACTGTGGCTTGGCTGGATTGGGTACCACTCACCTCTCCCACCTTATCCTGGGGGGTTTCTTGATGTTCACCCCTCCCCTCACCACTCACACCCTGTTCACTCCCTTCAGGGTTTATGGTAGTTGTTATAACTGTTGTCTTTTGAAAAACAACAGAGGTGGGTTTCTTTGACTTGCATTTTGAAACTTTGGTTTTGGTGGCTTTGGCAGGAACCTGTTTGGACAAAGACACAGATTCCATGGCCACACTAGAGGGCAAAGAAACAATGGGGTTGGAAATAGTAGGAGTTATAGAAGTGTTTACCTCACTTACCTGTGGTGCATTCATGATTGGCAAGTATACCAATGGCACCTGGCTATTGAGGTTCATTCTCAAAAGGTCTGCAAGGACCCTTTTCTCTTGTGCCCAGCATTTGAGTTTATTATTCTCATTTGATATAACCAAACCTTTAGCAACATGATTAGCCAATAACATAAAGAATCTAGCATAGTAGATGTTATGTGGTCTATTAGCTTTGTTACCTAATCTGGATCCTAATTCTAGCATAACACAGTTGCTAAAATTAAAGTACCTATCAGAAACTAGCATATAGAGCATATTAACAAGAGATGAAGTTATGGCATCAAAATTGCTAA
Source organism: Apium graveolens (assembly GCF_009905375.1). NCBI lineage: Eukaryota > Viridiplantae > Streptophyta > Magnoliopsida > Apiales > Apiaceae > Apium > Apium graveolens. Next base: position 53,933,648 of record NC_133649.1, read on the forward strand.
TCTTCCCAGAGAAAACTTTAATGAAGGCATCTCCAAGAAAACTCCATTCTTTCCTAAGGCCTTTCCTTCTAATACTACCTAAACTAGCAGAATCAAAAGCATAGCCTATGGAATCTAACATAGCAGATACATCTTTATCAGTGTGTGGTGTCATGGCATTATTCTCAGGCAACTTAAAGCAAGATTGTATATCATCACAGTTAATGCAATAGTCCATACCTTTGAGAGAGAAGGCAATAGTCATATCTGTGGAATTGAACTCTGCAGTTGTCCAAATCTCCTCAATCACCTCACAGTAGATGGTTAGGGCTTCCAGCATTGCATAGCTTAGTTTGCAGTTTTTGATGAAGTCCATCATCTTGTGATAATCAGAATGGGCTTCATTCTTTTCAACCAAGGCTACGAAATTATTCTTTTCATAAACAAATCCTGTTTGAGACATAATTTTGACTACTGGTGCCATTGTTGTGAGTAGAGGTTGCAGAGAAAAACTTGAGAATTTTTTTTTTTTGGGAGAGAAGGAGAATAAGAATTACAAGAAAGCGTAAAGTGAAAATAAGAGTTCAATTGGGCTTTTATACTTTCTTGAATTAAAACGTAAATAAAATGATTAAATGATACTTTTAAGTAAGTTACAGCCGTTCAAGAATAAATAAAACTGTAGAAATTCTGAAAACTACCTTAACTACAAAGACATACAATAATGTATATCTGTATCAACGGTTGAGTAAAAGAATCAACGGCTGTGACTCACTTATAGTAACTGATGTGACACTTCAACGGATAAGGTAAATAGTTATCCGTTGATGATCAACACCATTTTATCCGTTGAAGGATAAAATTACCAGAAATGTATTTGGTTTTTCAACGGATAATGAACATCCGTTGATAGAACAATTTTGGCTTTCAACGGATGGGGAATATCCATTGATAGGACAAGTCTTACTTAAAGCCAACTTTGTTCTTGCAGCAAATTCATTTCAGGCTTCAAGGCAGATTATATAGATGACATAAATTATGAATAATTAAGCATACCTAACTCACTTACTAATCTTGTAAATGTTGATTCATCAAGTGGCTTGGTAAATATGTCTGTAATCTGCTGTTCACTTGGAACAAAATGAAGTTCCACTGTACCTTTCATCACATGTTCCCTAATGAAGTGGTACTTGATATCAATGTGCTTGGTTCTTGAGTGCTGCACTGGATTTTCAGTAATGACAATGGCACTTGTGTTGTCACGGAATATTGGAATCTTGTCAACAGTCAGACCATAGTCAAATAGTTGATTCCTCATCCATAATATATGTGCACAGCAACTACCAGCAGCAATGTACTCAGCTTCAGCTGTTGATGTGGAAACAGAATTCTGCTTCTTGCTGAACCATGACACAAGCTTGTTCCCTAGAAATTGACAGGTACCAGTTGTGCTTTTCCTGTCTATTTTGCAGCCTGCATAATCTGCATCTCTTGTGAAGTGATTATCTAGAAGGAATTTTGACAAAGTCTCATACCAGGCTCTAGGTGCTTGCTTTAGTCCATAGAGTGCTTTCAACAGATAATACACATAGTCTGGAAAATTTGGATCTTCAAATCCTGGAGGTTGGCTTACATAAACTTCTTCCTCTAATTCCCCATTTAGAAATGCACTCTTGACATCCATTTGATAGACTTTGAAATTGGCATTAGCTGCATAGGCTAGAAAGATTCTGATGGCTTCAAGTCTGGCAACTGGAGCAAATGTTTCATCAAAATCTATTCCCTCTTGTTGAGAATAGCCTTTAGCAACCAATCTGGCTTTATTCCTTATGACAATGCCATTTTCATCCATCTTGTTTCTGAATACCCATTTTGTGTCAATAGAACTCTTGTTCTTTGGCTTGGGTACCAGCTTCCATACTTTGTTTCTCTCAAATTGGTTTAGCTCTTCTTGTATTGCTAAAATCCAATCTGGATCCAATAGAGCTTCTTCCACTCTCTTAGGTTCCTCCTGTGATAGAAAGCTACTGTACAGACATTCATCTTGAGTAGCCCTTCTAGTTTGCACTTTAGATGTAGCATCACCAATGATCAGTTCAAAAGGGTGATTCTTGGTCCATTTCCTTTGAGGTGGTAGATTAGCTCTAGATGAGGTTGCCTCAGTATTGTCATGATGTGAAATAAAATGTTGATTGGTTGAAACTCCCCCTGAGTTGCTGATCCTTTGAAAGGAATTGGGAGCTCTATCAACTGATGAAGTGAATTGATTATCCGTTGACAGACTGTGATCAACGGATGCTTCATTATGAACTTCAACGGATGATGCACTTTGTCTTTCAACGGATGCTGCATTGCTTGTTTCAACGGAAGCTGAATTATGACTTTCAACGGATGCAGCATTCTGTGCATTATCCAAAGGCAGATTCTGAATTCTTCTTGAGATGCCTTCTTCATCATTCTCATCTTCACTATCATCATAATATATCTCAATGTTGTCAAATTTGAGCCCTTCATGATGTCCTTCATCTGTTAGTCCATCAATCTTTTTATCATCAAACACAACATGTACAGATTCCATGACAATGTTGGTTCTTAGATTGTAGACCCTATATGATTTTCCAGCAGAATAACCAACAAATATTCCTTCATCAGCCTTTACATCAAACTTCCCTCTGTGATCAGATTGATTCCTTAAGATGTAGCATTTGCAACCAAAGACATGTAGAAAGTTTAAGGTTGGTTTTCTTCTCTTGAATAATTGATAGGGAGTCATGCCTTTTGCTTGATTGATTAGAGAAATGTTCTGAGTGTAACATGCACAGTTAACAGCCTCAGCCCAAAAATAAGTTGGGAGTTTTGACTCTTCAAGCATTGTCCTTGCAGCTTCAATTAGTGATCTGTTCTTCCTTTCCACCACACCATTTTGTTGTGGAGTCCTTGGAGCTGAGAACTCATGCATGATCCCACTTTCTTCACAGAACAACTTCATGGTTGAATTCTTGAACTCAGTTCCATTGTCACTCATAATATTCCTTACTTTGAATCAGGATGATTATTGACTTGCTTGATATGATTGATAATGATTTCACTAGCTTCATCCTTTGATCCAAGAAAATAGACCCATGAAAACTTAGAGAAATCATCAACAATCACTAGGCAATATCTTTTCCTTGAAATTGACAATACATTGACTGGTCCAAAAAGATCCATGTGTAGCAGTTGTAATGGTTCATCAATTGCAGATTCAAGCTTTTTACTGAATGATACTTTCTTTTGCTTTCCTTTCTGACAAGCATCACACAGTCCATCCCTTGTGAATTCCACTAGAGGCATTCCTCTAACTAAGTCCTTTTTGACTAGATCATTCATTGTCTTGAAATTCAAATGGGATAGCTTCTTGTGCCATAGCCAACTTTCAACTGCACTTGCTTTGCTGAAAAGACAAGTAATGGATTCTACATCTGTAGAGTTGAAGTCGGCTAGGTACACATTCCCTTTTCTAACTCCAGTTAGAACCACTTTATTGTCCTTCTTACTTGTGACAATACAGGCTTCAGAATTGAAGGAAACAGTATTCCCTCTGTCACATAGTTGACTGATGCTCAATAAATTGTGTTTGAGACCATCAACCAATGCAACTTCATCAATGATGACATTTTCTTTTGAAATCAAGCCATATCCCATAGTGAACCCTTTGATGTCATCTCCAAAGGTTATGCTAGGGCCATCTCTCTCCTTAAATTCTGTGAGCAGGGTGAAATCTCCTGTCATGTGTCTTGAACAACCACTGTCTAAGTACCATAGATTCCTTTTTTGTCCCTGCACACAACAAAATCAATCAAGTTGATTTTGGTACCCAAGTTTCCTTGGGTCCAGCCTTGTTAGTCTTTTTCCTAGACTTCATTCCTCCTGCATCTTTTGACTTAGGTAACTTTGGGTCACCCTTGGTCTCAGATGTGGTTGGTTGAAGTGTAGGGTTAGCCACAGAATCATTTAACACATTTGTTTGAATTTTATAAGGCATAGGTTGTGCAAACATGTTATTCCACATAGGCATATTGTATGGCATTTGAGGCATACTAAATGCAGTAAAATAAGGATTGTTAATATATGGCATGTTTGCAAAATGTGCATGGGGATTCTGGTGAGACATAACAGGCATAACATGCAGAGGTGACATAGACATTTTAGGCATGGAGGGATTTGAAGGCATGGGTGCATTTTTAACAGATTTGCAATTATTAGATAGGTGATTAACACTTTTACAATGCACACAACTTTTTCTAGGAGCATACCTATCAGGTGTGTAATTGTTATGTTTATTAATCCCTACCTTCCCATTTCTTTTAGATTTTCTTTTAGTTTCCTTCTTATCCTCAACCAGCTTGAGTTTTTTTTAGCTGATCTAAAGTCATGTGTCCTATATTCACCTTACTGACATCTCTGGATGTGCTAGCTCCTTCTTTGACAAAGTTCTTGAGAGTTGAATCATTCTTTTTATTGAGACTTTTATTTTTAAAAGAACTTGCATGTTTTAATTGATGAGCCTTCAACGGATGCTCATTTTCTTCCTTCAACGAATAACTTTCATCATCCGTTGATTCCACATCCGTTGACAATCCATCAATTAATTCTAACTCCTTTTTGTTTTTCTTCCAGGCATCCTCACAGAATGATTCAATTCCCTGAACCTTTGCAATCTGAACACTAACATCCCTAGATGTTTTCCAGGCCTTGATTACCTCTTGCTCACTTTCTAACTGTGTAGAAAGAATTTCTACTTTCTTAACAGCTTCTGCTAGTTCACTCTCAACAGTCAAGCATTTAAGTTTCATCTTTTCAAGCTCAATTACCTGATCCTCTAACACAACATTCCTATCACTTAAAAACACATTATTCTCCTTGATCCTAGTGTTTTCTTTTGCTAGTGATTTAAGGGAAACACGCAAATGATATAATTCATTGGTCATATCATTTATGGCTTCATTGCATTCATGTTTAGAAAGCTGAGAGAGATCAGTAGTAATTACCTGGTTGCTTGATGAACTAGTTTCATTTTCATCAGAATTAGCCATCAGGGCTAGGTTGACATATTCCATATCATCATCTTCATTGACCCCATCTGCTGCCCAATCATCTTGAGTGAGAAAAGCTTTTTCCTTTTGTTTGAGTAAATCAAAATACTTCTTTTTGTAATCAACTTGCTCAAATTTCTTTTTATCAGAAGTTGGCTTTCTACACTCACTTGCAAAGTGTCCACTAACGCCACAGTTGTAACATTTGAACTTTGATTTGTCCACCATGTTTTTGTTTGGCTTAGTGAACTTTGTATTTTTTCTGAACTTCATCTTTGCAAACCTCCTGGATAGAAAAGCCAGATGTTCATCAACATCATCAGAGTCATCCTGACTGGAATTGTCTTCATCCTCAGCTGCTTGCTCTTTACCCTTGCTTGATTCTGATTTGCTTGTGCCAATCTTGAGACTTGGCATTGTCTTCTCCTCATTCCTGGCTTCCATCTTCTCATTGTCAGCTACAAGAGCAACTGTTCCTCCTTTTCTCTTTCCCTTTTCCAACAGCTCATCCTGCTCCATTTCAAGTTCATAAGTCTTCAGAATTCCATATAATCTTTCAAGTGTGAAGTTCTTATAATCTTGAGAATTTCTTAAAGAGACAGTCATGGGCTTCCATTCCTTTGGCAGAGACCTAAGAAATTTTAAGTTGGAATCCTTGACTTGGTACACTCTACCATACAGCTTCAATCCATTTAACAGTTTTTGAAATCTGTTGAAGGTATCATTTAATGATTCACCTTCTTCAAAGTGAAAATATTCATACTGTTGAATAAGAAGTTGCATCTTGTTCTCTTTGACCTGCTCAGTACCTTCACAGATGATTTGTACAGTATCCCAAACTTCCTTTGCAGTTTAGCTATTGATGACATTGTCAAACATATCTTGATCTAAGCCATTAAACAAAATGTTCATGGCCCTCTTGTCCTTGCGGATTTCTTCCATGTCTTCAATAGTCCATTCTGCTTTTGGCTTGGGAATGGACTGTCCAACAGCAACTGTTGCAGTAGCAGCTGTGGCTACTTTGTGAGGGATGTGAGGACCATTTTCAATACAGTTGATGTAGCTTTCATCTTGAGAAAGAAGATGTAAATGCATCTTCACTTTCCAGTGATGATAATTATCTTTTTCCAGGACTGGGATCTTTATACCAATATCCTTCCTACTCATGATGGTAGCAGGAGGATTCTTCTGTGCACTCATGATGTTAGCAAAATAGATCTTTATACTCTTTGTATGTTAAGAGCTTGCTCTGATACCAATTGTTATTCCCAGTGGACTAACAATGAGATTTACAGAAGGGGGGTTGAATGTAAATCTCAAAACTTTTTAAGTTTTGAGCAGTTTCTAAGGCTAAGTGTTTAAGTGAACAAATGTGTGTGAATTGCTTGAAGCTGATACAGACAGATATATATTCAAACACAAATGTAAAGAACACAAAGAACTTAAAAAATTTTCTGGTGGATTTGTTGTTCCACCAGAGATGTGTTATTTCAGAAAATTTGTGATTCAAAGAATTAAATCACAGCTGCTTCCTAGTACAAACTAGATGATTTTCTCTCTTGATATTTCTAAACAGCTCAGGAAAATTCACATCTAATTACTAGCTGCTACTTGGTTTATATAACACCAAGTTTACAAGTGAAGACAAAAACTGTAAAATACAATTGAAAGGATTCTTCACATGTTTCTTCTTCATTTCTCTATCCAATGCAATCTAGGATGATCTGTGAATCTTTGAATACTTCCTTGTTTGCATCAGAATGGGAATGCTGCATTTTCTTGATTCCTCCTAGAGGCTTCCACATTCCAGTTTGTCTCTATCAACCCATGTGCCTCTGTCAGCTTGTGAATTGTCACTATCAACTGCTAATGAACCAAGCATCCGTTGAAGCTTTCATCCGTTGATGCCTTATCCGTTGAGGCTTTATCCGTTGAAGCTTTATCCGTTGATGCATTATCAGTTGAAGTCTTTATCCGTTGAAGCACTTATCCGTTGATGGATATTATCCGTTGAAGCATTAGAGACATCCGTTGAAGCTTTGTTTCTTATCCGTTGAAGGTCTTCAATATCAGTTGATACTTCTTCACTTATACAGAATTACAAGGCATGAAATATTTACAATTAGCCCTCCTACTTGCATATCCACTAGTAGTCAACATGACTGATACTTTCCTATAACATCTAAGAATTACAGCTTGAATCCAGAGAATGAAATGTGCTACAATACTAAACTTATTGCTAAGTAAAGCTACTCCTTCAACGGATAGCCAAGATGGTCTTATCCGTTGAGGCTACAAACACTAGATTTTTACTTAAGTGTTTTGTTTAACTTATCATCAAACTAATGCACATATTCCTAACAACCTCACAATCCAATAAAACTCGATGTTGCAGTTGCAGGTGAAGCAGCAAAGTCTGTACCAAAGGAGAAGAGTGATTACACTGCTGAAGATATCGCATCAATTGCTAAGGATGCTAAGGTACGACACTTACTGCATAGTGCCATTGATAATGTAATGTCAAACAGGGTAATAAACTGTAAAACTGTAAAGGAGATATGGGATGCCTTGGAAACAAGATGTCAGGGAACTGATTCGATTAAGAAGAACATGAAGACAATACTCACTCAAGAGTATGAACACTTTGACTCAAAGGCTAATGAGTCATTGACTGATTTATATGATAGATTTGTCAAACTTTTGAATGATTTGTCACTGGTTGATAAGGAGTATGATCTTGAAGATTCAAACCTTAAATTCCTGTTAGCTCTTCCTGAAAGATGGGATTTGAAGGCAACAACTATAATCTTGATGAAACGACTCTTGATGAAATCTATGGGATGCTCAAGACTCATGAACTTGAGATGGAACAAAGAAGCAAGAGGAAAGGAGGAAAGTTAAGGACAGTTGCTCTTAAGGCTGAAGAAGAATCTCCCAAGGCAGCCACCTCAAGGAAAGGCAAGGGTAAAGCACTCTTCACAAAGTCTGATACTGAGTCATCAAGTTCTAATAGTGATGGTGACTCAGAAACTGAAAGCTCGCCTGAGATGGATGCTGATGAAGAGATGATGAAGCTGTGTGCTCTTATGGTGAAAGGAATCACAAGGATTGCATACAGGAAGTTCAGGAAGGGAAAGAAGTTTTCCAGGAAAGGTGCAAGTTCTGATAAGAAGAATTTCAGAAAATCTGAAGGCAAGGGAGGGAAGTCTGACAGAGGAGATTACACAAATATCAAATGCTACAACTGTGGTGAGAAAGGCCACATATCTCCTGATTGTAAGAAAGTGAAGAGTGACAAAGGCAAGGCTCTTATCACAAAGAAGAAAAGCTGGACAGACACCTCAGATTCTGAAAGTGAGAAGAACTATGTCTTGATGGCAAATGCTGATATGGCAAATGCTGAAAGCAGTACTGAAGCTGCTGAGTTAAAGGTACCTCAAACTACTTATGTCTTTCATACTGATGATATTAATGAGTTGAGAAGATATCTTAAACCATGTTCATTAGCTATAGAGATCAAACTTTAACATGTGAAAGATTAACTTCTGAAAATCTAGCTTGTAAGAAGAGGAATGATTATTTAGAAAAAGAGTTAGTCATGTTCCATCAAACTCCGAAAGATAGAGATGATGCTTTCTGTGTTAGGGATGAAGTACTTAAAATGAATGAATCTCTAAAAGCTGAGTTAGAAAAGGAAAGAGAGATTATAAGGACTTGGACTAACTCTGGCAGAACAACTCAGAATTTGTTAAGTAGTGGAAACTGGAAAGAGGGCTTAGGTTATGGAGATGATAAGAATGATAAAGTAACTGTAGATATTAAGCCTATAGTTGTTAAACAAAAGCCAAAGTTAAAACCTGTCAAGTTTGTAGCTGTAAAGTCTGATACTGAGAAATCAGAAGTTAAAGAGGAAGTAACTTCTGACAAACTAAAACAGGAAAAGACAACGGAAGTTAACATAGGCTTAATAACAAAGAAGCAGCTTAAGCATAAGCTGAAAGATGTTAAGAATGCAGACAAGGTAAAATCACCTAGGAAAAATAGGAATGGAAAGGAAGGTGTAAATAAAAACAATGATTATAAACCTGTTCCTAATGCTCCTAAAAAAACATGTCATAACTGTGGAAGTTCTAACCATCTGGCTTCTTTTTGCAGGAAGAATAAGAACATAAACTCCTTACCTTCAAAGTCAGGAGTTAAGAGTCGGTCTGTTAGATATAAGCCACAAAATCCTTGTTTTCATTGTGGTAGTTTTTGGCATTCTATTTATACTTGTAAGGAATATCATAGTTTGTACTTTGTACTATGATTATTATCAAATAAAACCTTCTTTAAAGAAAGTTAGCATTGTTCCTTCTAGTGTAAGTTCTGATTCAAAGTCTGATAGTGTAAATTCTGATAAGAAAAATGTTAATATAAACTCTGATGCTAAATCCGCTGCAAATGTTAACAAACTTAATAAGGCCAAAGGATCCAAGCAAGTCTGGGTCCTTAAAACTAATCATTAGTGGTCTTTGTGATTGCAGGGCAACAGGAAAAACATCCTAGTTCTGGACGGTGGATGTTCAGGACATATGACTGGAAATAAAGCCCTGCTATCAGACTTTGTGGAGAAGGCTGTCCCAAGTGTTTCTTATGGAGATGGCAACATTGGAAAAACATTGGGATATGGCAATATCAATCTTAGGAATATCATCATTAAAGAAGTAGCTCTGGTCTCAGGACTTAAACACAATCTGCTGAGTGTTAGTCAAATCTGTGACAGAGGTTATCATGTGGATTTCTTTGAAGAACACCGTGAAATTGTAAGCAAATCTACAGGTAAAGTTGTTCTGAAAGGATACAAGCATGGTAACATTTATGAAGCCAAGCTTTCAACAAGTTCTGATGGCTCTGCAATCTGTCTGATGAGTAGAGCATCAATTGAAGAAAGCTGGAACTGGCACAAGAAACTCTCTCATTTAAATTTCAACAATATAAATGAACTAGTCAAGAAAGATCTTGTGAGAGGACTGCCAAAGTTAGTATTTGCTCCTGATGGCCTTTGTGATTCTTGTCAGAAGGCTAAACAAAGGAAATCTTCATTCAAGAGCAAGACTGAATCATCAATTCTTGGGCCTTATCACCTACTACATGTTGATCTATTTGGTCCAGTGAATGTCATGTCTATTGCAAAGAAGAAATATGCTATGGTCATAGTGGATGAGTTCACCGGATACACATGGGTGTATTTCTTGCACACAAAAAGTGAAACTGCATCTATCTTGATTGATCATGTCAAACAACTGGACCTCTGAGATCCGATCTAACAAACGCTCTATCGACCTCTGATGCACATCCACCCTCATCATCTCTGGAGACGGAACCTCCGTGCTGCCGTATGGAATATCTTCAGAAGGGGCTATCTCAGGGTCCTCCTCAGGGTCAGTCTCCGGGTACTCGAATACCTCTAAGCCCACAGTGGGGGCAGGGTCTGCTACCTCGATCTCAGCTAAAAGGGCCTCATCATGCTCTCTCTCGTACGCCTCTACAGCCTCAGGGTCTAACACATCGGGTACCTACAAGTCATTTAACACACATATTACTATCCTTGGATACTTAATCACCCCTAAGGGTTCTTAATGTCAGTGCTACCCTCGTAGTCTGACTACGAAGTCTATGTGAGTTCTAGTTCATTGATTCACCTAACGTTTCTGAGACTTATAACCTAGGGCTCTGATACCATTTCTTTAACACCCCCAAATTCAAGGTCGGGAATTCGGGTCGTTACGATCACTTAATATTGACTAATAAATAATTAATCCTCTTTTCACATCATTACTCGACCTTTTAACCAAAATCACACACACAGGTTATATGCTCAGAAACATTACTAAATTAACGTTAAAGTATTTAAGTTATTACAGACCAAAGGAAGTTATCTCAAAAGAGTGAATGCCGAGAACAGCTCTACATGAGACTCACTCGGGTCACAAATAGTCTTGGTTCAAGTACTCAAAAGGAAACTATCTCTATTCGTCTACCTGAGGTGGCTGGCGGACGAACAGTCTACGGTACTCACGTGCGTCCCCTACCCGTTTGCGGGCAGTCATCCTGGTTCGAGCCATGCTGGTAATCTGTTGTGATATGATATTTATAAAAGCAAGAGTGAGCACTAATGCTCAGCAAGATATAAATATCCATTATCTCAATATAATCATTTAGAGAAAAACAACCATTAGGCATTATATATCCAAGGTTTCTAAAAGTTTATATGCTTGTCAATTTTATGAAAAACTCAACTTTAACTGTATCAGTTTAATCGGCTTATACTCGTACTCATTTTATCTCAAAATCTCAATATGATGCTTGAACCAAAATTCTCATATGGATGTGATATATGTACATCAACATCTTTATTTAAAACTCAGCCTTATCGACCTTCTGTTGTAGCTTTCACAACAATTTATCCAAAGTGGAGGAAGGGACTATACTGGAATAAACCACGTACCGGTGATCAGCCGAATACGAAATTTTCTCTACTAGTAGAAGGAATACAAACCTAGCCGCTTTTGGGCTTATCAAGACATTACACGATGGTTGCCCATTTCCGTGCAAGTCCGAAAGTCAATGGTCACAGAGACCATATAACTGTATATTGCGCCACTCCGCGCTTGGTTACTACCCGATACCTCTCCGTGACGGGTAGGCCACATTCCAGTCCCAAAACAATTATATCATTTACATAAAATCCTTTATCGAAGGAATAGATCGTTCTTAGTTGACCTTTAAACAAGGTAATTTATCCGTCACTTTTATTACAATTGATCCTTGGGAGTTGTCGGAGTTTTGAATTTAAAATCGTTTTCGACCCTTAACCGTAGTAGAGTTTTACATATATTGTTCACTTGTTTTTTATTGAGCGAGGAAGCAAAACCTTCATGCTTCTAGACTAAGTTCCCTAAGGTTTTGATAAGTTTCAAATGATTGATCTCTTCCGAGAAATTTTGAATAATTTAGAAAGTATCCTTGGGAACTATGTCTATTTTTAAATAATTTTTAGAGGTACGCAATATTAAATATTTACGGTCTCATAATATTTTTAAGAAGGGTTCAATGAATTGATAAAACCTTAAGTACAAAATGTTTCTTAATAAGGTTCAATGAATTGATAAAAATCTTAATTAAATACTTAAGACAGGATTCGACATCTTATAATTATCTTTCGAATGGTTACATACGTTTTAGATAGAGTGAATTGATTTAAAAAACTTTTCAATATCTCTTTAAGTATTTTCCGGATATTTTAGTAACTCTTTAGGTATTACTTATAAATAAATAATCAAGTGGGATATCCCTTGAATGAGTATTTGATTACCTCTTTTAGTTATAAATCAAATCTCAATCGTTCGCTTAGTATGTATGTTACGCGAAAGTACTTTGTTTATTGAAATCGAAATTTTCCGCGTCCGGCTCGTTCCGGGATTAAATCGATTTAAAAATATCTCCGACTCCCACTATCTTGTATTATATTGAAATTACGTTTCAATTTCTCATACTCGTATAAAACGAAGTTCATTTTCGTAAACAATCGCATAATTGGAATGTATTGATATCACAGACAAACATATATTTTTGAACTGTAAATCATGGAATCAATATCACAACAGTATATATAGCATGGATAATTTGTGTTAGGGTTTCGTAAACTTGCCTCGAGTAATCGAAGTGGTATGGTCTCTGGTGTTCGGTTGGCGATCTATAAATAAGAACCAACGGTCTAAGTTAGTACGCGGTTAACGTCTCGCTTTTATTAAGCAACTTTCGCAACTACTCAAGTATAACGAATCTCCGATCGTCACATTCTCAACCACTTATATTCTCACTTTATAATATGGTCAAGTTTTGAAATCAATCGTTCGCTTTAGAAAGTCCATTTCGAGTTTTAGGCTCGAACGTGAGAAAACGCACGTCAAAACTAGGTTTTAATGCATTTCTCGCTTGCGCTCGCTTTACCAAAACATTTTTTATAAAATCGAAAAATTAATATTTTCTCAAATTCTTTTTGGACAGTCTTCTCTACTGTCATATCCATTTTTCATAATTTTTCCAGAATCTCGAAATTATTCTAAGTCCTTCAAAATCACCATGCAAGTGGACTTAAGTGCAGTTGGCTAATCGCAGAAACATTTTACACTAAAACGACCATAACACCTAAACCGTAAATCTCCTCATGATGATCTACACATGTATAGAAATTAAAAAACAATATCTATCCATTCATGGCCAGTGGTTTTCAAATTTTAACCATTTTCATGGCCGAATGTCCTGCAGAAAACAGATCAAGTGCAAGAATGTCCAAACTCAATTTCTACTACTTGATCTTAACACAATCACTACCTATAACCATCATAAAGACAAGTACTTCTCAAGATCCACCCACATACACCTTATATGCTCTATCTAGTACCACATACATGGATTATAACTCAACATCTCAAGCCTTTAGCAAGAACATAATCAATACAAACTCAAACAAACACAATCCTTTGGATCTTAACACTACAACAAACACAAATCTTAAATCCAACCATAAAACCTTAAAGGGTTGAAAGTTATACCTTCTTGGATACTATTAAGGTTAGTTATAGGATTATTGAGGCTTGGTTTTCTTAGAAAACACTTAGAAGGGCTAGATCCTTAAGAAACAAAACCAAGAAACAAGTTAGAATTTCGGAGTTACTTTTCAGCACCTCATTCAAACATTTTTATAAAATTGAAAACAAATAATTTGAGGCTGAAATTTGGTACGAAGCTTACCCATGATATATAGAAGCTATGGTAAAAATTTCATGATATTTGAATACGTACATTTTGAGTTATGTATTTTTCTTTCTCCCTTGCTCAGAAAATCCGAACTGCTGGAATGAAAAATGAGAGAGCTTTAAGTGAGGGAAAAGGGGTTGTTTTCTTTTGTGGCTAAAGTTTGGGAGTGTATAATGAATATATGGGATGTATGTATCAGATTTGACAATAATTTGGCAAAGGTATAGGTTGGTTTGATTGTGTTATGAAGTGAGAAAAGGGAGAAGTATGGCTTGTGTACTTGTTTGTCTCCCATCACTATTCAACACTATTCCACTAACTATTCTAGTTAACTTCTAATCATCTAGTTACACTCCTAACTACTAGTTAGGACTTGGTTATGCATGGCCAACTTGCATGGGATTTAATTTCTCATTCGTTTATTTATCGTAAATGCAATCGTCGTTCCATTCCGATAGTTTCCACGTATAACGACTTGTTTCGTAGCGATTTCTTTTATCGGTTATAATCCTATAACCAATTCCATTCCTTCTCTTGATCATAGAAATACCTTGATATATTATTTATTTCACGTAGTATTCCCGGTTCTACTCCATTCTTTACGGATACGAAAACACGTAGTATAATCGTGAATCTTCGAATTCCGTCGGCTTTTGCATTCACTTATTTTCCTCGATAAACAAGAATATGATCTCGGATTCTCAAAATTCTACTATTCATTTTATGATGATCCCCATACGTATTACTTAATCATCTCAAGTTACTATTCATAGAAGTTTTAAAATCTTATAAAATCAGGGTTCTTACAGTCTCCCCCCTTTAAAAGGATTCCATCCCGGAATCAATCCACAAATAGATGGGGGTACTTTTCTTGCATGTGACTCTCTAATTCCCAAGTCGACTCCTCGACGTTGTGATGCCTCCATAAGACTTTGACTAGATTGACACTCTTATTCCGGAGTACTTGCTCTTTTCGGTCAATGATTTCGACTGGCTGCTCAACATAGGACAGATCTGATTGAAGGTCTACTTGTTCATGCTCCACTATATGTTTGGCATCCGCATTATACTTCCTCAACATTGATACATGAAAAACATTATGAACCTTCTGAAGATTTGGAGGTAAAGTTAACTCGTATGCCACGAGTCCTATCCATCTTAGAATCTCGAAAGGTCCAATATAACGAGGGCTCAACTTCCCCTTCTTCCCAAATCTCATCAATCCTTTCCATGGTGACACTTTCAGAAACACCTGGTCACCTACTTCATAATCTCTGTCCTTTCATGCCAGATCGGTGTATTTACGCTGTCGGTCTTGGGCTGCTGCTATGCGTCCTCTGACTAATTGAACTATGTCCCTTGTCCTTTGCACCAAGTCGGGACCTAGTAACTTTCTCTCACCTACTTCATCCCAATACAAGGGTGAACGGCACCTTCTGCCATACAACGCCTCGTATGGGGGCATTCTGATACTCGCATGATAACTGTTGTTGTAAGCAAACTCTATCAAAGACAGGTGTTCATCCCAAGAACCCTTAAATTCAATTACACACATTCTCAACATGTCCTCCAATGTCTGGATGGTTCGCTCGCTTTGTCCATCTGTTTGCGGATGGTAAGCGGTGCTCATGTTTAGTTTGGTTCCTAGGCATTCCTGAAAGCTCCTCCAAAATCTGGAGTTGAATCGAGGATCTCGGTCAGATACGATAGCTACTGGCACTCCATGCCTTACCACAATTTCCTTAATGTATAGCTCCGCTAATCTATCCACTGTGTAGGTTTCCTTGATTGGAAGAAAGTGCGCTGACTTGGTTAGTCGGTCTACAATTACCCATATTGCATCATGGTTAGTCTTAGTTTGGGGTAATCCTACCATAAAATCCATAGCTATCTGCTTCCATTTCCACATCGGAATTTCTAAGGGTTGCAAGAGTCCGCTTGGTCGCTGGTGTTCTGCCTTTACTCTCTGACAGGTCATACACTTACTGACCCACTCTGCTACATCCTTCTTCATGTTTGGCCACAAGTAGTACTCCTTCAAATCTTGGTACATTTTAGTGCTTCCTGGGTGGACCGTATATCTAGAGCTGTGTCCTTCCAGTTAAATTTCATCCTTTAATTCTTGGACGTTAGGGACCCATATCCTGTAGGCATGCCTCATAATTCCTTTCTCGTCTGGGTCACACTTGGCCTCCTCTCCGCTTACCAGTTCCTTGTTCTCCCTCAACACTATTTTTTGGCATCGCCTAATCTTTTCCAGTAGCTCCGCTTGCATAACCATCTCATACAAACCTTCGGTCCCTGGCTCAGCGACCTTGACCTCAATCTCTAACTTGTCAAATTCTCTGATCAAATCCTCTGACGTGGTGATCCTTTTCAATCTTTCCTTACGACTAAGGGCATCGACCATCACATTGGCCTTCCCCGGGTGATAAAGAATTTCGCAGTCGTAGTCCTTAATCAATTCTAACCACCTTCTCTGCCTCATGTTTAGCTCCTTCTGGGTGAAGATATATTTAAGACTCTTGTGGTCAGTATAAATCTCACACTTTTTTCCGTATAGGTAATGTCTCTACATCTTAAGGGCAAACACTATGGCGGCTAATTCTAAGTCATGGGTGGGTTACCTCACTTCATATTCCTTTAATTGCCTGGATGCATAGGCAATCACCTTACCGTGCTGCATCAGCACACATCCCAAACCCTTATGGGATCCATCACTATAAATCACAAAGTTCCCTTTCTCGTCTTGTAGGGCCAGCACTGGGGCCGATACCAACCTTTTCTTCAATTCTTGGAAACTCTCCTCACATTTCTCTATCCAAACAAACTTTTCTGTTTTTCGAGTAAGTCTAGTCAACGGGCCTGCTATCTTGGCGAAATCCTTTACAAACCTTCGATAATACCCGACCAGTCCAATAAAGCTTCTTACCTTGGTGGGTGTGGTTGGTTGTTCCCAATTAGCGACAGCTTCTATCTTTGCAGGGTCTACGAGAATTCCTTCCTTACTAATCACATGACCCAAAAATTGAACTTCTTTCAACCAAAATTCACACTTTGAGAATTTGGCATACAATTTTTCTTTCCGCAAGATTTCCAATACTATCCTGAGGTATTCTGCATGTTCCTCCTCCGATCTAGAGTAAATTAGAATATCATCAATGAAGACTATCATGCATCCGTCCATATGCTTCTTAAAGACTCTGTTCATCAGATCCATGAAAGCCGTGGGCGCGTTAGTCAAACCAAATGACATAACTAGGAACTCATAATGTCCGTACCTAGTGCGAAATGCAGTCTTAGGTATATCTTCCGGTTTGATCTTAAGTTGATGATAACCTGTGCTAAGGTCAATCTTGGAAAAACACGTTGCATCCTTTAGTTGGTCAAAGAGGTCATCTATTCTTGGCAATGGGTACTTGTTCTTAATGGTCAGCTTGTTCAGCTCTCGATAATCAATGCACAGTCTCATGCTACCGTCCTTCTTCTTCACAAATAATACGGGTGCACCCCACGGGGACACGCTTGGTCTAATCATTCCTTTATCCAATAGATCTTGCAGTTGATCAGCCAACTTTTTCATCTCGACGGGGGCCAAACGATATGGGGCCTTTGATACTGGTGCCGTGTCGGGAGCTAAATCAATGGCAAATTCTATCTCCCGATCCGGAGGTAGTCCGGGAAGATCATTGGGAAATACATCCTCAAACTCGTTAACCACAGGTATGGTGTGGATCTCAGGGGTTTCTTGTTTGGTATCCACCACGTGAGCCAAGTAGGCCTCACATCCTTGCCTTAAAAGTCTCTTGGTCTGCACCATAGTTAGAAATTTCTTGGTTTGTCGTTGCCCCTTAATTATTATACTCTTACCACTAGGTGTTTTCGATTTTACTTTCTTCCCCTCACAATCAATCTGGGCATGGTTTCTAGATAGTCAATCCATTCCTAATATCACATCAAACTCCCCTAGTAAGGGAATTAAATCTACTGGGTATCTTACTCCACCTAATTCTAGGTTGCAGTTGGCATAAACTTGATTTACAGGGATAATCTCTTGATTAGCTATTTCCACTTGCAAAGATTCTTTCAAAGGTTCCACTTTTAAGTTCAATTTTTCAGCAAATTCCTTAGATACGAAAGACTTAGTAGCTCTAGAATCAAATAGCACATTGGCGGAATTGGAGTTTAGGAGGAGCGTACCTGCTATAACATTGGTGTTCCTCACAGTATCTTTCACAGTCATATTAAAGGTCCTGGCAGTCGGCACTCTGTTAGATGCAGCTACACTACCCCTTGAGCTAGTTGGAGCCGCCGTAGGGCAGTCCTTCCATATGTGTCCTATCTTTCCGTACTGGAAACACTTAGCCGCTTCCTGGTTATAAGATGTGGCATAGTGCCCCACCTTACCACATTTAAAGCATGTCACCGGTTTCTGCATACATTGCCCAGAATGCTTCTTACCACAGCTCTTGCATTCTGGCAGAGGAGGTCGTGTTTGGCTATGATAAGACATTCCCGTCTGGTTCCCGCTCTGGGCCACACTCAAGCTCCCTGATCCCCTGAATCCTGTATTGCGGTTGGGTTGGGAGGTCATCCCCCTGACAAACTTACTAGGGAAGCTCCCCCCTCCCACACTCCTGCTTTGACCATCAAACTTTCGCTTCTTAGTTTGCTTCATTTTCTGGCTCATTTCACTCCCTGCTTCAGCTATTGTGGCCTTCTGCACTAGGGTGGCATAATCAGTTATCTCCATAATTGCCAGCTTGTTCTGAATCCACTGCTTCAATCCCTGTTGAAATCTCTCGGCCTTTTGTTCTTCGGTGCCCACCAGCTGTGGCACAAACCTCGACAATTCGGTGAACTTAGCTTCATATTCCGCTACGCTCATATTTTCTTGTTTCAGCTCTAGGAACTTTCGCTGCATCTGAACCTCCATAAACTTCGGGACATACTTCTTTAAAAATAACTCAGTGAATCTTTCCCAAGTAACAATCCCTTAGGGCTCCATATTTTTCTTGGCTTCCCACCAATAGTTAGCCTCACCCTTTAAGAGATAAGTGGCAAAATTATTCTTGTGGGCTTCCTCAGTGCCAATTCACTCAAATGTCTTTTCTACCTCTTTTAGCCAAGCCCTAGCCTGAACTGGGTCAGTAACACCGTGAAACTCTGGGGGCTTGACCGACTTGAAAGATTTAAATGCATTAGCCATGGCCTGCTGGGGTTGCTGGGGTGGTCGTTGCTGTTGCAGGTTTTGCCTCAGAAGTTCTACAAACTGCTCCATAGGGTTCACTGGCATTTTCATCCCCTGAGTATCTTCAGCCTCTGACTCTTCATAGTCCTCATCATCATACTCATTTCGTTCTTCGTTAATTCTTAATGGTGGGGTCTGTGCTCGATGCCCTTGTTCATTATTACTGCCCTGGCCGCCAAATGCAGCTGGGCGAGTTCTTGTTACTATTCTCCTTGGCGACATTTTCCTGTTACATAAACTTATTTAGGTTATTTTCATTTACCAATTCTCATGCTTCCTGATTTGTTATGACAGTATGTAATTATGCAGGTATGAAAGAAGATTAAACCACAATCTAGAAATTGCAACTAATCAACACGATAATTATACATAATTTGGCCATATGCCAGGTCTGGGTACAACATACTGAATAATAAAAGTTCAATCTGCCTTAATACAATAATCCTTAGCTGGTGGCACTATGAAAGACAACAACCCAAAATAACTATCACAAAACAACTAAGTACCACCGCTGAGGAACAACAACCAACTACTAACTGTGTCCACTAGCCACGAGCAACATCACGAATCCGCCTCATAGCGCGGACCACAACCCTGATAACCTCGCGCCTACTCACCAAGTCATGCTATGGGGATAAGCGGTGAATCCTACCGATGGTCCTCTGCTCTATGCGGCGAATGGTCCTGCGCATGCGTCGGGCGCTGGGGTATCCTCGCCTTCCTCGAGCCTCTATCCTCATGTGCCGCTCGATGGAAAGCTGGTCCCTCAGCTCGGCAATACGGGCCTCAGCCGATGTCAGATCAGTAGCATAGCGACCTACCACCCAGTCGTGAACTGCTAGGGATATGACTGGTAGGGGTGGTGGAAGGGGGGAATCTACAGGACTCGCTGCCACACCATCCAGAATAGGATCCATGCCGTCGTCGGTCTCAGTCCGTGCGGGACTAACTGGTACAGGGGACGGGGTGGGTGTCCTCACTGGGGTGGCTGCCCCTAGCTCCGCCTCTAACTCCTCAGTCAGTGCAGTGACTCTGGCCTGCAGAGCTATCATCCTATCCATCAAATTTGCTACTCCCGTCTCGCTCTTGAGCTCAGCGACTCGAGCCTGTGCTGCTGAGATCCGATCTAACAAACGCTCTATTGACCTCTGATGCACATCCACCCTCATCATCTCTGGAGACGGAACCTCCGTGCTGCCGTATGGAATATCCTCAGAAGGGGCTATCTCAGTGTCTGGCTCAGAGGGGTCCTCCTTCGGATCCTCCTCAGGGTCAGTCACCGGGTACTCGAATACCTCTAAGCCCACAGTGGGGGTAAGGTCTGCTACCTCGATCTCAGCTAAAAGGGCCTCATCATGCTCGCTCTCGTACGCCTCTACAGCCTCAGGGTCTAACACATCGGGTACCTACAAGTCATTTAACACACGTATTACTATCCTTGGATACTTAAATCACCCCTAAGGGTTCTTAATGTCAGTGCTACCCTCGTAGCCCGACTACGAACTCTATGTGAGTTCTAGTTCATTGATTCAGTTGATTCACCTAACGTTTCTGAGACTTATAACCTAGGGCTCTGATACCATTTCTGTAACACCCCCAAATTCAGGGTCGGGAATTCGGGTCGTTACGATCACTTAATATTGACTAATAAATAATTAATCCTCTTTTCACATCATTACTCGACCTTTTAACAAAACTCACGCACACAGATTATATGCTCAGAAACATTACTAAATTAACGTTAAAGTATTTAAGTTATTACAGACCAAAGGAAGTTATCTCAAAAGAGTGAATGCCGAGAACAGCTCTACATGAGACTGACTCGGGTCACAAATAGTCTTGGTTCAAGTACTCAAAAGGAAACTATCTCTATTCGTCTACCTGAGGTGGCTGGCGGACGAACAGTCTACGGTACTCACGTGCGTCCCCTACCCATTTGCGGGCAGTCATCCTGGTTCGGGCCATGCTGGTAATCTGTTATGATATGATATTTATAAAAGCAAGAGTGAGCACTAATGCTCAGCAAGATATAGATATCCATTATCTCAATATAATCATTTAGGGAAAAACAACCATTAGGCATTGTATATCCAAGGTTTCTAAAAGTTTATATGCTTGTCAATTTTATGAAAAACTCAACTTTAACTGTATCAGTTTAATCGGCTTATACTCGTACTCATTTTATCTCAAAATCTCAATATGATGCTTGAACCAAGATTCTTATATGAATGTGATATATGTACATCAACATCCTTATTTAAAACTCAGCCTTATCGACCTTCTGTTGTAGGTTTCACAATAATTTATCCAAAGTGGAGGAAGGGACTATACTGAAATAAACCATGTACCGGTGATCAGCCGAATACGAAATTTTCTCTACTAGTAGAAGGAATACAAACCTATCCACCTTTGGGCTTATCAAGACATTACACGATGGTTGCCCATTTCCGTGCAAGTCCGAAAGTCAATGGTCACAGAGACCATATAACTGTATACTGCGCCACTTCGCGCTTGGTCACTACCTGATACCTCTCTGTGCCGGGTAGGCCACATTTCAGTCCCAAAACAATTATATCATTTACATAAAATCCTTTATCGAAGGAATAGATCGTTCTTAGTTGACCTTTAAACAAGGTAATTTATCCGTCACTTTTATTACAATTGATCCTTGGGAGTTGTCGGAGTTTTGAATTTAAAATCGTTTTCGACCCTTAACCGTAGTAGAGTTTTACATATATTGTTCACTTGTTTTTCATTGAGCGAGGAAGCAAAACCTTCATGCTTCTAGACTAAGTTCCTTAAGATTTTGATAAGTTTCAGATGATTGATCTCTTCCGAGAAATTTTGAATAATTTAGAAAGTATCCTTGGGAACTATGTCTATTTTTAAATGATTTTTAGAGGTACGTAATATTAAATATTTACGGTCTCATAATATTTTTAAGAAGGGTTCAATGAATTGATAAAACCTTAAGTACAAAATATTTCTTAATAAGGTTCAATGAATTGATAAAAATCTTAATTAAATACTTAAGACAGGATTCGACATCTTATAATTATCCTTCAAATGGTTACATACGTTTTAGATATAGTGAATTGATTTAAAAAACTTTTCAATATCTCTTTAAGTATTTTTCGGATATTTTAGTAACTCTTTAGGTATTACTTATAAATAATTAATCAAGTAGGATATCCCTTGAGTGAGTATTCGATTACCTCTTTTAGTTATAAATCAAATCTCAATCGTTCGCTTAGTATGTATGTTACGCGAAAGTACTTTGTTTATTGAAATCGAAATTTTCCGCGTCCGGCTCGTTCCGGGATTAAATCGATTTAAAAATATCTCCGACTCCCACTATCTTGTATTATATTGAAATTACGTTTCAATTTCTCATACTCATATAAAACAAAGTTCGTTTTCATAAACAATTGCATAATTGGAAGGTATTGATATCACAGACAAGCATATATTTTCGAACTGTAAATCATGGAATCAATATCACAACAGTATATATAACATGGATAATTTGTGTTAGGGTTTCGTAAACTTGCCTCTAGTAATCGAAGTGGTATGGTCTCTGGTGTTCGGTTGGCGATCTATAAACAAGAACCAACGGTCTAAGTTAGTACGCGATTAACGTCTCGCTTTTATTAAGCAACTTTCGCAACTACTCAACTAAAACGAATCTCCGATCGTCACATTCTCAACACTTATATTCTCACTTTATAACATGGTCGAGTTTTGAAATCGATCGTTCGCTTTAGAAAGTCCATTTCAAGTTTTAAGCTCGAACGTGAGAAAACGCGCGTCAAAACTAGGTTTTAATGCGTTTCTCGCTTGCGCTCGCTTTACCAAAACATTTTTTTATAAAATCGAAAAATTAATATTTTCTCAAAATTCTTTTTGGATAGTATTCTCTACTGTCATAACCATTTTCATAATTTTTCCAGAATCTTGAAATTATTTTAAGTCCTTCAAAATCACCATGCAAGTGGACTTAAGTGCAGTTGGCTAATCGCAGAAACGTTTTACACTAAAATGACCATAACTCCTAAACCGTAAATCTCCTCATGATGATATACACATGTATAGAAATTATAAAACAAGATCTATCTATTCATGGCCAGTGATTTTCAAATTTTAACCATTTTCATGGCCGAATGTCCTGTAGAAAACAGATCAAGTGCAAGATTGCCCAAACTCAATTTCTACTACTTGATCTTAACACAATCACTACCTATAACCATCATAAATACAAGTAATTCTCAAGATCCACCCACATACACCTTATATTCTCTATCTATTACCACATACATGGATTACAACTTAACATCTCAAGCCTTTGGCAAGAACATAATCAATACAAACTCAAACAAACACAATCATTTGGATCTTAACACTACAACAGACACAACTCTTAAATCCAACCATAAAACCTTAAAGGGTTGAAAGTTATACCTTCTTGGACACTAGTAAGGTTAGTGCTAGGATTATTGAGGCTTGGTTTGCTTAGAAAACACTTAGAAGAACTAGATCCTTAAGAAACAAAACCAAGAAACAAGTTGGAATTTCGGAGTTACTTTTCAGCACCTCATTCAAACATTTTTATAAAATTGAAAACAAATAATTTGAGGATGAAATTTGGTACGAAGCTTACCTATGATATAGAGAAGCTATGGTAAAAATTTCATGATATTTTAATGCGTACATTTTGAGTTATGTATTTTTCTTTCTCCCTTGCTCAGAAAATCCGAACTGCTGGAATGAAAAATGGGAGAGCTTTAAGTGAGGGAAAAGGGGTTGTTTTCTTTTGTGGCTAAAGTGTGGGAGTGTATAATGAATATATGGGATGTATGCAGCAGATTTGACAATAATTTGGCAAAGGTATAGGTTGGTTTGATTGTGTGATGAAGTGAGAAAAGGGAAGTATGGCTTGTGTACTTGTTTGTCTCCCATCACTATTCAACACTATTCCACTAACTATTCTAGTTAACTTCTAATCATCTAGTTACACTCCTAACTACTAGTTAGGACTTGGTTATGCATGGCCAACTTGCATGGGATTTAATTTCTCATTCGTTTATTTATCGTAAACGCAATCGTCGTTCCATTCCGATAGTTTCCACGTATAATGACTTGTTTCGTAGCGATTTCTTTTATCGCTTATAATCCTATAACCAATTATATTCCTTCTCTTGATCATAGAAACACCTTGATATATTATTTATTTCATGTAGTATTCCCGGTTCTACGCCATTCTTTACGGATATGAAAATACGTAGTATAATCGTGAATCTTCGAATTCCGTCAGTTTTTACATTCACTTATTTTCCTCGATAAAGAAGAATATGATCTCGGATTCTCAAAATTCTACTATTCATTTTATGATGATCCCCATACGTATTACTTAATCAGCTCAAGTTACTATTCACAGAAGTTTTAAAATCTTACAAAAATCAGGGTTCTTACACTTATCACCTACTACATGTTGATCTATTTAGTCCAGTGAATGTCATGTCTATTGCAAAGAAGAAATATGTTATGGTCATAGTTGATGAGTTCACCAGATACACATGGGTGTATTTCTTGCACACAAAAAGTGAAACTGCATCTATCTTGATTGATCATGTCAAGCAACCGGATAAATTGGTTAAAGACTCTGTGATAATAATAAGAAGTGATAATGGCACTGAGTTCCAGAATTTTATAATGGAAGAGTTCTGCAAAGACCAGGGAATCAAGCAGGAATTTTCTGCTCCTGAAACTCCACAGCAAAATGGAGTTGTTGAAAGAAAGAATAATACTCTTATTGAAGATGCACGAACAATGCTTGATGAAGCAAAGCTTCCAACCTATTTCTGGGCTGAAGCTGTGCAGACTGCTTGTTTTACTCAGAATGCAACACTCATTAACGAGCATGGAAAGACACCATATGAGATGGTGAAGAAAAAGAAGCCAAATCTGAAGTATTTTCATGTATTTGGATGCAAGTGTTTTGTTCTTAAGACTCATCCTGAACAGCTATCCAAATTTGATCTAAAAGGTGATGAAGGAATCTTTGTTGGATATCCACTTTCCACAAAAGCCTTCAGAGTCTACAATGTCTCTTTTGATGATAAGAAGATTACTGAACTTGAAGATTTCAATGATCATGATCAGTTGAGATTCGAAAATGAAGAATTAAAATCTGATACTGAAAACCCTGACAGTCTAAGTTCTGATACTGCAAACTCTGATGGATTAAACTCTGATGTCATTGAAACTGTGGTGACTACATCAAAGGAGAATGCAGCTGTGCAGGGGAGCATACTGAAGATACAACCACATCTCAAGAAGCATCAGAACATATAACTGGCTCTTCAAGTTCTGATTCATCAAGTTCTGATAAGCCAAGTTCTGATAGTTCTGAAAACTTAAATACTGAAGGATCCAACTCAGAGAGCATAGTTTCAGGGGGAGCATCAGAAGATGTTGATGAAAATGGCATGGAGCATGGGGGAGCATCCGGTTCTAGA
Organism: Apium graveolens; assembly: GCF_009905375.1. NCBI lineage: Eukaryota > Viridiplantae > Streptophyta > Magnoliopsida > Apiales > Apiaceae > Apium > Apium graveolens. The sequence goes on from NC_133649.1 coordinate 53,959,273, forward strand.
GAAAACCTTCCATCTGCAAGGAAGTGGACTAAATCACATACACCTGACTTAATAATTAGAAATCCTGATGCAGGTGTCAGAACTAGAACAGCTACTTCAAGTGAATGTCTTTACAATTCTTTTCTTTCTCAGACTGAACCAAAGAAAGTGGAAGAAGCTCTTCAAGATGCTGATTGGGTGCAAGCAATGCAGGAAGAGTTAAATGAATTTGAAAGAAACAAAGTCTGGACCCTAGTGCCAAGACCAAAGAACAGATCTGTTGTTGGTACAAAGTGGGTATTCAGAAACAAAACTAATAGTGATGGCATAATTATAAGGAATAAAGTAAGGTTGGTTGCTAAAGGATATTCTCAACAGGAGGGAATTGATTATGATGAAACATTTGCACCAGTTGCTAGATTGGAAGCCATAAGGATATTTTTAGCTTATGCTGCTCACAAAAAGTTTACTGTCTTTCAAATGGATGTGAAAAGTGCTTTTCTCAATGGAGAATTGGAGGAGGAAGTATATGTTGAACAACCTCCAGGCTTTGTAGATCCCAAATATCCAAATCATGTCTACAGGCTTGATAAAGCACTTTATGGCCTTAAGCAAGCTCTAAGAGCATGGTATGAGACTTTAGCTCAGTTTCTTCTAGAAAGTGGATTTAATAGAGGAACTATAGAAAAAACATTGTTCTACCTCAACCATGGAAATGACTTACTTTTGGTTCAAATATATGTTGATGATATCATCTTTGGTTCTACAAATGACAGACTTTGCAAAAAGTTTGCCAAATTGATGCAGTCAATATATCAAATGAGTATGATGGGAGAACTTAGTTATTTTCTGGGCCTTCAAGTCAAGCAGAATGAAGAAGGCACTTTTATTTGTCAAACCAAGTACACCAGAAACTTGCTGAAGAAATTTGGAATGCAAGATTATTCAAGTGCATCCACCCCCATGGCCACTGCAACAAAACTGGATAAGGATACTGGTAAATCAGTAGATAATACTGATTACAGAGGTATGATTGGCTCTTTACTCTATCTAACTGCTAGTAGACCTGATATCATGTATGCTACCTGTCTTTGTGCAAGATTTCAAGCACATCCAAGAGAACCTCACTTAACAGCTGTGAAAAGAATCTTCAAGTATCTTAAGGGAATAGCTGATCTGGGATTGTGGTATCCCAGAGAATCAGATTTTAAACTAATAGGTTACTCAGATGCAGATTTTGCAGGTTGCAAAATTGACAGGAAAAGCACAAGTGGAAGCTGCCAATTTCTTGGAGGCAAATTGGTTTCTTGGTTTAGCAAGAAACAAAAGTCAATCTCCACATCAGCTGCAGAAGCAGAGTACATTGCTGCAGGAAGCTGTTGTGCACAGATTCTTTGGATGAAGAATCAGTTACTAGATTATGGGTTAACATATTTTAAAATCCCTATTTACTGTGATAATCAAAGTGCTATTGCTATGACAGGTAATCCTGTTCAACACTCTATGACAAATTACATCAGCATTAGGTACCACTTCATAAGGGAACATGTGGATGAAGGTACAGTGGAATTGCACTTTGTTCCAACAGATCAAAAACTAGCAGATATCTTCACAAAACCACTGTATGAAGCCACTTTTACAAGATTGGTAAATGAACTTGGAATGGTTTCGGGTTCTTTCTCTAAATCTGCTTAGTTTTTTGTTCTGCTGCATCAGACTTTATGATCAGTATTTACAGATATTACTATCTTTGTGTATTCTGTGCTTAATTAAAAATTGCTTAAGTACTGATTGTTGTCTGATGTGAATTTCTAAACTCTGATAGTGATATGAATGTTTCTGTGACTATTCAATCCTATGAGGATAACTGTGCTAGATGCTGACCTAGTAGTCTTTAATATACTAAAAATCCCATGTTAGAAGTAATTATTTATGTGGAAATCAATTGACATAAGCAAATTCTGATATTGAGCCTAGTTAAGTTTACTTTGTCTATCTTATTACTAAGTCAAAAACTAGAATAATGCTTCTCATCTGTTAAGTTCTGATGTTAGTAAATCTGGTGAATGTACTAAGTGCTGATAAACCTAGCTTATCAAAAGAAAAAGGAAAAGAACAAAGAATAAAAATCAGGTACTCCTTTGAGATCTAGAGTAAAAATGTGGAAGGGACGACCCAAGTGCATTGCTGGTATTAAGTGATATGCATCAGAAAAGCAAATAATTATTTTTCTTGGTGACTTTTCACACTCTATGATTACTAGAGAAATACTATGATAATAGCATAAATTCTGATAAGCAGTCGTGACTCACTTACACTAAGAAGCCACTGTAAAATGGAATTTCAAAAGATGCATAAAATAAGCACAAAACAGTTGAGGTGGACTCATGCATGAACTCATTCAATAGTAGGCTTTAGAATAATGACAGATTTTAAGTAAAGTTCTTAGTTATGACTTATTTCTAAGATGTACTGAAGTGAATCAGACTTTACTCCTTGTCTGATATTTAGCTTAATGCACACACTTACACTCCATATGAATGATGAAAATTACTGTGGTGATCAATGTTATTTTAGATGAACAGTTTATGTGTCAGATTGCATACATTCTGAGGACAGGTTCTGATGAAAGTTCTGATGATCAAGTTCTGAAGAACCAAAATCATAATTTGTGTGAAGAATTACAGAGATAGGCATTCACTTTTCGAGTTAAGAAATCATGTTCTGATGACTGTTAAATTCTGATTCTTTACTTGACTTATTTATGGTTTAAATCTGAAAAGTCCCATTTTACATCAGAATATGTTCGGGTGAGATATTAACAGTCACTACAATTAGGGTTCGTTGTACACGTCCATGCCAAGTAATGTTTACTTATTTCTTGTGCACATTAAACCCACTTTTATACTTCCAATGGCTGTTTTTATTCTCCTCAGTCTAGGGAGATGAGGTAGAATTATTTCTACCTGTAAGCATTAAATTTTCCTTGCGTCTCCTGGCATTCCATTGGCTATATAAACCAACACTTCACTCCAGCCAGGACATCTCTAAATTCCTCACACACTCTCTCTCATTTACAACTCAAACTCTAAAACTCATTTCTTCTTCACTCATCACAATCATGGTTAATTACAACATAGCTCTGAACTATGATACTTTCTTTCTCACCATGAGCTGTCCAGAATGGCAGCAGGAATGGCATGTTACTGCCATTCCTGATGAGGTTTGGGACTCTGTTCCCCAAGGGGTTCTGACAGACCTCTTGTTCTTCTATATGGATTACCATCGCCATGTTGAGCGACTGGAAGAAGAACGGTTGGAAGCTCTTCGACAGCAGGAGCGAATCATTCGTCCCGCTATTCTTTTTGTTGAAAGTAGGAAGAAGAAATAGGATTTGTAGCTTAGGACAATCTTGTAATGTTGAGCTGTAATTTAAATTTCATGAATGTATTTTCTCAATATATTAATGAAATTTTCTATTTTTGCAAGATTTTGTCTCTGAGTTGTTTGAAATTTTGATGCATTTTTAAATCCTGATTTATCCATATTCTGATGACCATTTTATTTCTGATACAAATCAAGTTCTGATTCTGACGTGGCAGTACCTGTTTACTTGATTTTTTTTTGTCATTCTCTCACTTAGTGTATTTTTACAAAATATTGGTTTCGCAGTAAAAATGATTTAATAAGTGGGAACAGTTTAAATTTTAAATTAAAACTGAACTACCTAAATTAATGGGATTACTTGGTAAATGGAACGGGTTTTCCTTGAAAAATTGCATGTGATAAGTAATGATTACTGTTTTCCCGTGCCCATTAATTATTCTTTACTGCTGCATGTCTGACAGGTGTCCAACGGTTACTTTTTCTACTGTGTATAAGTAAAGGAGAGAGAAGATTGTAAAATCTTTTATTTACTTTCACACTTTATCTCTCTTTTCTTTAATTCTGTTCTATCTCATCTCCTGACGTTTTTTTTTCATATAGACATTTTGTCAAACACCTTACATGCAAACTTATTTCTCAATTATTTTCATGGCACCTAAGGATTTGATTATAGATGGAGCCTAGTTTGTTCCCAACAACTATGCTGCAATCTTAAACCATGATGAAGCTCCATCTGATTTGCACTTTGTGCAAAATCTTCTAGCACACAGTGAGATTGGGTATGCATTAACCCAGCCTCAAGTCATTTCCAGTCAACAAGTTCTGACGTTCTGGCGAACTGAGCATTTTGATATTGGTGGTACTACTGGTACTCCAAGCATCATTTTCGAAGTAAATGATGTTAAGCATGTGGTAACTCCTGGAGCAATTCGTAAAGCTCTACACTTACCAGAAGGCTGTGTTTTCTCAACATCGGAGGAACCCGTTCTACAGCAGCTCATGGCCAATTTGGGGTATGGGAAGAGTTTGGCCAAGCTTAAACAGTTGAAAAGAGCACATATCAGAAAGGAATGGAGCTTTTTCTTCGACTGCATCACTAAAGCATTCGGCAATAAGTGTTCCAACTTTGATACCATTCCGATTATGAGTCAGTACATCGGGTATGCTATTATTCACCAAACCCATTTTGATTATGCAAGTGTTGTGCTAGGCTTTATAGGGGATATGATGACAGAGGATAGGAATGTAATTTACTTTGCTAGATTCTGTCAGCTTATATATACCTTCTGTTGTGCTGATGGCCCTCAACTAGCCAGTTCTTTATTTCCACCCTTTAAACTTGCAAAATGGGCGTTTAATGATTTGGTAAATGTTGACCTTAAGAAAACGGTGGTTAGACCCTTACAGATACCTCAGTCTGTAAAACAGATCTTAGTAAATACTGATCATCTAACCTACAGATCTATTTACCCTGATGTTCAACCCACCATCACATCACAGACACCACAACACTCTTCAGAACATACCACACATACACCTCAATCTACTCAACCCTCTATCAGAACACATCTCAAACCTTCACAGATAACTCAACCTTCATCATCAGCACATACTGTGAAGCCTTCATCTTCCAAGCTCAAGAGGACAAAGACTATACCTCAGACACCACAAAAGAGAAGGAGGATTGTTCTGAGAGATGAGTCAGACAGTGAGGAACAGGTTCCTGCATCAGAACCTGTTGTTAAAGAAGCTGAGAAGGTCTCTTCTCAGAAGGATACTGGAATTGGGGGATCTAAGCTTCTCAAAAGGCTTAGAAGAATGTCTTATACTGAAAATCCCAAGAAATCTTCTTTTTCAAAGAGATACAAGAAACAGAGAGCTCACATGCTAGTTTCAGATGATGAGGAAGCAACAGCTAAGGAAGGAGATCAGGAATCTCTAATCTCACAAGAGCCAAAATTTGCTGAAGCTACTGCTACAGATAAAACATCTACACCACCTTTGTCTCCTGTACATGAACCAGTATCTACTGCAGACCCAGGCACAAGTGCTGAAATTGATATTCACAATCTAATTGTGTCTGAGGTTCTCTACTTAGAAGCTCCAACAGCTCCAATTAATCCATCAACAACACCAATTACTGATGCTAATGAAACTCCAGAATTGTCTACAACACCTTCTCTGCATCTAGACATTGAAGATCAGACTATAGGTGAGCATCAAAATATGGTTGTTGATCAGAACTTGGAAGCATATTAGCACTTAGAGGATGATGTTGAAGCCTCAATAGCTTCTCATACTGTTCTTTTATCAGAAGATGCTGACTCTGTAAGTTCTGATACTGCAAATGCTGATACTACTGGTGATGCTGCTATAAATGAAGATGCTACTGCAGCTGGTCCATCAGGACATGCACCTCAACAAACTGTTCACAAAAGTGAGATAGTCAAGAAGTTTGTTACAGGGGAAGCACCAGTGCCTTGGAGTGAAACTCCTAGAGGACTGGAGTGGACTAAGGAGTGGAACACAACTACTTTTGTTCCTTCTCAATCGATTCTTGCTGAGCACTTGGAAAAAGCTGGTGAGATGCTAATTAATGATGATTTCAAGACACAGCTTCGAGTCACTACATTGAGTACTAGACATCTTCAAGGTCTACATTCAACAACTCATGCAGAGGTGCATAAAATTCAGGAAGAATTGCTCAAGCAAGAAATGACTAAGAAAATTGACAAGAAAACTTTCTTCCAACCTACCTTTGACAGAGTTGCTTACATTGAGAAGACCCAAGAGAAGCAACAGTCTCAGATTGATGAAATTTTGAAAAATCAAGCTTCTCAGCAATCTCAACTCGATGAGATCCAATCCTCAGTGGAATTGCTTGTCTCTCTTCTTTTACCTGCTGATGCCAAAAAGGGGGAGAAGGTAATTAAGTCCAAATGCAAAACTGTTAAGACACTGAAGGGGAAGGATGATGAAAAAGACGATCAGGGAAACTCTGGAATGGGTGGAGGTCATAGTCAAGGTAGAGGTCTCTCATCAAGAAGAGCTGAAGCTACAAGTTCTGATACTGGAAAAAGAATTACTTCCGATACTATTAAAAGGATAAGTTCTGATGAACTTTTGGATCTCGATGAAGAAATTTCAAGATAGTTATTTCTGAAAGAAAATCCAGGAATGGACTTTGAGAGTCTATTGGAAGAAGAAGCTAGACTTAAGTCAGAAAAAGTTAACTCTAAATCTGAAGCTTCTGTTGGTAAAAAGAAACTTCCAAAGGTCAAAGGCATTGTGAGAAAAGAAAGGACAAATATTGAAGCAACCAAGGCCAAATCACAAATGCAGATAGATCCAAGGTCAAAGGGCAAAGAAAAAGTTGGTGAACCTATAAAGGTTTATGTGCCTCGTGTGGATAAAGAAATTACTGTTGAATATGTTGATCTTACTCTGACTTCAAGAAAGATTTCTAAGACAACCTCTGACATGGCTCAAGTTGTTCAGAGTCAAGATATAGTTAGTTCTGATATTACAAAGAAGCAAGTAACCTCTGACATAGCTCAAGTTGACTTGATATCAGAAGATAAATCAAAGGAAATCTCTGACATTGCTCATGTTAAATCCTCAAAGTTACTCCTACCAGGATTCACCAAAGCCAAACAGACTCAACCTTTGAAGACTGCTGCAAGTGGTTTTGAAGCGAGAGTGGTTACTGTAAAGGAAGCAAGAGATAAATCTGGATTGGGTAGTGCTGATGAAAGAAGAGTACAAAACACAACCAATGATCCAACTTCCTTAAGTGAACTAGGTGTTGGAGCAACTCCTGAAAGATTGAATCAACTAGAATCTGTACAGATGGTTTATCATACCTACTTGAAAGAACACATCTTGTTATACTTCATGACAGATGGTAGGGTTTACCTTATAAGGGAAAATGTTATTCCACTGAAGTATTTTGAAGAACTGGAACATGTTTTATTTTTACTTCAAGTGAATGACAGAATAACAGAAAGTGCTGCAAACTATTTGAAGAATCAAATTCCGAGACAGAATTATTCTGTAAAGTCTGATAGCACATATAACTACCTTTCTAGGTTATAAGGCTGTAGAATTCAATCTTGAGTCTGACAAGGCGTATTTGATCAGACTGGATCAGGACATAAGGAAAGCTAGGATTAATGATCTCAGGGCTGCTATCTTCCAAACTGGTGAAGATTCTGCAGAGCTTAAAGATGCTAAAAGGAGGATGATTGATGAACTCAGATATGCTGAGAGATGTTTGTTAAAGAACTATCTCAGAACAACTCCTGACATCAGAGAGATCAGAAAGTGAAGCCAAGTCAAGATCTACAACTGCTCAAATTCTGATATGAATACAGACTAAAGTTCTTATCAGAAGTTAAAGTTGGTAAAGCTTTAAGGACTGTAAGTTGTAGTTATCTAGTCAAATTCTCATGCATTTGTACTTAATGTTTTTGACATCATCAAATATTTGTTAAACTTGTATATTATGCTAATTTACAAGTAGGGGGGATTGTTAGATATATTTGATAATGTCATGACTAATATGATTAATGTTTAGTTTTCAGATCTTACTTAAACAGGACAAATCAGTACTTAACTGAAATCAACACTTATACTGAAGTCAGAACTTAAGTCATCAGTACTTAAGGTTCAGGAGATATTTATCAGAAGATAATATCAGGACTTAAAGGAAACGTTCAGATAAGGAAGGCGGCTGATTGATTGAAGAGAAGATTGAGACAAACATAAGAAGAGATATGCATGAAGAAGGAATTCTATGAAGAATAAAATACTTGGAAAAAAAGATATCTGATTGATATATTTTAGGAAGCAGAATTATATTCCATAACAATTAGCGATTATCTTGTAACTGTGTAGTATATAAATACAGACATAGGGTTTACACTATAAGTGTTATCATTACCGAGAATATTATTCATTGTAACCCTAGCAGCTCTCGTGATATTTGTTCATCACTGAGAGAGGACAGTTCCATATTGTAACAAACTTTATTGCTTTGAATAAAGTCTGTTTTTCTGTTGCTTGTGTTATTAGAATTCGATTTGATTGTGCTATACACTGTATTCAACCCCTTCTACAGTGTGTGTGACCTAACAGATTTCATGGCACTTTGTCATTTCTCTAAGTAAACACTACTCATAGCCTCATTATAGGTCATAGGGTCGTCATCATCAATGATTGATAACTCATTGTCATTCTCAATGACAAGGCCATAATACCTCTCAGGTTGGCGAGACACTCTCCCTGTCCTACGAATGGGCTGTTCCACAGAAGGTTGTTCAGTCTGAACATGTGTTTCCACTTGATCCGTAGTAGTTTGTGCTTCTTGAACTTCATCAAGTTCAATTTTGCTCCCACTGTTTCCTTCAAGGATAAACTATTTTTCCAAGAAGGTAGCATGTCTGGAGACAAACACCCTATGATCGGTGTAAAAGTAATACCCTAAAGTCTCTTTAGGATATCCCACAAAATTACATTTTACGGATCGAGATTCTAGCTTATCTGGGTCAACTTTCTTGACATAAGCTGGACATCCCCAAATCTTAACGTGTTTAAGACTCGGTTTCCTTTCTTTCCATATCTTATATAGAGTTTGAGGAACAGATTTGGAAGGCACCTTATTCAGTAAATATGTTGAGGTTTCCAATGCATAACCCCACAGGAATACTGGAAGATTTGCATAGCTCATCATGGACCGAACCATGTCTAACAAAGTTCGATTTCTCCTTTCAGATACCCCATTCAACTGTGGAGTATATGGAGGAGTCCACTGGGAGACTATACTATTTTTTTTTGAGATAAGCTAGAAACTCTCCATTCAGTAATTCATCACCTCGATCTAATCGAAGAGTTATAATACTATGTTTGGTTTGTTTCTCCACTTCATACTTATATTCTTTGAACTTTTCAAAGGCTTCAGACTTGTATTTCACCAAATACACATATCTGAATCTAGATCGATCATCTATGAAAGCAATGAAGTATGAAAATCCACCCATGGCTTGCGTAGACATTGGACCACATACATCCGTGTGTACCAATCCTAGCATATCTGCAGCCCTCTCTCCATGTCCACTAAATGGAGATTTGGTCATTTTACCCAATAGACAAGACTCGCATGTAGGATATGATTCAAAATCAAAGGGGTCAAGTAACCCTTCCTTATGCAATGTCCGCAGTCTATTTTCACTAATATGACCAAGTCCGCAGTGCCACAAGAAAGTGAGATTTTCATCATCCCTTTTTCTTTTATTAGTATGTTCAATTTGTAGTAAATTATGCTTTACGTCACATACATACAGACCATTGTTTAAAATACCACTTCCATAAAGAACGTTATCTCTAAGAATTGGACATTTATTATTCTGAATAACAAACGAAAATTCAGCCAAGTCTAACATGGAATAGAAATAATATTCCTCACAATCGAGGGAGCAAAATAATAATTATTTAGAACAATAGTCTTGCCCGTAGGCATATGTAAATGAAATGATCCTACAGCTTCAGCAGCAACTCTTGCTCCATTTCCCATCCGTAGAATCACCTCCTCTTCTTCAAGAGTCCTACTTCTCCTTAGTCCCTGCAACGAATTGCAAATATGAGAACCACAGGCGGTATCTAATACCCAAGTAGAAATTTGACTTAGTGACATATTAACTTCGATCATGAACATACCTGAATCAGAAGCGGTAGACTCACTACCCTTCTTCTTCTTCAATTCTGCAAGGTAAACCTTGCAGTTCCTCTTCTAGTGCCCCACCTTGTTACAGTGAAAGCAAACAACTTTGCTCTTGGGGTCTTCAGCTTTTGGTGGAACCGGCTTTTTCTCACCTACTTTCTTCTTCTTGGAAGGGTTCTTCTTCCTTTTCTTAGGATTGGAACCTTCACCAATTAGAAGAATAAAACTCTTCTTAAGGGGGGAAATTCGATTCCGCAGTCTTCAACATGTTATGGAGTTCAGGCAGGCTGACATCCAGCTTATTCATGTAAAAGTTCACTACAAACTGCGAGAACGAACTCGGAAGTGATTGCAAGACCAAGTCTTGGCTCAGCTCCCCATCCATGGCAAAACCAAGTTGTCCAAGATGTTCAATCAAATTGATCATCTTAATTACATGGTCATTCACAGATGATCCCTCAGACATCCTACAACCAAACAGCTCCTTCGATATCTCAAATCGAGCTGTCCCCCTTGCCACATCATACAACTCTTGTAGATGCATAAGGATAGTGTGAGCATCCATATGCTCATGTTGCTTATGTAGCTCAATGTTCATGGAAGCTAGCATGATGCATTGAGCAACATTTGCATCATCAATCCACTTACGATACACAACATGTTCATCATTATGTGCATCGCTAGCAGGTTCGGTAGGCTTAGGTGAGTCAAACACATATTCCAGCTTCTCAACCCTGAGAACAATTCTCAAGTTTCGAAGCCAGTCACCAAAATTAGGACCAGTCAACTTGTGAGCATCTAGTATACTCCGGAGTGATAGTGCAGAAGACATAACGAATATAGTAAATGTGTAAATGATGAACACATAACAACACTTAGCAAATATTCAATTTCATTTCAAAACACTATATGAATCGGGTCTTTATTCATAAGTGGATCCCACTAGTTTATCTAATTTATACAACCCCTAAGTGAAAATTAAGCATTCATAATGCTAGTGGGAATAGGGATCCTACATTCCATCACACAACCTCGGCTGTAGCACGAAACGTCATGTGATGTTTAATAGGCAGACAACTCTTGTCAATTACATCTTATGTTATTCTCTAATAAAACTTTAGCCTCTTGAATAATTGAGTCACGGCTGTAGCATGATAAACTCAATATTCTAAGTCAAGTCCAACCCAACATTTCATACAATTGAATCAGTCTCCAACGGCCCACGGCTGTAGCACGTAACGACTTTAGATTCTAATTCAATGTACACATCTTTATGTAATAGACAAGTATTTCTTATTTCGAAATCAAAGCCCTCGGCTGTAGCACGAAACGACAATAATTTAAAAATAAGAACTACTTTCTACCATGTTGGAAGGCTTTGACCGACACAAGCCCGTTGTGTCATTGACCAATTACTACTTGATATTATTTAATTTTAGAGGGATTATATTATGTTACAATCATAATCATATTATAAAGAGATTTTTCCTTTCAAATTAAATATTTCAAATCAATAATCGATAATCAGATGATTCCCAGATTGGGGGAAGCATTGTCAAGAGGCATCACTTAATACCCCTTTCTTACAGATAGAAATCTGATTTTGACAGAATCATCCTTTCTCTCAATATTGAAAATTCATATTTAATTACGTGTTTCATAAACACAAGAATCTCATGATTGTATTCATAATATTATTGTTAAGGCAAGAAACGATTCATATTCTAGATTTTCTAGAGCACGCCTTATATTGATTTAAGTTCACCTAAATCTATCATCGCATGGTAAACATAGGCATATATCTCATATATAAAATTAAATAAACAAGTAAATGTAAAGTGAAATAAAGTAAATGTGTTTGGTTATGGCCCCATCCTATGTGATCTTTATCAAGCTCATGATAAAGATCAAGGTCAATCTAATATGGTGATGGAAATAAATACAACTACTTATTACATAAGTCTTCTTCTTTGTTTTGACTTCTTGTATGCCTCGTCTTCTTCTTTGTATCACCTCCATTGGATAACCTTCTTGAGTCTTCAATTACATTACATGATTGAAAGTAAAACTAATCTAATGAACTTACAAGAATAACTCGAGTTACATTCGAGAGTTATGATTACAAAGATTGACGACATGCAAGTCGTATTTAAAACCAAAACCAAAACCATTACACTAAGGTTGAAAGGCCATAACCATCCACCATGCTCATACAACACATAAAAGCATGTTAAAACACATAATCTGATCTTAACATATCATATTATCCATGATCTAATCATTAAAAAAAATGACAAAAATCAGAAAAATCAGAATCAAATCAGAAAAACAAGAATCACTGTTTACGGGCAGTAAACGATGTCAAACGCCTTACAGAGGAGTCGTTGATAACTTCAGCTATCAGTTTTGTTCAGACGCTCGTTTACCTATGAAAGAGGGTATTCGTTTGCGTAAATCGGACACCAGACCCAGATTTCAACAAATTTGCAGCAGCCAATTCAGAATCCGTATCTAATATGATTCTCATAATTAGAACAAACATAAATCATGTATATATCAGTATATATACAGATTACATAATCATCTTATGATTATACAACTCACATGAATATCGTATATTCAAAACCATACATATATAAGCATATTATATCAACATCAAATCATGGCGAATCACGTACATGCTCACATATCGAAAACAGTTAAACACATAAACGAATTAAAAACTTTTCGCAAGTAGCTCTGATACCATTGAAGGGTTTTTAGCACATAAACGCAACGAAAACGTAAATTTAAATCTTAAAAAAACCGAAACCCTCCGCAGGATCCATGCAAAAAATAATATTTAATTCGTAGTTCAATATATTTACCTTAAGAAGCTTTACATTAATGGAAAGATGGAGGTCTTTAACAGCGATCCAAGAACGATGAACGGAGATCCCCAGCAGCTGCTCCTCAATTGTGAAGCACTCCACCGGTATCCACCAAGGGATCAAAATAATGGAGGGAGGAAGAGGTTGAGATAATTAGTTGCCTCCCTCTTGTTCTACTTTAGAATTAGGGTTAATTATTTGGGTTGAGGCAAATAGGGTTTATAATAGTATATTTATAGGCAAAATTTTCAACTGAAAATTTTCCATAAAATATTATTATTATTAACCCTTTAATTGATTATTCTTATTAACCAATTAACTAATAATTAAAATACCTTTTAATCATTAATCCCTTTTCTAAACACTTTAGAAAAATAATTCTCTCACTTGATTTAATTATCACAATTAAATTCTTAATTAATAATATTAAGAATTAATTAAATCTCATTTAATCAATTATTAAATCTGCTAATTATTTATTTATTTCACAAATAAATAATTACCAGCTATTATTAATTAATTCCTCCACCATTAAATCATTCTCTTTTATGGTGTGACCCTGTAGGTTCAATATTAAGCCGGTAGTAGAAATAAATAATAATAAAACTATTTTATCATTATTTATATAAATTCTCTAATTCATTAAATATGATTAATTAATAAATTAATCATATTTATTCTACATCATGAGGGATACTTCTCAGCATATCGCGACTATCCGGATAATATGAATTCACTGCTTAGAATACCAAGAACCTATTCAGTGAGTAGTTACTGTACAATCAATTCCTTCTACCCTATAATGTCACGATTAAATACAAGGCATGGAACTTGTGTCAAGCCTATCTTATTTAATCATTTGCTTTCCCATTCACTATGCTTAGTTCTATTTAATGTAAATTAGAAACTCCTTTCTAATTTCATTCACTCTGGCCAGAGATTTCTGAACTAGCATAAGTTGATCAGCATTGAACATTCTCTTCCTTCACTAGAAGGGCTAGATCCTTTACTGATCATACACTATCTTCATGTACAAATTCCTATACCCAGTAGAGCCCTTATAATTGTCCCTGGAGACGAAGAACTAAACCAAAACATAGTTCAGTGTACACAAGATGACTATGATGACCTCAATTCTAAGGATACTTGTACAACTATCACTATGTGAACAACTGCTGACACGTGAGTGAACTCCATCAGTTGTTCAGCTGTGTGAGTCATGTTCAGTGAACTTATTCTATAATAAGCACCTACATACTAGCTATAGTGTCACCACACAAATGTCTATGAGAATAAACATCCTTCATAATGAAGCAAGCATAGTATGTACCGATCTTTGCGGATTACTAATTACCAGTTAGTAATCCTACGACCAGGAAATATTTAAGTTTAGAGTTATCATCTTTTAGGTCTCATTATTATGATCTCATCATAATCCATAAAAAGCTTTACTCTAAACTATGATATATCTTATTTAAACACTTAAATAGATAATGCCCGCAATAAAACCAAAACAAGTCTTTTATTAACTAGTTTATAGCCCGTGCTACGCAAACGGGGATCTCAAAAATTATTTAATAAAATAAATAAATAAATTTATAATTCAAATTGAATAATATGATTATGAAAGATTAAATTATCTATATAATAAGTGTATTGCATCTACATATTATGATAAATTTATTTAAGAACTACTTTCGTTACATATGTTATTTTTATGTTATATATTTTATGAGATTATTTCTATAAATAGATCTATTAAAATTTAAACATTACTTCAAATTTGTATTAAAAAACTTACCATAAGTAATACAATTCATATTTAAAATTATATTGCAAAGTTTCTATAATTAAAATGGGTCATAATAAGTACATGGATCTTTTATAAATTTAATATGGATACCAAACCTAAAATTGGATAGTCAACTGGGTCAAATTAAAGTTAAAAATCATATCCGAACCAAAATATGGATACCAAACCTTAGGAAAGGGCTATCCAGCAATTTATAATATATAGATATCAATGAAATCAAAACATATTACATAAAAGTTATTCCTAAATCATCAGACATGATTGGACTTAGGACACATCTCTTTCACCTTTCCCTTTTGCCTTGGGATCAATTTCAACTTGTGATCTTGTCTTGGGCTTTGAAGCCTCATAAGTTTACCTTTCCTTGATCACAATGCCTTTTGCCTTAGGCCTTGGAGGTTTCTTTGCATTAGAAGTTTTAGATTTAAGATTTGTCTTTTCAGCTACAAATCTAGCTTTTTCCTCCTTTAGAGTCTCTAAACCTATTCCAGGATTATGCTTGAGAAATAATCTTCTAGCAATCTCTTCATCAAGTGTCTGAATCTTGGGATCCTTATAGTAGACAGTAGTCTCCCTTCCCTTAAGCTTCAGAGTTTGTAAAAACTTCTGAGAGTCTTGACTTTCTCCTTGAATGAGAATATTAGAACTTGATATCAGACTTTGATTATCATAACTTGCTTTCAAAACTTGAGCATTCACAGCTTCAGAACTTGTATTCTTCTGTGTAGAAGATTTGCTAGAATCAGAAATTAGTTTTCATACTTTAACCTGTTGCGATCCGTGGTTATGTAAAGAAGGGTCATTATAAATAATATCTTATATACAGGTTTATATGTTGCGTTTGTGTTGTGGACCCCAAACTTCTGACCCGGGTTTGGAGGGTGCCACAGGTTGGTATCAGAGCTACAGGTTATAAGTCACTGAAACAAGCCTAGATTGTCGGGATTGGGTAGAGGGTTAGGATTAGGAATAGAAAATAGAAAGATAAGACGTCGTGAGGATGAGTGTGACTATATAGTAGGTCTCTGGCACGGTTCGTGTTGCGATTCGGGATTCTTAGCCTGCGACGTGATTTCCAGACAATGGCAATGGTAGATACTGATTCCCCTATATCATCTGATCGTTTGGAACTTTCTGTTCAAGGGTCGTCATCTTCTCTCAGATTTAGTTTGTACCTTGTTCCTCCATCAGTATTAATGATATTACCTTCTGTTATGACAGTTGCACCTCTTTAAGCTATTCCACACTATTCTACCACCTCTTGTTATGAGACTATCTATTTAACAACCTCCATTCATTTATTCTTATTTTACTGGACATTCGGTTGTGAGTGTATCTCTTCAGTTTACCTTACACCCTATTCTATATCCCCAGTTTAGAACTTGACTTATGAAGCGATTGTACTTACAAGGGCGGATTCGGGTGTTATAGTAAATGGTGAGTATTTGAGATATAAATAAAGGTGAGAAGAAGTTTAGAAGAAGATTTAAGTGTTCCGAAGGATAGCCGTTACCAGATTAAACGAGGCCACTAGTGAATAGACCACCCGTGATTAGTTTGGGGATGGACTAGAGGAGTTTTGAAGGAGTTAGAGAGAAAAGTATAGATATGGAATTTTCATAGAATTAAATGATGGTGCTACGATAAATGCGATATATAAAGTAGTGATGTGATGTGATATGAGCAAATTTTGGTTTTATAAAATAGACTTGTTGACTATTGGATAGTCTGTTCCCCTTAACGATTGCAAAGTTGATGATGGAAGTATTACCAGTATGGGAGCTTTGATGTGAAGCTACGAATAAGGTAACATGCAACGACAACTGAGTTTTTCGTCGATTAAGAAAGGCAAATGGACTTGATAAAGGAGAAAAGGTAGATCGAAGTGAACGGACCTTTATGTGATTGTTTCTTTAAATTGGTACCTTGTTATAGGTCGGAAGGACAACAACCAACTCATATAGTAAGGACAACAGATTTGTGATTTTTAAAATTTATAACAAGTTTTCGATAAAGATTTTCCTTACAAAATTTCTAAAAGCCTTTTTGAATAAAATAAGTTTTAAACCTTGGTTGTCAAGTTACTACTTGAGTTTCTTGTTTGTTAAAAGACCCGGATTGCCTGGAAGGATACTTATTTTCGACTTAGTTAATTCAGAGAACCAAGTAACCCACGATTATGAAGGAGTTGATTATTCCTAACAATAAGATGCACATATTGTTTGACAAAATTTATAACAGAATCAGCGTACGGAGTAACTATACATTCGATTTTTAGGACTATCAGAGTTCGAAGAATTCATTGATTTAACAGAAGTCGGAGCATGACCGAAAAAAAATTGGGAAGATTTCCAAATCTTTCCAACAGAAGAATATTATTAACAAAAGGATTGTTATGTTGAATGATTCGCGGTTATTCTAAATTAAAAAGAGGAAACTCGAAGTTATCTGGTGGGAATACCTTTATGATCGAATTATTAAAGTATTATACGTGTAGGTGCGATGTTAGAAACACAAGACTTAACAAGTAAGAATCTATCATAATGCTTAATGTGCGAAGGTATTTTAGCGTACCCTCTGAAGTTGTTATATGACACAATTGGGATATGATTGAACAAGCTTGAATGATGAACACAAGTGGAACGTGGATGGTGACCAATGGTATCGTTCTTGTCTTCAATATTACACCGTATATTCCTTTTTGATTCTTAAATAAGTATGAACCTCTTTTCTTAAATAAACTCTTTGCTAGGATATCAAAAAGGAGGGTATTGCATTCCTTTCAAATTTAATTGTTTCCCTCAAGTTTTGCTTTCTGATTGGGACAAACAGTGTTATGGTAAGACACTTTGTCGAAATGACGAAGAGTCGGGTGGGACGCCACCTAATCATATGTTGTATGCCATATGGTATGAAAGACTGGTCATCTTAAGTACCAATGTGGTTGTCTCATTTATATTCAAATCCTTACTTCTTCTTTCTTTTCAACTCTAAATTTTGTTGAATTATGAATCCTTCTAGTTATTTCGTTGTACTGTCGTTCTTTGCAAGAGTTTTTCAACAGAAATTAACGTATTATGGACCAAGCGGGAAAAGTTCCATCTACTTCTCAAGCATGGAAAGCAAACAAGGACATATGACGAGAATTGCAAATCACTAGTTCCAGTCAAGGATGCACTAAGAGTCAAGGGAATCTACTCCAATGAGGAATACGTCTCCGAGAATGAGAAATTGCGATTTTCCTGTAAAATATTTTATTTAGAGTACGAATGTGGTGATGTGAATGATTATCGTGGTTACTTTATACGTTAAAGTATTGAAAGATGTAAGGGCAACTTGATTGTTTAGCTCTCAAGGTTTTGTTAAGATGAATTACCCTGTTGAATTGATAAGATTGTGATTAAAGGACTAGTAAGTCAAGAACGTATAGTTGTTAAATAAGTGAGTACAAATAGTGGAATTGAGATTTCTGGCATTAAGTTGTGAAGAATTGATATCATGGAAGATAAGAGGATTTGACATTATTCTAGGGAATGGATTAACTTTTAAAGCATGATGTTCAGGCAGATCATCGTGATGAAAAGATAATTCTGAGGACGCCAAATAAGAAGATGATGAGGTTCGGAAGATGAAAGAAGGTAAAGAACTTGTTAATGATGATTACAGTGATCAAGATATGAGCATTATGGTGATTATGAGATAAATAAAAGTCAGAAGCAAACAAAACTTGAAGATTTTATAGCAATTAAGGAGTTTCAAGATATGTTTCCAGATGAGTTATCGATATTCCTCTAGATAGAGAAAATGAAATTCGTGATTGACTTAACACCTGAGACGAAGCCAGTAACCAAGGTCTTACATAAAATGGCACCAGTTAGAATAAGGGAGTTAGCAAAGCAGATGCAAGAGATGCTAGAAGGAGAAGCGATTAAACCCAATGGATCCCATGAGGTGCACCGGTAGTAATTGTTAATAAGAAAATGGAAGTATGAGATTATGCGCCGACTAAAGAAAGCTCAACAAATTTACTATCAAGAGTAAGTATCTGTTACCTCGAACTACTGATTTGATGATCAAACAGAAGAAGCAAAGTATTTTCTAAAATTGATTTAAGATTTGGGCGTTACCAATTGGAGATTGAACCTATGGACATAATTTTTAAGGAATATCTGGATGAGTTGTAATTATATTACTTAAAGTCAACGGAGGACCACGCGAAACATTTAATGACAACTGAGGAGTCGGAGATGAAAGAAGTTGTATATAAAGCTTGCAAGGTGAAAGTTTTGATGATAGAAAAGCAAAAAGTTTTGTAAATGGAGAAGGGTGAAGGAAAATTTTGTGAAGTTAAATGAAAGAATGGTTACAACACCTGTTTTATCAATTTAAAAGTAGCAAGGAGGTTTGGTAGTTTATAGTGATGCTTCTCATTAGGAAATAGGATGTGTGTTGATGCAACACAATAAAGCTATTGTATATGCATTCGGACAACCGAAACCTTGTGAGCAGAAGTATCCTACCCATAATGTGGGATTAATAGTAATAATATTTGTTTTGAAAGATTGGGAAACATGAGATGTATGGAGAAAGGTGTAAGATCTATACGGACTATAAGAGGTTGAAGTATGTATTCACGAGGAAAAACAAAGATAGAGGAAAACGATAAGCAAAAAGGAGAAAACAAACATAGAAACTGTACCAGAAGAATTTTCTATGGAATTTTAGAAGTTGAAATTGGGAGTCAGAGTTTATAATCCAAAAAGGAGCAAGGATGGATAGTATGACCTTTCAGTCGAAGTTGTTAAGGGAGAGATAAGGAGATGTCAAGAGAAGATAATGGATCGCGATGTTAGCGGTTAGAAAAAGGAAATTTATGTGCCCAGGAGAATGATCACGATATTCCTAGGTTTTCTTCCAGCACCTGGATGCTATAGGTAGAAGGATTAAGAAATGAGATTCCACAGGGAATTCAT
Organism: Apium graveolens; assembly: GCF_009905375.1. Classification (NCBI taxonomy): domain Eukaryota; kingdom Viridiplantae; phylum Streptophyta; class Magnoliopsida; order Apiales; family Apiaceae; genus Apium; species Apium graveolens. Next base: position 53,979,013 of record NC_133649.1, read on the forward strand.
AATATAAAGTATTTAATTTATTGAAGAAATGCCAAGATATACGGAAATTTAAAGAAAAATAGTGATAACCAGGTATAAGAAGGAAATTTCAAAATATATTGGGAAGTGTTGGACATGTCAAAGAATTAAGGTGAAGTATCGGAGGCCTATTGAACAAGGCAGACCAAGGAGTGGTTTTACAAGAAGCGAATCGTAAAGTATATCAATGATGTTGTTAGAGAAAAGGAATGAAATTATGAGATTATGTACTGATTATCAGGAGTTCAATAAACAATGAATAAGAATAAGTGACCCCTATAAAGATTGATTACCTATGAAACCTAATCCAAGAATTGTATTATGTCTCGAGGATTAACTTAAGATCCAACCTGAGAACATATCAGAAATTACGATTAAAGTGAGTTAAGAGCATTGTAAACTCTGGCGATATTATGTGAAATAACAAGTATATCAATTGTCTATAAGGAATTAAGGGACATGGTGTATAAGGATTACTTGGATAAGCAAATTGTATTTATTGATAACATCCTCAGCTATTCAAAGGATAAGAAAGTTTGTGTGGAATGCCCAAAGATTTTTCCCCAAAAATGAGAAGGAGAGCAACTATACATTGAGCTCTCAAGTATAAATTTTGACCGAGGTTAACAAAAGATTTTGATTGATCCATTAACAACTACCTGGGCAAATCCGTATGGTAACAGATGCCTTATGTCGACAGAAAGGATTGGATGTAATTAGGACCACCGAGGAGTTAATAAACGAATTGAAAAGATTGAAGTCTGGAGTTTAAATATTTAAAGGTAATAATACGTAAATATATGAGATTACTTTTTAGCCTTAACTGAGGGAAAAGAGTATGAGATATTTAAATGTTTAGAAACCAAGTTGAAAACGAGCACCGCCTATCATCCTTAAATGGAGAGTCAAAGTACGGAAGTGATTCAGAAAATATAAGATATGTTGAGAAATTGAGTTTTAAGGAAACACTGGAATGATCATTTATCATCAATGTCAGCTTTAGAATGCCATTTTATCAAGCCTCATGTGAACACAAGTATAGGTCCCCATTTTTATTAAAATAAAGTGGGAGAAAGAAAGTTGTTAAATTCTAAGTTAATTCAGCACACCAAAAGCGTAGGGATATTGATTAAAGCAGCCCGGAGTAGACAAAGAAAGAAGGCGAAATTGTATCGAGAGAGAATATGAGCATAGAAATAGGACCAGTAGTGTTAGTACAAGTTTCATCTTGAAAGAGACTGGATAAGTCTAAGTAAAAGGGACAGGTTAAGTCCTAAAGGTAGTGAACCATTCTCGAAGTATTGATAAATGTAGATAAAGTTGTTCATGAATTGATATTACCGTCGTAATAGTGTGTACATATAACGTGTTTGGCCTGTCAAAGTTAAAGTGATAAGTATTTGATTTGAATTACGCGATTGGTTAGGAGCCAATGGGCTCTTGTCTAAGCTTATTCTACATATAGTAATCGATCTAAATTCTTGATCGTTAAAGGCAAGTTATGGGAAATGAGTGTATATCTATAGCAAGCACGTTTGAAATCCTCGAGTAAAAGAGTCTACTTGGAAACTATAGTCAGATATGCTTGACAAATATCCTCACTTATTTAGCTAAACCAGATTCTGAGGATAGAATCTTTTTAAGGGGGGAAGGATATAACGACTCATGTACTTTTATATAATTTAAATGTGTAATTGTGGAAATTATTAAATAAATAAAATATGTGTATTGGTTTTGACCGCTATGTGTTGTTTGATTATTGATGTGTGAATTATAATGTACCGGGTTGTTCGTGTGATTAATTATGGAGTCACATTGAATTTTGGTCATTTTCAAAAGTGAATTTGGTGCAAATTTATTTGCGTAAATACTTGGAGTGTCTCTAAAATTGTTTTTATAATTTTATAATTACATTAATTATTTTTAGGATTTTATAAAATTGAGAAATCAATATTTTACTAATTATTTATCTTTAAATAATTTTCTGATTACTTTTATTTGTAAAATCCATATTTAATTCTAAAATTCTTCAAAAATTATGAAACTCATATTTATTAAAGTTTGGAATATTATGAGAATTTTAAAATTATTTTGGAAATTTTTGGGATTGATTTCACCCGCACGTTGTTTCATTTAATTGCTAAATGCGGGTATTTGTTGCGCACCAAAGTTTGTTTAAAATTTTTAAAATTTATATTTTTATCTTCTCCGGGATATTTATAAAATTTTAAAACTTGTTTGGTAATTTTTGGTTCATCTCTAACCGTAACTTTGTTTGATAGTTGGCTCGATTCGAGATAAAATTTGGACCCTCGGTAATTTCAGGGACACGTGTCAAAATCTAATAAAAGAAATTGACACATATCCATTTTATTTGATACGTGTTTTACCCTTATTCTTTCACTTCCATCTGTGCAGATTGATTCACTCAATCTCTCTTAATCTCTACTCTCAAATTTCTCTTTCTCTCTCCGCACTATCTCCTCCCTCTCTGTTCTTCGTTTTTTTTCTGCTTCTTGCGATTCCCCTGTTCTTGCTCCTCCCTCCTGGTCGAGCTCCGTTTCCGATACTTTTTCCGGCCGCCCTTCTTGTTTCAGTTGTTTAATTCCGGTTGTTGGCTTCGAATTCTTCAGTTGATTTGTATATATATACACTTGTATATATGTATGTATCTATGCAGCTGTTTATTATCTCTTAATTTCCGGTTGCCACCATTTGAATTCCGGCTAGGTGGCCGGAAGTGTGTGTGTGTGTGTAAGTGTGTGTGTGGGTTTATTATGATGTTGTGTTGTGTGGTTGCTGCGGGTGTCGGCCTGCGGTCCCCGTGTGTTGTCCCTGTTCTGTTCTTGCGAATTGAAACTTGGAATATTATATTAAGTTTTGAAAATTTCTGCAAGAAATTATTTTGAATAAATTTCGTGATATGAATAATTGCGAGCGGAAATTTTAAAATAATCGATAGAGTTTTGCGTTGGAAACCCGGGATTTCATCGGGTACCCGCAAATTTTGCCGCCGTCCGCGATGAATTTTTACGAGCGGACGATGGACCGTGATGAATCATTCTGAGTCCTAAAATTATATAAATAATAATTAGTACGTAAAATTTTTTTCGGTACAAAAATTAATTATTATATATCAAAGTCGAGCACGTAATTTGGTTGATGAATTGTAATTATGAGATTGATTATTGGATTGATTGCTGGTTTGACGGGTTGATTGTTGTGATTGACGTCGATAGTATTCGATGGGTTAGTCCGATAAATAAAGGAAGTGCTGTCCGATTTCCGGGAAATCGAATTACGGAAACACGGGAGCGTATCCAGTAATTATCGGGACGTCGAAGGAATATATATATATATATACTTGATTGTTGGTTGTGGTGAATGTTCTGTTAAAATCCAATAAACCTGATTTCGTAAAATGACGAGTATACGTATTTTTTTTAAAACGAACACCAACCCAATTTTCGAGATTGGGAACCCTAATTGCTGCATGTGTTATTATAATATACATAATTACGAGTCAGGTTTGAATATCGTTGGGTAGAATTGGTATCGAGGATATGTCAAGCATACCTATACATCTAACGTATGGCATTTCGACCCTGTAGGTTATAATCGAGAACCTGAAAGTGGACAATGGACTAGAGATGACCTAGTAGTCAGTCGACGAGCTCAATAGAGTTTCAACAGAAAAACCTGAGTGTCGAAGTCGAATCTAATATGGACTAGTGATGGGACGATAAAGCCTGAGCGGCAGAGTCGACTCAGAGTCGGTCAGTAATGGTTGTAAAGCCCTGTGAGGCAAGTACTTCCGAACTTTTCTTCAAGATATATCGTAATTATTTTCGAACTGTTTCATAACATGTCGCTCTTATTCATAATAACTCTTGTTTATATTGCAAGTGCTTTAAACTATTTACCCTTGAACCCTGATTTTTCTTGATCTTGAGCCGTAAGCCTTGTTCCTTGTAAACCATCCTTTGTTGATCCTCAGATACCAAATCACACCAATATGATACCATTCCCCAAATGTATAACTACCAAACACCAAACACTGGAGCAAAAATTGTTTGAAAACACAGAAAATTTTATACTCCAACCATTCTTCATAACATCTGTTAGGAATATGTGTATTAGTTTGATGATAAGGTAAGCAAAACACTTAAGTAGAAATCTAGTATTTGTAGCCTCAACGGATAAGACCATCTTGGCTATCCGTTGAAGGAGTAGCTTTACTTAGCAATAAGTTTAGTATTGTAGCACATTTCACTCTCTGGTATCAAGCTGTAATTCTTAGATGTTGTTAGGAAATAATCAGTCATGTTGACTACTAATGGATGTACAAATAGGAGGGCTAATTGTAAATATCTCATGCCTTGTAATTTTGTATAAGTGAAGAAGTGTCAACGGATATTGAAGACCTTCAACGGATAAGAAACAATGCTTCAATGGATAATATCCATCAACGGATAAGTGCTTCAACGGATAAAGACTTCAACTGATAATGCATCAACGGATAAAAGCTTCAACGGATAAAGCCTCAACGGATAAGGCATCAACGGATGAAAGCTTCAACGGATGCTTAGTTCATTAGCAGTTGATAGTGACAATTCACAAGCTGACAGAAGCACATGGATTGACAGAGACATACTGGAATGTGGAAGCCTCTAAAAGGAATCAAGAAAATGCAGCATTTCCATTCTGATGCAAACAAGGAAGTATTCAAAGATTTACAGATTACTCTAGATTGCATTGGATAGAGAAATGAAGAAGAAACATGTGAAGAATCTTTTCAATTGTATTTTACAGTTTGTCTTCACTTGTAAACTTGGTGATATATATAAACCAAGTAGCAGCTAGTAATTAGATATGAATTTTCCTTGAGCTGTTTAGAAATATCAAAAGAGAAAATCATCTAGTTTGTACTAGGAAGCAGCTGTGATTTAATTCTTTGAATCACAGATTTTTCTGAAATAACACATCTCTGGTGGAACAACAAATCCACCAGAAAAGTTTTTAAGTTCTTTGTATTCATTACATTTGTGTTTGAATATATATCTGTCTGCATCAGCTTCAAGCAATTCACACACATTTGATCACTCAAACACTTAGCCTTAGAAACTGCTCAAAACTTGAAAAAGTTTTGAGATTTACATTCAACCCCCCTTCTGTAAATCTCATTGTTAGTCCACTGGGAATAACAATTGGTATCAGAGCAAGCTCTTAACATACAAAGAGTTTAAAGATCTATTCTGCTAACATCATGAGTGCACAAAAGAATCCTCCTGCTAACATCATGAATAGGAAGGATATTGGTGTAAAGATCCCAGTCCTGGAAAAAGATAATTATCATCACTGGAAAGTGAAGATGCATTTACATCTTCTTTCTCAAGATGAAAGCTACATCAACTGTATTGAAAATGGTCCTCACATCCCTCACAAAGTAGCCACAGCTGCTACTGCAACAGTTGCTGTTGGACAGTCCATTCCCAAGCCAAAAGCAGAATGGACTATTGAAGACATGGAAGAAATCCGCAAGGATAAGAGAGCCATGAACATTTTGTTTAATGGCTTAGATCAAGATATGTTTGACAATATCATCAATAGCCAAACGACAAAGGAAGTTTGGGATACTGTACAAATCATCTGTAAAGGTACTGAGCAGGTCAGAGAAAACAAGATGCAGCTTCTCATTCAACAGTATGAATATTTTCACTTTGAAGAAGGTGAATCACTAAATGATACCTTCAACAGGTTTCAGAAACTGTTGAATGGATTGAAGCTGTATGGTAGAGTGTACCAAGTCAAGGATTCCAACTTAAAATTTCTTAGGTCTCTGCCAAAGGAGTGGAAGCCCATGACTGTCTCTTTGAGAAATTCTCAAGATTATAAGAACTTCATACTTGAAAGATTATATGGAATTCTGAAGACTTATGAACTTGAAATGGAGCAGGATGAGCTGTTGGAAAAGGGAAAGAGAAAAGGAGGAACAGTTGCTCTTGTAGCTGACAGTGAGAAGATGGAAGCCAGGAATGAGGAGAAGACAATGCCAAGTCTCAAAATTGGTACAAGCAAATCAGAATCAAGTAAGGGTAAAGAGCAAGTTGCTGAGGATGAAGACAATTCCAGTCAGGATGAATCTGATGATATTGAAGAACATTTGGCCTTTCTGTCCAGGAGGTTTGCAAAAATGAAGTTCAGAAAAAACACAAAGTTCACTAAGCCAAACAAAAACATGGTGGACAAATCAAAGTTCAAATGTTACAACTGTGCCATTAGTGGACACTTTGCAAGTGAGTGTAGAAAGCCAAATTCTGAGAAAAAGAAATTTGAGCAAGTTGATTACAAAAAGAAGTATTTTGATTTGCTCAAACAAAAGGAAAGAGCTTTTCTCACTCAAGATGATTGGGCAGCAGATGGGGTAAATGAAGATGATGATGTGGAATATGTCAACCTAGTCCTGATGGCTAATTCTGATGAAAATGAAACTAGTTCATCAAGCAACCAGGTAATTACCACTGATCTCTCTGAGCTTTCTAAACATGAATGCAATGAAGCCATAAATGATATGACCAATGAATTATATCATTTGCGTGTTTCCCTTAAATCACTAGCAAAAGAAAACACTAGGATCAAGGAGAATAATGTGTTTTTAAGTGATAGGAATGTTGTGTTAGAGGATCAGGTAATTGAGCTTGAAAAGATGAAACTTAAATGCTTGACTGTTGAGAGTGAACTAGCAGAAGCTGTTAAGAAAGTAAAAATTCTTTCTACACAGTTAGAAAGTGAGCAAGAGGTAATCAAGGCCTGGAAAACATCTAGGGATGTTAGTGTTCAGATTGCAAAGGTTCAGGGAATTGAATCATTCTGTGAGGATGCCTGGAAGAAAAACGAAAAGGAGTTAGAATTAATTGATGGATTGTCAACGGATGTGGAATCAACGGATGATGAAAGTTATCCATTGAAGGAAGAAAAGGAGCATCCGTTGAAGGCTCATCAATTAAAACATGCAAGTTCTTTTAAAAATAAAAGTCTCAATAAAAAGAATGATTCAACTCTCAAGAACTTTGTCAAAGAAGGAGCTAGCACATCCAGAGATGTCAGTAAGGTGAATATAGGACACATGACTTTAGATCAGCTAAAAAAAACTCAAGCTGGTTGAGGATAAGAAGGAAACTAAAAGAAAATCTAAAAGAAATGGGAAGGTAGGGATTAATAAACATAACAATTACACACCTGATAGTTATGCTCCTAGAAAAATTTGTGTGCATTGTAAAAGTGTTAATCACCTATCTAATAATTGCAAATCTGTTAAAAATGCACCCATGCCTTCAAATCCCTCCATGCCTAAAATGTCTATGTCACCTCTGCATGCTATGCCTGTTATGTCTCACCAGAATCCCCATGCACATTTTACAAACATGCCATATATTAACAATCCTTATTTTACTGCATTTAGTATGCCTCAAATGCCATACAATATGCCTATGTGGAATAACATGTTTGCACAACCTATGCCTTATAAAATTCAAACAAATGTGTTAAATGATTCTGTGGCTAACCCTACACTTCAACCAACCACATCTGAGACCAAGGGTGACCCAAAGTTACCTAAGTCAAAAGATGCAGGAGGAATGAAGTCTAGGAAAAAGACTAACAAGGCTGGACCCAAGGAAACTTGGGTACCAAAATCAACTTGATTGATTTTGTTGTGTGCAGGGACAAAGAAGAAATCTATGGTACTTGGACAATGGCTGTTCAAGACACATGACAGGAGATTTCACCCTGCTCACAGAGTTTAAAGAAAGAGCTGGCCCTAGCATAACCTTTGGAGATGACAACAAAGGATTCACTATGGGATATGGCTTGATTTCAAAAGAAAATGTCATCATTGATGAAGTTGCATTGGTTGATGGTCTCAAACACAATTTATTGAGCATCAGTCAACTATGTGACAGAGGGAATACTGTTTCCTTCAATTCTGAAGCCTGTATTGTCACAAGTAAAAAGGACAATAAAGTGGTTCTAACTGGAGTTAGAAAAGGGAATGTGTACTTAGCTGATTTCAACTCTATAGATGCAGAATCCATAACTTGTCTTCTCAGCAAAGCAAGTCCAGTTGAAAGTTGGCTATGGCACAAGAAGCTGTCCCATTTGAATTTCAAGACAATGAATGATCTAGTAAAAAAGGACTTAGTTAGAGGAATGCCTCTAGTGGAATTCACAAGGGATGGGCTGTGTGATGCTTGTCAGAAAGGAAAGCAAAAGAAAGTATCATTCAGTAAGAAGCTTGAATCTGCAATTGATGAACCACTACAACTTCTACACATGGATCTTTTTGGACCAGTCAATGTATTGTCAATTTCAAGGAAAAGATACTGCCTAGTGATTGTTGATGATTTCTCTAAGTTTTCATGGGTCTATTTTCTTGGATCAAAGGATGAAGCTAGTGAAATCATTATCAATCATATCAAGCAAGTCAACAATGATCCTGATTCAAAGTAAGGAATATTATGAGTGACAATGGAACTGAGTTCAAGAATTCAACCATGAAGTTGTTCTGTGAAGAAAGTGGGATCATGCATGAGTTCTCAGCTCCAAGGACTCCACAACAAAATGGTGTGGTGGAAAGGAAGAACAGATCACTAATTGAAGCTGCAAGGACAATGTTTGAAGAGTCAAAACTCCCAACTTATTTTTGGGCTGAGGCTGTTAACTGTGCATGTTACACTCAGAACATCTCTAATCAATCAAGCAAAAGGCATGACTCCCTATCAATTATTCAAGAGAAGAAAACCAACCTTAAACTTTCTACATGTCTTTGGTTGCAAATGCTACATCTTAAGGAATCAATCTGATCACAAAGGGAAGTTTGATGCAAAGGCTGATGAAGGAATATTTGTTGGTTATTCTGCTGGAAAATCATATAGGGTCTACAATCTAAGAACCAACATTGTCATGGAATCTGTACATGTTGTGTTTGATAATAAAAAGATTGATGGACTAACAGATGAGGGACATCATGAAGGACTCAAATTTGACAACATTGAGATATACTGTGATGATAGTGAAAGTGAGAATGATGAAGAAGGCATCTCAAGAAGAATTCAGAATCTGCCTTTGGATAATGCACAGAATGCTGCATCCGTTGAAAGTCATAATTCAGCTTCCGTTGAAAGAAGCATTGCAGCATCCGTTGAAAGACAAAGTGCATCATCCGTTGAAGTTCATAATGAAGCATCCGTTGATCGCAGTCTGTCAATGGATAATCAATTCACTTCATCAGTTGATAGAGCTCCCAATTCCTTTCAAAGGATCAGCAACTCAGGGGGAGTTTCAACAAATCAACATTCTATCTCACATCATGACAATACTGAGGCAACCTCATCTAGGGCTAATCTACCACCTCAAAGGAAATGGACCAAGAATCACCCTTTTGAACTGATCATTGGTGATGCTACATCAAAAGTACAAACTAGAAGGGCTACTCAAGATGAATGTCTGTATAGTAGCTTTCTATCACAGGAGGAACCTAAGAGAGTGGAAGAAGCTCTATTGGATCCAGATTGGATTTTAGCAATGCAAGAGGAGCTAAACCAATTTGAGAGGAACAAAGTATGGAAGCTGGTACCCAAGCCAAAGAACAATAGTTCTATTGACACAAAATGGGTATTCAGAAACAAGATGGATGAAAATGGCATTGTCATAAGGAATAAAGCCAGATTGGTTGCTAAAGGCTATTCTCAACAAGAGGGAATAGATTTTGATGAAACATTTGCTCCAGTTGCCAGACTTGAAGCCATCAGAATCTTTCTAGCCTATGCAGCTAATGCCAATTTCAAAGTCTATCAGATGGATGTCAAGAGTGCATTTCTAAATGGGGAATTGGAGGAAGAAGTTTATGTAAGCCAACCTCCAGGTTTTGAAGATCAAAATTTTCCAGACCATGTGTACTATCTGTTGAAAGCACTCTATGGACTAAAGCAAGCACCTAGAGCCTGGTATGAGACTTTGTCAAAGTTCCTTCTAGATAATCATTTCACAAGAGGTACTGTTGACAAAACTCTCTTCTTTAGAAATGTTAATGGCTCTAAGATACTTGTACAAATTTATGTAGATGATATTATATTTGGATCTACAGATGATAAGCTTTGTAAAAAGTTTGCTAAATTAATGCAAAGTAAATATAAAATGAGCATGATGGGAGAGCTAACTTACTTTCTTGGTTTACAAGTTAAACAAGTTAGTGGTGGAATTTTCATTAGTCAAACTAAATATATTTATGATCTTTTAAAGAAGTTTGACTTAATGGATTGCTCACCTGCAAAAACTCCCATGGCCACTGCCACTAAGCTTGAATTAAACAAGGCTGAAAAGTCTGTGGATATTACAAGTTATAGAGGCATGGTTGGCTCACTTTTATATTTAACTGCTAGTAGACCTGATATAATGTTTTCTACATGTCTCTGTGCTAGATTTCAAGCCGACCCTAAAAAATCTCACTTAGTAGCTATTAAAAGAATTTTCAGATATCTCAAGGGGACTCCAAATCTAGGAATTTGGTATCCTAGAGAGTCTGGTTTTGATCTAATTGGCTACTCAGATGCAGATTATGCAGGTTGCAAAATAGACAGGAAAAGCACAACATGCACCTGTCAATTTCTAGGGAACAAGCTTGTATAATGGTTCAGCAAGAAGCAGAATTCTATTTCCACATCAACAGCTGAAGCTGAGTACATTGCTGCTGGTAGTTGCTGTGCACAGATACTATGGATGAGGAATCAACTATTTGACTATGGTCTGACTGTTGACAAAATTCCAATATTCTGTGACAACACAAGTGCCATTGCCATTACTGAAAATCCAGTGCAGCACTCAAGAACCAAGCACATTGATATCAAGTACCACTTCATTAGGGAACATGTGATGAAAGGTACAGTGGAACTTTATTTTGTTCCAAGTGAAAAGCAGATTGCAGACATATTTACCAAGCCACTTGATGAATCAACATTCACAAGATTAGTAAGTGAGTTCGGTATGCTTAATTATTCATAATCTATGTCATCTATATAATCTGTCTTGAAGCCTGAAATGAAATTTGCTGCAAGAACAAAGTTGGCTTTAATTAAGACTTATCCTATCAACGGATATTCTCTATCCGTTGAAAGCCAAAATTGTTCTATCAACGGATATTCATTATCCGTTGAAAGATAAATATATTTCTGGTAATTTTATCCTTCAACGGATAAAATGGCGTTGTTCATCAACGGATAACTATTTCCCTTATCCGTTGAAGTGTCACGTCAGTTATTATAAGTGAGTCACAGCCGTTGATTCTTTTACTCAACCGTTGATACAGATATACAGTGTTGTATGTAATTGTATTTAAGGTAGTTTTCAGAATTTCTACAGTTTTCTTTGTTCTTGAACGACTGTAACTTACTTAAAAGTATCATTTAATCATTTTATTTACGTTTTAATTCAAGAAAGTATAAAAGCCCAATTGAACTCTTATTCTCATTTTACGCTTTCTTGCAATTCTTATTCTCTTTCTCTCTAAATTTTCAAGTTTTTCTCTGCAACCTCTACTCATAACAATGGCACCAGTAGTCAAAATTATGTCTCAAACAGGATTTGTTTATGAAAAGAATAATTTCATAGCCTTGGTTGAAAAGAATAAAGCCCATTCTGATTATCACAAGATGATGGACTTCATCAAAAACTGCAAACTAAGCTATGCAATGCTGGAAGCCCCAACCATCTACTGTGAGGTGATTGAGGAGATTTGGACAACTACAGAGTTCAACTCCACAGATATGACTATTGCCTTCTCTCTCAAAGGTAAGGACTATTGCATTAATTGTGATGATTTACAATCTTGCTTTAAGTTGCCTGAGAATAATGCCATGACACCACACACTGATAAAGATGTCTCTGCTATGCTAGATTCCATAGGCTATGCTTTTGATTCTGCTAGTTTAGGTAGTATTAGAAGGAAAGGCCTTAGGAAAGAATGGAGTTTTCTTGGAGATGCCTTTATTAAGGTTTTCTCTGGGAAGATTAGCAATTTTGATGCTATCACTTCATCTCTTGTTAATATGCTCTACATGCTAGTTTCTGATAGGTACTTTAATTTTAGCAACTGTGTTATGCTAGAATTAGGTTCCAGATTAGGTAACAAAGCTAATAGACCACATAACATCTACTATGCTAGATTCTTTATGTTATTGGCTAACCATGTTGCTGAAGGTTTGGTTATATCCAATGAGAATAATAAACTCAAATGCTGGGCACAAGAGAAAAGGGTCCTTGCAGACCTTTTGAGAATGAACCTCAACAGCCAGGTGCCATTGGTATACTTGCCAATCATGAATGCACCACAGGTAAGTGAGGTAAATACTTCTATAACTCCTACTACTTCCAACCCCACTGTTTCTTTGCCTTCTAGTGTGGCTATGAAACCTGTGTCTTTGTCCAAACAGGCTCCTACCAAAGCCACTAAATCTAAAGTTTCCAAAGTCAAGTCAAAGAAACCTACCTCTGTTATTTCTCAAAAGACAACAGTTGTAACAACTACCATAAACCCTGAAGGGAGTGAACAGGGTATGAGTGGTGAGGGGAGGGGTGAACATCAAAAAGCCCCCCAGGATAAGGTGGGAAAGGTGAGTGGTACCCAAACCAGCCAAGCCACAGTCTCTCAAAAGACTGTGGTGGTTCAAAAGGAGTCCAGCACATCCCTAGTTGCATCCTCCCAAAAGGATGTAACTATTGAAAATAGTCCCCAACCAGGGACACAGAACAAAAGAGGGAGGGACACTGAAGCCACACATTCACCATTTAAAGCCTTTTCAAGGAAGAAGAAGGCCAAAACCCTAGTTTCCACACAAGGGACACACACAGCACATATACATCCACCAGTATCCGTGCCTTCTCAAATTCAGCTTGATGTGATTCCATCAAATGTGGAATCACAGCCCCATTCTCTCAATATAGAAACACACCATTTATCAAACTCTCCAACACCCTCTCTGGATGTGGATATGATATTCACATCAATTCCTGATTCTACCTCATTAAAACTCAGGGAGGAGCCCCACTCAAAACCTGATGATCATCATCTTTTAGATGATTTGTTGGATCATCAGCCAATTCTTTCAGATGTAGTTGAAGAATCTGTGTTACCTCACTTAAAATCAATCCACACAGATTCAACAATTATGTCACTTTCTATATCTACATCTTTTCCTTCCTCAACGGATATCTCTCATCCGTTGACAAGTGGTTGTTCTTCAACGGATAAGCTTAACAGCAGTTATCCGTTGATACCATCAGTTTCTACTTCAACGGATACTCCCTATCCGTTGATGGTCTCTACACACTTAACTGAAACAATTCCAACTGTAGAGGACATGGCAACTGTACAATCACTTTTAGGTTTGAGGGAAGGGAGTGATCTTTTGAGTGAGAGGCTGGGTTGCTCCCAGGCAAAAGGAGAGGTTGAGAGTCACCAAATGCATGCTATTTCTTCCAGCATGGCAAAAGTGAGTGAGAGGAGTGCCACCTTAGAAGGTGAAGGTGAGGGTGTGAGGGTGTGTGTGAGCCAGGGGGAGCCCCTGATGCAAGAACAGAGAGAAATTGAGAGAAAGGCAGGTACAGAAGCTATAAGGGTGGATCCAGCCATTGCTAGTGAGTTAATGAAAGTGGATGATGCAGATAAGGGAAGACAATTTCAGCAATATTACAAAACTGTCATTGATAACATTTCCTTGGATGCTGACACTTTTACTCACCCTGTTTCAGCCTATCAATTATTGGCTGCACAGGGCAATGTGGAGGCAGAACAGGCACTACACATTGTACACACTTCAGAATCTCTTCTCAGAGACAAAGCTGCTGTCAACAGGCTGCCTTCTCAAGCTGGTGAGCCATCTGAAGAATTTGGAGTAAATTCTAATGATGATGACTCTAATTCTTTGAATGAGAGCATGAACTTAGGGGGAGTAGCAGGCCCAAGTTCTGTTCCTAATCTTCCTGCATGGGCATGGGCAAAACCATCAACACCAGGAGAGTTTGGTGTCACTTTGGTCAGACAAGTCATGACAATTCAGCAGGCCCTTCAGGAGACTCAGGATGCTGGTACCAAGGCAATTCTTCAAGCTCATCTGGACTCTCTGCATCTCTTGCAGTTGCAGCATTACCAGCAAAATCTAAGTGTGGATGAGCTCAAGCTGGACATTACTGATCTGAAATCCTACAATGCTGAGAAATTGGATTCACTTATACCCTATGGTACTATGCAAGATTTGTTGGGGAGACTGAGGAAAGCATCTGATGCTGACAAGAGGCTGGCCAGACTGGAAGATAGGGTTCAAATCATTGAAGACTCTATGGTCACCATTCTTCAGAATCAACAAACTCAAACAAATCTACTCATGCAGCTGGCACAAGCACAAGGCTTGACCCCTACCCTTGATGATAACAAAAAGGGGGAGAATAAAAGGGAAGGGAAAGGAGAGCCATCTACAACAGTTCAGATTTCTCAAGTGCTAGTTCCTGTCATCACAACTTCTCCAACTATTCAAGTCAAAGGAAAGCTAGATGGAATTGATCTAATCCAGATAGCAGCAGCTGAATTGCAAGTCAAAGAGCAAAGGAAGAAGATTGATGAAAAGATGCAACTAATATTTGGTTCTACAACTCCTCAATCACAATCTGTGAAGCATAGCACAAAAGTGGAATCAATTATTATGGAACTCAAGCCAGTAGGGAGGCATAAGGATGGAGAAACTTCTTCCAAAGATCTGCAACCTATGGTTCTCAAGCCCAACAATAGATCCAATAAGGACTCTACAAAGAATCCTCTAAAAGAGGTGGATTTTCCTCTTCCAAAAGCTGATGAGGACAAGCTTTTAGGTAGAAGTATTGCATATCTCAAAGAGACCATGGATGAGGCTGTAAGGAGAAACATGGTTATTATCTTCAGAGAGGGAAAGAGCATATGTGGGATGCAAGGACATCCCAAATTCTCAATAGCCAAGAGGAAAGAAACCAAAAGGTTGAAGGAAGAAGCCAAACAGCTAAAGGCTGACAAAAGAGCACAAACAAGGCTTGAAAAACAGCTAAAGTCAAGTCAGGCTGAAGAACAAAAAGAAATTGAAGACAAAGGTGAAGATGAAGCTATGGGGGACATGGTTGGTACTGAGATGGAGGAAAGAAGTAAGGAAGAATGGCAGAAAGGGAAAAGAAAGAAGGTCAATGCAAAAAGAAAGAAGGTAGATAAGACTGAAGAAACCCAATCAATATCCAAACCACTACCCTCTATTCCTGAACCAATTATACCTGACCCCTTCATGAATATTCATGGTGAAACAATCATTCCCAAGGAGGAACCAATTGATTGGGACACCATCAAATTGCCCACCTTCCTAACCTCTTCTCCACCATCAAAGAAGCAGAAAAGAAGAATCAAATCAACACCCTCCAAAGCCTCAATCAAATTCACACAGAAGCCTAAGCCTAAACCTCAAACCTCTAAAGATGATTATGTTCACATCTGTGACATAAAAGAATTTTCAAGCATTGAACTCTATCTGGATGAGCTGGAGGATGTAAGGGGAATAACTGCCTACAGACAGCTACCTGAGAGACTAGTGTTCAAATATAAAGGAGCTGGGGAAAGAACATGGCCTCTTCACAGAATTCTGAATGAAGGCTACTCTACCTTGATTAGAGTCTACTCAGCCATACAGAAGGATTCTGGCTTTACCAGGACTGCCAAGACTGAGATTCTCAACAAGATTGCCAACATAAGGAAAACTTGGAGGGAGCCAAATACCTTGCCTAGAACTTTACTCATTCAAGAAAGAGGAATTACAATTTACAAATCACCTCATTGGTTGATGGAGTTCAGAGACAACAAAGGAGTCAGAAGATTTTTCAGAATTGAAGATCAGCTAAAGATTGCCAGTAATGAAACTCTCAAGGATATGCAATCTAAGTTAGATATCAAAGAAGAAGATGAAGCTGAATTCTACAGACAACTTCAACTTCAAATAGAGGAAAACCAGGAAAAGAAAACCAGGGATCAAAGGAAAAGAAAGTAATTTGCTCAGGCTAAAGGAGCACCCTTGGAAACAATGTAATTCTTCAATTCCATCTCAGCATATACATTTTTGTAGCACTTTTGAATTTCTACTTTGTTATAGTTTATATATTTGTTAAGTGTTTTGTTATCATCAAGCTAAACCCAAATTTATGCCTACAGTTCTAGTAGACATAAATAGGGGGAGATTGTTAGGAATATGTGTATTAGTTTGATGATAAGTTAAGCAAACACTTAAGTAGAAATCTAGTGTTTGTAGCCTCAACGAATAAGACCATCTTGGCTATCCGTTGAAGGAGTAGCTTTACTTAGCAATAAGTTTAGTATTGTAGCACATTTCACTCTCTGGTATCAAGCTGTAATTCTTAGATGTTGTTAGGAAATAATCAGTCATGTTGACTACTAATGGATGTACAAATAGGAGGGCTAATTGTAAATATCTCATGCCTTATAATTTTGTATAAGTGAAGAAGTGTCAACGGATATTGAAGACCTTCAATGGATAAGAAACAATGCTTCAACGGATAATATCCATCAACGGATAAGTGCTTCAACGGATAAAGACTTCAACTGATAATGCATCAATGGATAAAAGCTTCAACGGATAAAGCCTCAACGGATAAGGCATCAACGGATGAAAGCTTCAACGGATGCTTAGTTCATTAGCAGTTGATAGTGATAATTCACAAGCTGACAGAAGCACATGGATTGACAGAGACATACTGGAATGTGGAAGCCTCTAGGAGGAATCAAGAAAATGCAGCATTTCCATTCTGATGCAAACAAGGAAGTATTCAAAGATTTACAGATTACTCTAGATTGCATTGAATAGAGAAATGAAGAAGAAACATGTGAAGAATCTTTTCAATTGTATTTTACAGTTTGTCTTCACTTGTAAACTTGGTGATATATATAAACCAAGTAGCAGCTAGTAATTAGATATGAATTTTCCTTGAGCTGTTTAAAAATATCAAAAGAGAAAATCATCTAGTTTGTACTAGGAAGCAGTTGTGATTTAATTCTTTGAATCACAGATTTTTCTGAAATAACACATCTCTGGTGGAACAACAAATCCACCAGAAAAGTTTTTAAGTTCTTTGTGTTTATTACATTTGTGTTTGAATATATATCTGTCTGCATCAGCTTCAAGCAATTCACACACATTTGATCACTCAAACACTTAGCCTTAGAAACTGCTCAAAACTTGAAAAAGTTTTGAGATTTACATTCAACCCCCTTCTGTAAATCTCATTGTTAGTCCACTGGGAATAACAACATCAAAGAACTATACCTTGAAAAATCAATATTCGTCCAATACCTGATCATTTTACAGACTGAAAACCATTTCTTATATATACCTTGATATACCCTTGAGATATCCATGAGTTTCTTTATGTTTTTATTCAAGTGTTTAACTATCATTGATTATGATCTTGTTTGTCGAATTATATTGTTTATCATATTGAACTGCTTTAGAATTGGATAGTTTCTATATATATGTGGACCAGATTCGTGGTCAAACCATATCTATGGTCAATTTAGGCCAATGTATGCCTTGGATCCAGTAGTTAGAGCAGTGCTGTGTGCTTTGCTCGGGGTTAGTGCGTGACTGATCAGCAGCCTAACCTTGGTTTTAAAAACTTAAAATGAATGTCCAATTCTAATGATTGTTTAGCAATAAACTTGATTCTTCTGAATCATCTCGTTTGATCATTGATTAATCTCAATTATTGTCATTGTGACTTGCTGAGCTAGTTAGCTCACTCTTGCGAATTTTTTTATGTATTCTACAGTTAAGAAGGATACGGTTGATAGCGAGGTTTCCCAGTTCAATGTACGAGCTAGGATTCCAGATTGAGGTGGATCGAGCTAGCAGGAGCTTATTGCGGTAGTGAGATAGTAAGATTGTAAGAATAATTTTATTATCAGTTGTAATTTAAATTAGTCGGGTTTTGGGACGATGTAGTAAAAGTTAAGGTTGTGGCTTATTTTTATACTTTAACCTGTTGCGATCCGTGGTTATGTAAAGAATGGTCATTACAAATAATATCTTATATACAGGTTTATATGTTGTGTTTGTATTGTGGACCCCAAACTTCTGACCCAGGTTTGGAGGGCGCCACATCTAGCTTATCAGCTTTCTCCAAAAGTTTATCAACCTTTTCATGAGTAATGGAGTGTTTGAAGGGTTTTTAGCACATAAATGCAACAAAAACGTAAATTTAAATCTTAAAAAAATGAAACCCTCCGCAGGATCCATGCGAAAAATAATATCTAATTCATAGTTCAGTATGTTTACCTTAAGAAGCTTTACGTTAATGGAAAGATGGAGGTCTTTACTGGCGATCCAAAAATGATGAACGGAGATCCTTAGCAGCTGCTCCTCAAGTGTGAAGCACTCCACCGGTATCCACCAAGAGTACAATGTGATGGAGGAGAAAGAGGTTGAGAGAATTAGTTGCCTCCCTCTTGTTCTACTTTAGAATTAGGGTTAATTATTTGGGGTTGAGGCAAATAGGGTTTATAATAGTATATTTATAGCAAAATTTTCAGCTGAAAATTTTCCCATAAAATATTATTATTAACCCTTTAATTGATTATTCTTATTAACCAATTAACTAATAATTAAAACACCTTTTAATCATTAATCCCTTTTCTAAACACTTTAGAAAAATAATTCTCTCACTTGATTTAATTTCCAAAATTAAATTCTTAATGAATAATATTAAGAACTTTTCTTTATTAATTTTATAATTAATTAAATCTCATTTAATCAATTATTAAATTTGCTAATTAATTATTTATTTTACTAATAAATAATTACCAGCCATTATTAATTAATTCCTCCACCATTAAATCATTCTCTTTTATGGTGTGACCCTGTAGGTTCAATATTAAGCCGGTAGTAGAAATAAATAATAATAAAACTATTTTATCATATTTATATAAATTCTCTAATTTATTAAATATGATTAATTAATAAATTAATCATGTTTATTCTACATCGTGATGGATACTTCTCAGCATATCGCGACTATCAGGATAATATGAATTCACTGCTTAGAATACCAAGAACCTATTCAGTGAATAGTTACCGTACAATTAATTCCTTCTACCCTGCAATGTCATGATTAAATACAAGGCATGCAACTTGTGTCAAGCCTATCTTATTTAATCACTTGCTTTCCCATTCACTATGCTTAATTCTATTTAACGTAAATTAGAAACTCATTTTTAATTTCATTCACTCTGGCCAGAGATTCCTGAACTAACATAAGTGGATCAGCATTGAACATTCTCTTCCTACACTGGAAGGGGTAGATCCTTTATTGATCATACACTATCTTCGTGTACAAATTCCTATACCCAGTAGAGCCCTTATAATTGTCCCTTGAGACTAAGAACTAAACCAAAGCATAGTTCAGTGTACACAAGATGACTATGATGACCTCAAGTCTAAGGATACTTGTACAACTATCACTATGTGAACAACTGCTGAGATGTGAGTGAACTCCATCAGTTGTTCAGCTGTGTGAGTCATGTTCAGTGAACTTATTCTATAATAAGCACCTACATACTAGCTATAGTGTCACCACACAAATGTCTATGAGAACATACATCCTTCATAATGAAGCAAGCATAGTATGTACCGATCTTTGCGGATTATTAATTACCAGTTAATAATCCTACGACCAGGAACTATTTAAGTTTAGAGTTATCATCTTTTAGGTCTCATTATTATGATCTCATCACAATCCATAAAAAGCTTTATTCTAAACTGTGGTATATCTTATTTAAACATTTAAATAGATAGAGCCCATAATAAAAACAAAACAAGTCTTTTATTAATATCAATGAAATAAAAACAGATTACATAAAAGTTATTCCTAAATCCTCATACATGATTGGACTTAGGACATATCTCTTTCAATCTCCCACTTGTACTAAAGCCAATCACTCTGGTATCTAATACCCATCTTGTCTTTATGACGATCAAAGTGACTCTAAGAAAGTGGCTTTGTGAGAGGGTCTGCTACGTTGTTATGTGTGTCAACTCTCTCGACATTGATATCTCCTCTATTTTCAACTCAGATTCACCACCAAAAACAAGAAAAATGTCCTGAGTCCTTCGCAAGTACTTAAGGATGTTTTTCACTGCTTTCCAGTGGTCTTCACCTGGATTGGACTGATATCCGCTCGTCACACTAATTGAATAAGCAACATCAGGCCTTGTACACAACATCGCGTACATGATAGATCCTATTGCTGAAGCATAAGGAATCTTACTCATACGCTCTCTTTCCTCAGGTGTCTTAGGAGACATTTTTTCAGAAAGGGACACTCCATGGCTCATCGATACGAGACCTCTTTTGGAGTTTTCCATGCTAAACCTTTTAAGCACTTTTGGGATGTATGTACCCTGGGTAAGACCTATCATTCTTCTAGATCTATCTCTATAGATCTTCATACCGAGAATGTAGGATGCTTCTCCCAAGTCCTTCATGGTGAAGTTCTTTGATAGCCATACTTTGACTGATTGTAGCATCGGTATATCATTTCCTATAAGAAGTATGTCATCCACATACAATACAAGAAATGTTACCGTGCTCCCACTAACCTTCTTGTAGACACATGGTTCATCTATGTTTTTGATAAAACCAAAATTCTTCAATTGTCTCATCAAAACGGATGTTCCATCTATGAGAAGCTTTCCTTAAACCATATATGGTTCGCAGCAGCTTACACACTAGGTGTTCATTTCCCTTGGAAAGAAAACCCTCTGGCTGTGTCATATACACTTCCTCCACAAGTTCCCCATTGAGGAAGGCCGTTTTCACGTCCATTTTCCAGGTCTCATAGTCGTAGTAAGCAGCAATCGCAAGCAAAATCCGAATTGATTTTAACAGGGGTACAGGCGTAAAAGTTTCATCAAAGTCAATCCCTTGCCTTTGTTTGAATCCTTTTGCCACGAGCCTGGCCTTATAGGTCTCCACCTGGCCATCTGCTCCAATCTTTCTTTTGTATACCCACTTGCACCCAATAGGCTTAACACCTTCAAGCGCCTCAACCAGAGTCCATACTTGGTTTGTATACATAGATTCCATTTCGGATTTCATGGCACTATGCCATTTCTCTGAGTCAACACTACTCATAGCCTCATTATAGGTCACAGGATCGTCATCATCAATGATTGAAAACTCATTGTCATTCTCAATGACAAGGTCATAATACCTCTCAGGTTGGCGAGACACTCTCCCTGTCCTACGAATGGGCTGTTCCACAGAAGGTTGTTCAGTCTGAACAGGTGTTTCCACTTGATCCGTAGTAGTTTGTGCTTCTTGAACATCATCAAGTTCAATTTTGCTCCCACTGTTTCCTTCAAGGATATACTCCTTTTCCAAGAAGGTAGCATGTCTGGAGACAAACACCCGATGATCGGTGTAAAAGTAATACCCTAAAGTCTCTTTAGGATATCCCACAAAATAACATTTTACGGATCGAGATTCCAGCTTATCTGGGTCAACTTTCTTGACATAAGCTGGACATCCCCAAATCTTAACGTGTTTAAGACTCGGTTTCCTTTCTTTCTGAAGGGTTTTTAGCACATAAACGCAGCGAAAACGTAAATTTAAATCTTAAAAAATTGAAACCCTCCGCAGGATCCATGCGAAAAATAATATGTAATTCGTAGTTCAGTATGTTTACCTTAAGAAGCTTTACGTTAATGGAAAGATGGAGGTCTTTAATGGCGATCCAAAAACGATGAACGGAGATCCTTAGCAGCTGCTCCTCAAGTGTGAAGCACTTCATCGGCATCCACCAAGAAAACGATGTAATGAAGGAGGATAAGATGGAGAGAATTAGGGTTTTGTAAATCTTTTTGGTTGAGGCAGAAATAGGGTTTCTAATAGTATATTTATAGGCAAAATTTTCAGCTGAAAATTTTCCCATAAATTATTATTATTATTAACCCTTTATTATTCTCACTAATAATTAAAACACCTTTTAATTATTAATCCTTTTTCTAAACTCTTTAGAAATAATTCTTTCACTTGATTTAATTTCCAAAAATTAAATTTTTAATTAATAATATTAAGAACCTTTTCTTAATTAATTTATAATCAATTAAATCTTATTTAATCAATTATTAAATTTGCCAATTAATTATTTATTTCATAGATAAATAACTATCAACCATTATTAATTAATTCCTCCACCATTAAATCATTCTCTTTTATGGTGTGACCCTGTAGGTTCAATATTAAGCCGGTAGTAGAAATAAATAATAATAATAAAACTATTTTATCATTATTTATATAAATTCTCTAATTCATTAAATATGATTAATTAATTAATGATATTTATTCTACATCGTGCGGGATACTTCTCAACATATCGCGACTATCCGGATAATACGAATTCACTGCTTAGAATACCAAGAACCTATTCAGTGAGTAGTTACCGTACAATTAATTCCTTCTACCCTGCAATGTCACGATTGAATACAAGGTATGGAACTTGTGTCAAGCCTATCTTATTTAATCACTTGCTTTCCCATTCACTATGCTTAGTTCTATTTAATGTAAATTAGAAGCTCCTTTCTAATTTCATTCACTCCGGCCAGAGATTCCTGAACTAACATAAGTGGATCAGCATTGAACATTCTCTTCCTATACTGGAAGGGGTAGATCCTTTATTGATCATACACTATCTTCGTGTACAAATTCCTATACCCAGTAGAGCCCTTATAATTGTCCCTTGAGACTAAGAACTAAACCAAAACATAGTTCAGTGTACACAAGATGACTATGATGACCTCAAGTCTAATGATACTTGTACAACTATCACTATGTGAACAACTGCTGACACGTGAGTGAACTCCATCATATGTTCAGCTGTGTGAGTCATGTTCAGTGAACTTATTCTATAATAAGCACCTACATACTAGCTATAGTGTCACCACACAAATATCTATGAGAACAGACATCCTTCATAATGAAGCAAGCATAGTATGTACCGATCTTCGCGAATTATTAATTACCAGTTAGTAATCCTATGACCAGGAACTATTTAAGTTTAGAGTTATCATCTTTTAGGTCTCATTATTATAATTTCATCACAATCCATAAAAAGCTTTACTCTAAACTGTGGTATATCTTATTTAAACATTTAAATAGATAGAGCCCGCAATAAAAACAAAACAAGTCTTTTATTAATATCAATGAAATCAAAACAGATTACATAAAAGTTATTCCTAAATCCTCAAACATGATTGGACTTAGGACATATCTCTTTCACTTTCCATATCTCATATGGTATTTGAGGAACAGATTTGGAAGGCACCTTATTCAGTAAATATGCTGAGATTTCCAATGCATAACCCCACAGGAATACTGGAAGATTCGCATAGCTCATCATGGACCGAACCATGTCCAAGAAAGTTCGATTTCTCCTTTCAGATACCCCATTTAACTGTGGAGTATATGGAGGAGTCCACTGGGAGACTATACCATTTTCTTTGAGATAATCTAGAAACTCTCCATTCAAGTATTCACCATCTCGATCTGATCGAAGAGTTATAATACTGTGTTTAGTTTGTTTCTCCACTTCATGTTTATATTCTTTGAACTTTTCAAAGGCTTCAGACTTGTGTTTCATCAAATACACATATCTGAATCTAGATCGATCATCTATGAAAGCAATGAAGTATGAAAATCCACCCATGGCTTGTGTAGACATTGGTCCACATACATCTGTGTGTACCAATCCTAGCATATCTGCAGCCCTCTCTCTATGTCCACTAAATGGAGATTTGGTCATTTTACCCAATAGACGAGACTCGCATGTAGGATATGATTCAAAATCAAAGGGGTCAAGTAACCCTTCCTTATGCAATGTCCGCAGTCTATTTTTACTGATATGACCAAGTCTGCAGTGCCACAAGAAAGTTAGATTTTCATCATCCCTTTTTCTTTTATTAGTATGTTCAATTTGTAGTAAATTATGCTCTATGTCTCATACATACAGACCATTATTTAAAATACCACTTCCATAAAGAATGTTATCTCTAAGAATTGAACATTTATTATTCTGAATAACAAACAAAAATCCAGCCAAGTCTAACATGGGAATAGAAATAATATTCCTCACAATAGAGGGAACGTAATAACAATTATTCAAAATAATAGTCTTGCCCGTAGGCATATTTAAACTAAATGATCCTACAGATATGGCCGCAACCCTTGCTCCATTGCCCATACGTAGAATCACCTCATCTTTTTCAAGAGTCCTACTTCCCTTTAGTCCTTGCAACGAATTGCAAATATGAGAACCACAGGCGGTATCTAATACCCAAGTAGAAATTTGACCTAGTGACATATTAACTTTGATCATGAACATGCCTGAATCAGAAGCGGTAGTCTTACTACCCTTCTTCTTCTTCAATTCTGCAAGGTATACCTTGCAGTTCCTCTTCCAGTGCCCCAACTTGTTACAGTGAAAACAAACAGCTAAATTAGGACCAGTCAACTTGTGAGCATCTAGTATGCTCCGGAGTGATAGTGCAGAAGACATGACGAATATAGTAAATCTGTAAATGATAAACACATAACAACACTTAGCAAATATTCAATTTCATTTCAAAACACTATATGAATCGGGTCTTTATTCATAAGTGTCTCCCACTAGTTTATCTAATTTTTTCAACCCCCTAAGTGAAAATTAAGCATTCATAATGCTAGTGGGAATAGGGATCCTACATTCCATCACACAACCTCGGCTGTGGCACGAAACGTCATGTGATGTTCAATAGGCAGACAACTCTTGTCAATTACATCTTATGTTATTCCCTAATATAAGTTTAGCCTCTTAAATAATTGAGTCACGGCTGTGGCACGACAAACTCAATATTCTAAGTCAAGTCTAACCCAACATTTCGTACAATTGAATCAGTCTCCAACGGCCCACGGCTGTAGCACGTACCAACCTTTAGATTCTAATTCAATGTACACATCTCTATGTAATAGACAAGTATTGCTTATTTCAGAATCAAAGCCCTCGGCTGTAGCACGAAACAACAATGATTTAAAAATAAGAACCACTTTCTACCATATTGGAAGACTATGACCGACACAAGCCCGTTGTGTCATTGGCCAATTATTACTTGATATTATTTAATTTTAGAGGGATTATATTATGTTACAATCATAATTATATTATAAAAATATTCTTCCTTTTAAATTAAATATTTCAAATCAATAATCAATAATCAGATGATTCCCAGATCGGGGGGAGCATTGTCAAGAGGCGTCACTTAATAACCCTTTCTTACAGATAGAAATCTGTTGTTGACAGAATCATCCTTTCTCTCAATATTAAAAATTCATATTCAATTATGTGTTTCATAAACACAAGAATCTCATGATCGTATTCATAATATTTATTGTTAAGGCAAGAAACGATTCCTATTCTAGATTTTCTAGAGCACGCCTTATATTGATTTAAGTTCACCGAAATCTATCATCGCATGGTAAACATAGGCATATATCTCATATATAAAATTAAATAAACAAGTAAATGTAAAGTGCAATAAAGTAAATGTGTTTGGTTATGGCCCCATCCTATGTGATCTTTATCAAGCTCATGATAAAGACCAAGGTCAATCTAATATGGTGATGGAAATAAATACAACTACTTATTACATAAGTCTTCTTCTTTGTTTAGACTTCTTGTATGCCTCGTATTCTTCTTTGTATCACCTCCATTGGATAGCCTTCTTGAGTCTTCAATTACATTACATGATTGAAAGTAAAACTAATCTAATGAACTTACAAGAATAACTCGAATGTAAATTACAAAGATTGACGACATGCAAGTCGTATTTAAAACCAAAACCAAAACCATTACACTAAGGTCGAAAGGCCATAACCATCCACCATGCTCATACAACACATAAAAGCATGTTAAAACACATAATCTGATCTTAACATATCATATTATCCATGATCTAATCATAAAAAGAAAATATGACAAAAATCAGAAAAATCAGAATCAAATCAGAAAAACAAGAATCACTATTTACGGGCAGTAATCGACGTCAAACGCCTTACAGAGGAGTCGTTGATAACTTCAGCTATCAGTTTTGTTCAGACGCTCATTTACCTATGGAATAGGGTATTCGTTTGTGTAAATCGGACACCAGACCCAGATTTCAGCAAATCTGCAGCAGCCAATTCAGAATCTGTACCTAATATGATTCTCATAATTAGAACAAACATAAATCATGTATATATCAGTATATATACAGATTACATAATCATCTTATGATTATACAACTCACATGAATATCATATATTCAAAACCATACATATATAAGCATATTATATCAACATCAAATCATGGTGAATCACGTACATGCTCATATATCGAAAACAGTTAAACACATAAACGAATTAAAAACTTTTCGCAAGTAGCTCTGATGCCATTGAAGGGTTTCTGGCACATAAATGCAACGAAAATGTAAATTTAAATCTTAAAAAAACCAAACCCTCCGCAGGATCCATGCGAAAAATAATATTTAATTCGTAGTTCAATATGTTTACCTTAAGAAGCTTTATGTTAATGGAAAGATGGAGGTCTTTAATGGCGATCCAAAAATGATGAACGGAGATCCTTAGCAGCTGCTCCTCAAGTGTGAAGCACTCCACCGGTATCCACCAAGAGTACAATGTAATGGAGGAGGAAGAGGTTGAGAGAATTAGTTGCCTCCCTCTTGTTCTACTTTAGAATTAGGGATAATTATTTGGGGTTGAGGCAAATAGGGTTTATAATAGTATATTTATAGGCAAAATTTTCAGCTGAAAATTTTCCCATAAAATATCATTATTATTAACCCTTTTGTTATGGATAAAAAACTAAGGTTATTATTTTCTGTATTTATTAATAAAGAACGTGAGCTCAAGGCCTTTAATGGCTGCTCTCATATTTCGTAGCTTAACTCTGCCTTTACGAGATGCCTACGTATCTCTGTGGATTAGAGAATCAAGCCAAAAAACGTAGTTGTGATTTGTGGGGTGAGGCCCCTTATATAGATGTGGGAGTCCTTGAATTGGACTTGGTATAGGAGACTTGGTGGTCAAGTCTCTGAATTAGGATGGACTTAGGAGTCCTAGGAAGTAGGAAGCTGATTTCTTATCCTATGAGGTTCCTTGGAGGCCAATCCACAAGGATTTATATCCCCACTAGGACTTATCTTAATAGCTGTTTTTCTCCCTTATTAATTAATTATGAAATTAATTAATAATCAGGGTTTTGGGCCTTCTTTGTTCCATCAGGCCTGATCTGGTCCATCAGGCCTGATCAATGTGTTAACCTTTTGGTCTGAATATCATACATCTTCTTATTGGGCCTAACAACCTACATCTTGTATAATCAATGTAATATTTAATTACACAATCAGGATTTATCTATCCCTATCACCTTTAATTGATTATTCTTATTAACCAATTAACTAATAATTAAAACATCTTTTAATCATTAATCCCTTTTCTAAACACTTTAGAAAAATAATTCTCTCACTTGGTTTAATTTCCAAAATTAAATTCTTAATTAATAATATTAAGAACTTTTCTTAATTAAT
The DNA here is from genome assembly GCF_009905375.1 of Apium graveolens. Lineage (NCBI taxonomy): Eukaryota > Viridiplantae > Streptophyta > Magnoliopsida > Apiales > Apiaceae > Apium > Apium graveolens. The sequence continues at coordinate 54,006,774 of NC_133649.1, forward strand.
TTTATAATTAATTAAATCTCATTTAATCAATTATTAAATTTGCTAATTAATTATTTATTTCATAAATAAATAATTACCAGCCATTATTAATTAATTTCTCCACCATTAAATCATTCTCTTTTATGGTGTGACCATATAGGTTCAATATTAAGCCGGTAGTAGAAATAAATAATAATAAAACTATTTTATCATTATTTATATAAATTCTCTAATTTATTAAATATGATTAATTAATAAATTAATCATGTTTATTCTACATCGTGAGGGATACTTCTCAGCATATTGCGATTATCCGGATAATACGAATTCACTGCTTAGAATACCAAGAACCTATTCAGTGAATAGTTATCGTACAATTAATTCCTTCTACCCTGCAATGTCACGATTAAATACAAGTGATGGAACTTTTGTCAAGCCTATCTTATTTAATCACTTGCTTTCCCATTCACTATGCTTAGTTCTATTTAATGTAAATTAGAAACTCCCTGGCCAGAGATTCCTGAACTAACATAAGTGGATTAGCATTGAACATTCTCTTCCTACACTGGAAGGGGTAGATCCTTTATTGATCATACACTATCTTCGTGTACAAATTCCTATACCCAGTAGAGCCCTTATAATTGTCCCTTGAGACTAAGAACTAAACCAAAGCATAGTTCAGTGTACACAAGATGACTATGATGACCTTAAGTCTAAGGATACTTGTACAACTATCACTATGTGAACAACTGCTGACATGTGAGTGAACTCCATCAGTTGTTCAGCTGTGTGAGTCATGTTCAGTGAACTTATTCTATAATAAGCACCTACATACTAGCTATAGTGTCACCACACAAATGTTTATGAGAACAGACATCCTTCATAATGAAGCAAACATAGTATGTACCGATCTTTATGGATTATTAATTACCAGTTAGTAATCCTATGACCAGGAACTATTTAAGTTTAGAGTTATCATCTTTTAGGTCTCATTATTATGATCTCATCACAATCCATAAAAAGCTTTACTCTAAACTGTAATATATCTTATTTAAACATTTAAATAGATAGAGCCCGCAATAAAAACAAAACAAGTCTTTTATTAATATCAATAAAATCAAAACAGATTACATAAAAGTTATTCCTAAATCCTCATACATGATTGGACTTAGGACATATCTCTTTCAGTGTTGACCCTGAAGAGATTTAGTACTGAGAGCTGTGACTTTAAGTTGAGCTTTGAAGTCAGAATTTGTCAACAACTCATCAGCTTTTGCAATATGATCTGTCAGAACTTTTGAGCTGAGAATGAAGTTAGATTCATTCCACTTCTTGGTCCACTCAACTCCTCTGTGAGTTTCTTCCCAAGGAACAGGAGCATCTTCTTCAACAAATTTTAACAATGCCTTCTTTCCAAGAATTGGAGCATTTACTGGAGCACTATCTCCAAAACTTGAATGAATCTCATCATCTTCTGACAGACTAAAGTGTGTGTCACTGAAGGTGATTCTGGTACAACTTCATCTGTTTCCACATCCAGAATTGGTGTGATAGGAACTTCAGCATTTAGTGGAGAAACAGGTGGAGTTGTCTCCTTTGCTGGTGCTTCCAGATACAAGACAGTTGGTATGTTCAGCCTGTGAATATCAATTTTAGAACTTAATCCTGAATCTTCAACTATAATAGTTTCTTTGATTGGAGAGACAGAAGGTGTGATCACTATATCTTGAACAGTGTGTTTAGCTTGAGGTGGAGGTGGCAAAGCTTCAATTACTATTAGTTCTGATGAGATCAGAGATTCTTGATTCCCTTCCTCAGCTTCTTCATATTGAGCTTGTGTAATTTTCACACCTGCTCTCTTCTTCTTTAATCTTCTGGATAATGGAGGAGTTGCTTGAGCAGCATCAGAACTTGAAGTTCTTTTCCTTTTTAAAATTTCAGAACCCTCAGCTTCAGTCTGTTTCTGAGGAGTTACCTCTTTTTGAAAATTTTTCTTTTCAACTTCTATTGTCACAGGTTCTGATGCATGAACCTGGACTTGCTCATCTTCATCTGATTCATCCCTCAGAATTATCTTTCTTCTTCTCCTTGGTGGAGATTGAGGAACAGATTTTGCTCTTGAAGACTTTATAACTGGCACATTTTGGGAAGTACCAGAGGTTGGTTTGGTAGTAGGTGTTGATTGTTGTAGTTGAGAAGATTGTGCTGGTTGGAAATAGGTTCTGATGGTAGGCTGTGGTTTTGTGTTGGTGGAGGTTGAGAGGGTGCAACTTCAGGAAATTTGGGTGTATATGTGTTGGGGTCAGAGTTTACTAAGAACTATTTTACAGATTCAGGAATTTGAAGGGGTCTTAGTAAGTTTTTCTTATTATCAGTAGATAATAAGTCTGTGAAAGCCCTTTTAGCAAGTTTAAAAGGTTGAATTGACTCACTAAAGTTTTGGGGCTTATCAGGACAACAAAAACTGTAAATGAGTTGACAAAATCAAGCAAAGTAAACAATATTTGGGTCCTCATTCATCCTATCCCCAATAAAACCCAAAATAGCAGTAGCATAATCAAAATGAGTTTGATTAAGAAGTGCATACCTTTATTTGCTGACTCAGAATTGGAATGGCATCAAAGTTGGAGCATTTGTTGGCAAAAGCTCTGGTGATGCAGTCAAAGAAAAAACTCCACTCCCTTCTAATGTATGGCCTCTTCAGTTGTCCCAGCTTGGACAAACTTTTCTCATAGCCAAGACTGGCCATCATACTTTGTAGAAGTTGCTCCTCAATCTGAGCATTGAAAGTGCCATTTTATGGCAAGTGTAGAGCTTGTCGAACAGTTGACAAGTTAACTAGATGCTCATCTTCCCATGTTGTGAAGATAATGCTTGGGGACCCATTTTCACCACCATCATCATATACCCCAGTCCTCCAAAACTCCAGTATTTGTGTTCCTGAGAGTAATTGTGGTTGGGTCAGAGCATACCCAATCTCACTGTTAGCAAGAAAGTCCTGAATGAAGTGAAAATCTGAAGGAGCATCGTCCTTGCTGAAAATAGCCATGTAGTTGTTGGGGACAAACTTGGCTCCATTAAAGATAACGTCCTTAGGTGCCATATCTGTAAGAAATTAAGTGAAATAATTATGTGTTTGCAAGGTGTTTGATAAAATGCCTATAAGAAATAGCTTTAGAGAATATTAGAGAGTGAGAGAGAATAAGAGAGATTAGAAAATATGAAAAGTAGGTAAAAGATTGTAAAATCTTTTAACTTTCTTATTTATACACTCCACGTGACAACGACTATTTTTGTGAAGCAGAACAGACTTTTAACACTTGGCAACATGGAAACAGTCAAAACAGTATTGAGTGGGCACGGTAAACGTGCAGTAATTATTGCTCACATGCTGTTACCAAAACAAACACGCAACCCATTAACCAAATGATTATCACTTTTTTTATCTCACTTAATTATTTTCTGAAAAAATATAATTGCTACAGTAAATACTAAAAATAAGTCAAGTAATTATATAATGCCACATAAGCATCAAAATTTCCATCAGGATTTGCATCAGGACTTGACTATTATCAGAATTTAACGGTCATCAGAACATGGCTTCTGTACTCAAAAAGTGAATGGTTGTTTCTGTAATTCTTCACACAAATACTGACTGGTTTCTTGAGAGTTTAATCATCAGAACTTTCATCAGAACTTGTTCTCAGAATTTATGCAAATAATACTTAACTGTTTGTCAGAAACAACTTAATCACCACAATAATTTTCATCATTCATATGGAGTGTGAGTGTGTGCATTTACAAATGATCAGATAAAGATTAAAGTCTGATAAACTTCAGATATCTTAGAAATAAGGCATAACTAAGAAAAATGCTTAAAATCTGTCTTTAATTTTGAAGTCTACTATAGAATAAATTTATGCAAGAGTCCATCTCAACTGTTTGTGCTCATTTTATGCATCTTTTGACATTCTTTTTAAAGTGGCTTCTCAGTGTAAATGAGTCACAACTGCTATCAGAATTTATGCTATTATCAGAATATTTCTCCAGTAATCAGAGAATGTGAAAAGTCACCAAGAAAAAATTATTTGCTTTTCTAATGCATATAACTTAATACCAACAATGCACTTGGGTCTTCCCTTTCACATGTTTACTCTAGATCTCAAAGGAGTACCTGACTTCAATTTTTCTTTTCTTTTGTTTTCTTCAGATAAGTGAGGCTTATCAAGCATGTAGTTCATCCTTAAGATTTACTGACATCAGAATTTGACAGATAAGAAACAATAATCTAGTTTGTGACTTAGTAATAAGATACAAGAAGTAAATTTGACTAAGATCAAAATCAGAGTTTGCTTGTGTTATGGATTTCCATATAAACAACTAATTCAAATATGGGATACATAGTTTGTTAAAGACTACTAAGTCATCATCTAGCAAAGTAATCCTCATTGGATTGAATAGTCACAGAACATTCAAAACACTATCAGAGTATATAGAATCACATCAGATAGCAATCAGTATTTAATATTATACATTTTAAGCACATATTACATTGAGATAAGACAATATGTAAACACTGATCATAAAGTCTGATGCATGAGAACAAAAACTAAACAGATTTTGAGAAAGAACCTGAAACCATTCCAAGTTCATTTACCAGTCTTGTAAAAGTAGCTTCACATAGTGGTTTTGTGAAGATATCTGCTAGTTGTTGATCTGTTGGGACAAAATGCAATTCCACTGTACCTTCCATCACATGTTCCCTTATGAAATGGTACCTAATGCTGATGTGCTTTGTCATTGAGTGTTGAACTGGATTTCCTGTCATAGCAATAGCACTTTGATTATCACAGTAAATGGGTATTTTAGAAAATTCTAACCCATAGTCCAGTAACTGATTCTTCAACCAAAAAATCTGTGCACAACAACTTCCTACAGCGATATATTCTGCTTATGCAGTTGATGTGGAAATTGATTTCTATTTCTTGCTAAACCAAGAGACCAATCTGCCTCCAAGAAATTGGCAGCTTCCACTAGTGCTTTTCCTCTCAATTTTGCATCCTGCAAAATCTGCATCTGAGTAACCGATTAGCTTAAATTCTGATTCCCTAGGATACCACAATCCTAGATCAGCTGTACCCTTGAGGTACTTGAAAATTCTTTTCACAGCTATTAGATGAGATTCTCTTGGATCAACCTGAAATCTTGCACAAAGACAGGTAACATACATGATATCAGGTCTACTCGCAGTTAAATAGAGTAAAGTGCCAATCATACCTCTGTAGTTAGTAATATCTACTGATACTCCAGTATCTTTATCTAATTTGGTGGCAGTGGTCATGAGAGTGGATGTAGTTGAACTATCTTGCATTCCAAATTTCTTGAGTAAATTTCTGGTGTACTTGGATTGATTTATGAAAGTACCTTCTTCAGTTTGCTTGACTTGAAGTCCCAGAAAATAGCTAAGTTATCCCATCATACTCATTTGATATCTTGACTGCATTAGCTTTGCAAACCTTTCACAGAGTTTGGAATTTGTAGAACCAAAGATGATATCATCAACATATATCTGTACCAAAAGTAAGTCATTTCCATGGTTGAGGTAGAACATAGTTTTATCAATTGTGCCTCTGGTAAATCCACTTTCCAGAAGAAATTGAGTTAAAGTCTCATACCATGCTCTAGGAGCTTGCTTGAGGCCATAAAGTGCTTTGTCAAGCCTGTAGACATGATTTGGAAATTTTGGATCTACAAAGCCTGGAGGTTGTTCAACATATACCTCTTCTTCCAATTCTCCATTGAGAAAAGCAATTTTCACATCCATTTGAAAGACTTTAAACTTCTTGTGAGCAGCATAAGCCAAAAATATTCTTATGGCTTCCAATCTGGCGACTGGTGCAAATGTTTCATCATAATCAATACCCTCATGTTGAGAGTAACCTTTAGCAACCAGCCTTGCTTTGTTTCTTATAATTATGCCATCACTGTCAGTTTTGTTTCTGAACACCCATTTTGTGCCAACAATGGATCTGTTCTTTGGTCTTGGTACTAGGGTCTAGACTTTATTTCTTTCAAATTTATTTAACTCTTCCTGCATTGCTTGCACCCAATCAGCATCTTGAAGAGTTTCGTCCACTTTATTTGGTTCAATCTGAGATAGAAAGGAATGATAGAGACATTCATTCGATGTTGCAGTTCTAGTTCTAACACCTGCTTCAGGATCTCCAATTATTACGTCAGGTGTATGTGTTTTAGTCCACTTCCTTGCAGATGGAAGTTGTTCTCTAGAACTTGATCCTCCCCCATGATCCATGCTGTCTCCATCAGTATTTTATGATGCTCCCCCTGTAGTTATGCTCTCTGAGACTTCAGAATTTGAGTTGGATCCTTCAGGATTTTAAGAATCAGAGTTTCCAGAATTATCAGAATTTGGCTCATCAGAACTTGATGAATCAGAACTTGAAGAGCCAGTGACAGGTTCTGATGCTTCTTGAGAGTCTTGAGTTGTGGTAGGATCTTCAGTTTGCCCCCCTGAACAGGTGCATTTTCCTTTGGAGTAGTTACCACAATTTCAATGACATCAGAATTTAACCCGTCAGAACTTACAGGATCAAGATTTAAGCCATCAGAATTTACAGAATCAGAATTTAAATCTTCATTTTCAAATCTCAGCAGATCATGATCATTGAAATCTTCAAGTCCAGTAATCTTTTTATCATCAAAAGATACATTGATAGATTTCATGACAACCCTTGATCTTAAATTGTAGACTCTGAAGGTTTTTGTGGAAAGTGGATATCCAACAAAAATTTCTTCATCGGCTTTTAGATCAAATTTTGACAGCTGTTCAGGATGAGTCTTAAGAACAAAACACTTACATCCAAATACATGAAAGTATTTCAGATTTGGCTTCTTTTTCTTCACCATTTCATATGGTATTTTTTCATGCTTGTTTATGAGTGTAGCATTCTGTGTAAAATAAGCAGTCTGCACAGCTTCAGCCCAAAAATATGTTGGTAGCTTTGCTTCATCAAGCATAGTTCGTGCAGCTTCAATAAGAGTCATGTTCTTTCTTTCTACAACTTCATTCTGCCGTGGAGTTCCAGGTGCTGAAAATTCCTGCTTTATTCCATGCTCTTTGTAGAACTATTCTATGATTGAATTCTTGAACTCAGTGCCATTATCACTTCTGATTATTTTAACAGAATTTTTGACCAACTTATCCAGCTGTCTGACATGATCAGTTAGAGTAGATGCAGTTTCATTCTTCTTGTGCAAGAAATACACCCAAGTGTATCTTGTGAACTCATCCACTATAACCATAGCATATTTCTTCTTTGTAATGGACATGACATTGACTGGACCAAATAGATCAACATGAAGTTAGTGACAAGGCTCGGGAATTGAGGATTTAGTTTTGCTCTTGAATGAGGATTTTCTTTATTTTGCCTTTTGACTTGAGCCACAAAGACCATCAAGAGCAAATATTGATTTTGGCAGTCCTCTCACAAGATATTTCTTTAATAGCTCATTTATGTTGTTGAAATTTAAATGAGAGAGTCTCTTGTGCCAATTCCAGCTTTCTTCAACTGATGCTCTTCTTAACGGACAGATTGCAGAACCATCAGAATTTGTTGAAAGTCTGGCTTCATATATTTTACCATGTCTGTAACCTTTCAGAACCACTTTACCTGTAGAATTACTTACAACTTCACAGTGTTCTTCAAAGAAATCCACATGATAACCTCTGTCACAAATTTGACTCACACTTAGCAGATTATGTTTAAGTCCTGAGACAAGAGCTACTGACTCAATTATGACATTTCCAAGATTGATATTGCCATATTCCAGAGTCTTTCCCATGTTTCCATCTCCATAAGAAACTCATGGGCCAGCTTTCTCCACAAAGTCTGATAGTGTAAAACCCCCTTCTTTAAATAGAAGGGAGATATTACTTAAAATCCAAAAACCTGCAAACAGAGCACTAATATATTTCTAAACAATAATTAAACAGTCCGAAATCTCCAAAATAATATTAAATCTCCAAACAGTCTAAACCAATAATATAAATGTTGAAATCTATAAATAAATAATTAAGTCTAGATACTGATAAAGTCCAAAATCCTAATCAGTAAATGGGGTAGCTCTCCATCACACAGTCCCAGACCCCCTAAGCACGTGCCAGAAGAAGAATACGGCATAAGCCAAATGCCCAGTACGGATTTGGATTACAGTTTATAAATCAAGAGATCAGAAATAAATAATCATCAAGTTATAATAAAACGACAATTTTAAAAATAAGTAAGGCTGAAATAACGAGGGGTTAGGATATTTCATACCGAGATCAGAACAGATACAAATACACACATCATAGGGTACCTAATGTGTGCAACAGAATGGATAACGTGTACGGCATATATAATATCACCATAAATCAAATCACAAATCAAACTCTGGGTGCACCCACGTATCCTGAACAAATATCAAATGCGCAAAAGCTCCTCCCAAGAGCTAACAGAAGGATACTCCATGACAAATCACACTGTCACGGAAGTGTCATGTCACCGGTGCCGCAATGACATGGTTGTAGTACCCCTATAGCTGGTTAACTCGGTATACCCTATATCTTTAAGGGTTCAAATAAAAATATTCTCGCAAATTTAAAATCACTTGAGACAATTAATTTAAATTTCCAAAACAGAGGGTGTCATAGATAAATTTTGAAAACCGCATAAATAGACATTTAAAATTTCTAAATCAATTTTTTTAAAACAATTTTCGGAAGTCAAAAAAAGTCAAATCAAATATTGAATGAGCAGGATACAGAAGAACTGAACGAATCAAATATTTCTAAATGCTAAGAGGAGTAGCGCTGAATAAAAAGGGGACAGAAACCGTACCTTAAATATCGCAGCTAAAATACTAATAAAATCCAGACACGATCCTCTAAATTCCAAGGCCCCGATCTAGATAACAGAATTAATTATATTAATTGGTATGCATTCACTTAATTTATGCAGCCACCACGAGCAATCCTCACTATTAAATATTTATAAACTTTATTTTTGCAACTAATATTATTATTCACGGCTCTAGTATAATATAAGCAACCAAATTAAGAAAATGACCGTTATGCATCACATGACCATAAACTTCACTTTGACCAATATACAATTGCTTTGAGATTTATATAATAACAAATTATTATATAATAAAATATAGCAGCTAGTTTTAGATGTCCATCATAGCTTCCATATGACCTTGAAATTAGGTGAAATACAGAGACCACATGGATACACATAATATATATATATAAAATTGAACCTAACTAATCACATAGAGCAACTAAAGATATTACTTATTTTATTAACTTAAAGTCAAAAACGTGAATTAGGCTAAAGTCTAAAAATTAAATTAAAACAAAATTATATTAGAATTAAGAGACATGGTCATGGACAAGGAAAACAGAGCAACAACCACATATACTGGGATTATTAGAGCTAGTACACTAGTAATTAATATTTTAATTATAACATAAACCATGCATTTAGTGATACATAAATCCAGTGATGGACTATACTTAACCACATACGTAAATAAAATATATTAAGAACTAACATATACAAAAAATGTCAAACTAATTTCAATTAATAAATCGTAAACATAATTTTAAAATAAATAACACACAACACAACATAAGACTTATATGTAATTGTTGACTTCCTGCGGGTTAGTAACACAATTAGCATACCATCATGGAGTTAAATATTATAAATTTTTATTTCATAGCAGAATCATGTATATAAATATTATATAACAAAAGGGAGCAATAAGTAACAAAGTATGGCCAAATTTGAATGTAAAACTCAGAAGATGAAATCAATGTATTTGACACAAATAACACATGCCATATGTATATTAATTGTTAACTTGACACACCAATGCATACAAATAAGTAGTTAAAGAATACCTTCTTGATTTTACCGAAAAGATGATCTCTAATGTCCTCTTCTCTCTGTTATGCTCTCTCTCTCTCTCTCTGCGGCTCTAATAACAATCCCACGAATATGGTTTTAACATTAGGGTTGATATAATATTTATATGCACGACTTGGTCATAATAAACCGATTTCTATTCTAATTAGAAATTTAAGTTTATATCCAACTCTCTTTTAAAATAGATTTTATTATTATTGTTATTATTATTATTATTATTACTACTACTACTACTACTACTACTACTACTACTACTACTACTACTACTACTACTACTACTACTACTACTACTACTACTACTACTACTACTACTACTACTATTTTATCTAAAATATATAAAATTCACATATATTACATATATACCCCCTTAAAAAGGATTCCATCCCCGGAATCAAACGAAACTATATACTCGCACCTGAATCGAATAAATGCGGATATTTCTCACGAATAGATTCTTCTAATTCCCAAGTAGCCTCTCTCTCTGAATGATTTTTCCACAAAACTTTCACAAATGGAATGGCGTTCTTCCTCAAAACTCGCACCTCTCGAGCTAAGATAGCCTCAGCTTCTTCCTCACAAGAAAGATCCTCTCTAATCTTATGCAATGGATATTGAACTACGTGTAATGGATAATATTTATAGCCCCTCAAAATAGACACATGAAACACATTATGCACATGAGATAGTTGTGGTGGCAATGCAACTCTATAAGATACTTCCCCAACTTTCTCCATAACATCAAAAGGTCCAACATATCTCGGATTAAGCTTTCCCTTCATACCAAAACGCTTCACACTCTTACAAGGAGACACCTTCAAGAACACATGATCACCTGGCTCAAATCCACCAAACTTCCGATGTTGATCCGCATAACTCTTTTGACGAGATCGAGCTTCCTTCAAACTTTCTTTAACTTTCTCTACCTTCTCATTAGTGATTCTAACTAATTCCGGCCCTTCAATGACTCTCTCACCAACCTCATCCCAACAAGATTGTGCCCTACACCTCCTACCATACAAAGCCTCAAATGGTGGCATACCAATACTCGCGTGCCAACTATTATTGTACGCAAACTCAATAAGATACAGGTACTTGTCCCAATCACCTGTCCACTCTAACGCGCAAGCCCTCAACATATCCTCCAATGTCTGAATCGTCCTCTCTGACTTTCCATCGGTCTGCGGATGATAAGTTGTACTAAAATTAAGCCTCGTACCCCAAGCTTGCTGGAATCCCTTCCAAAAACACGATGTAAACCTCGTATCTCTGTCAGAAACTATCGACACGGGCACACCATGAAGTCTAATAATATCTTGCTGAAAAATCTCTGCCAACTCATGAATAGGAGTAGTCTCTCTAATAGGCAAAAGTGAGCGGACTTAGTAAGTCTATCAACCACCACCCATATGACATCGTTCTTCTTGAAAGTCCTCGACAAGTAAGTCACAAAATCCATAGTAATGTTTTCCCACTTCCAAACTGGAATATCTAGCTGCTGCAATAGTCCACTAGGCCTATGATGGTCTATCTTCACTTGTTGACATGTAAGACATTTCCCCACAAATTTAGCTATGTCTCCTTTCATTCCACTCCACCAAAAGTGCTTCTTCAAATTCCTATACATCTTAGTGGAACCTGGATGAATAGAAAATGAAGAACTATGAGCCTCCTTCAATATTTCCTCACGAATCGTCAGGTCTACGGGCACGCACAATTTTCCACCCAACCATATCACACCCTCATCATCAACACGAAAATGTGTTTGCTTTCCACCTGCCACCTTGGATCTAATAGCTTCCAAACCTGTATCACTCTTCTGAGCTTCCTTAACCCTTGAAACAAGATTCGATTCCACTTTCAAATTTGCAATGCTACCACTTGATCCTCTAACATACAACTCAACACCCAAGCGCTCCAAATCTAAAATAAGGTGTGGCTGAGTAATGAGAGAGCAACACTCCCCAAGTTCTTCCTACTAAGAGCGTCTGCCACTATATTCGCCTTCCCTGGATGGTACTGAATATTTGCATCATAATCCTTAAGAAGTTCAAGCCACCTTCGTTGCCTCATGTTAAGCTCCTTCTGAGTAAAGATGTATTTGAGACTCTTGTGATCAGTAAAGATGTCACAAGTCTCTCCATAAAGATAGTGTCTCCAGATCTTCAAAGCAAATATGACAGCCGCTAACTCCAAGTCATGGGTAGGATAGTTCACCTCATAAGGTTTAAGTTGCCTAGAGGCGTAAGAAATCACTTTTCCATGCTGCATAAGAACACACCCCAATCCTCTCTTAGAAGCATCACTATAAACCTGAAAACCTCCACTTCCTGATGGCAACAAGTATTGGAGCAGACACCAACCTCTTCTTCAACTCTTGAAAGCTCTTCTCACGATCATCATTCCACTCGAACTTAATTCCCTTCCTCATTAGCTGAGTCAATGGCAAAGCTATGGAAGAGAAACCTTCCACAAAACGCCTGTAGTAACCTGCCAGACCCAAGAAACTCCTCACCTCCGTCACATTGCTAGGTCTGGGCCAATTAATAATAGCCTCGACTTTCGCATGATCTAACTCAATGCCCCTACCAGACACAATATGCCATAAGAATGCCACTTCCTCCAACCAGAATTCACACTTGGAAAATTTCGCAAACAACTTCTTCCCCCTCAAAATTTCAAGTACAGTACGTAAATGCTCCTCATGCTCCTCTCTGCTCCTACAGTATATCAAGATATCATCGATGAAGACCACCACGAATTTATCCAGATAATCATGAAAGACCCGATTCATCAAATCCATAAATACCGCTGGTGTATTTGTCAACCCAAAGGACATCACGAGAAACTTATAATGACCATAACGAGTGCAAAATACAGTCTTCGGAATATCCTCTTCCCTAACTCGTAACTGATGGTAACCTGATCTCAAATCTATTTTCGAAAAGTACTTCGCCCCTTGTAACTGATCAAACAAGTCATCAATGCGTGGCAAAGGATACCTGTTTCTGACAGTCACCTTATTCAACTCCCTATAGTCAATACACAATCTCATGGAACCATCCCTCTTCTTCACAAACAATACAGGAGCGCCCCACGGAGACACACTTGGCCTAATAAATCCCCTATCCAACAACTCCTGCAACTTCTCCTTCAATTCTTGTAACTCAAGTGGTGCCATTCGATAAGGCGCCTTGGAAATAGGCTCAGCACCTGGAACAAGTTCAATAGTAAACTCCACCTCACTATGTGGTGGAAAACCTGGTAGCTCATCAGGAAACACATCTGCATACTCTTTCTCAACTGGATAATCCTCGATGCGAGGTTCATCCTTCGATGTATCCTTCACGAAAGCAAGATAGCCATCATAACCATAGACAACAATTTACTCGCCTTTAGAGCAGAAATTAATTTAACCTCCCCTTTCGGCTGAGACCCTTGGTATACAAATTCTGGTTTATCTGCATCCCCAAAGATCACCCTCTTTCCTTGACAATCAATTATGGCACGATGTTCACTCAACCAATCCATGCCCAAGATAATGTCAAAGTCATACAGCTCCATCGGAAGCAAGTTAACCTTATAATTTTTATCTCCAACAGCTATCGGACACTCTCGATACACATCAGAAATAACAAGAGAATTCCCCAGCGGGGTAGAAATAGACATATAAGGATATAATAATGAAGGTGCAACGCCAAGATGACGAACAAATGATAAAGACACAACAGAATGGGTTGAACCAGTATCAAATAACACATAAGCATCACGTCTACCAACAAGAAGTGTTCCTGAAATGGTACCTGAATTAGCTGCTGCCTGATTTGCGGTCAATGCAAATACTCTGTCTGTAGGATTCTGCTGACTGCCACTACCACCGCCAGCTCCTCCTCCACCAGTGTTGCGTGACATTGTATAATCCTTTGCCATATGGGATATGCTACCACATAAGAAACAAGCCCCGGTCTGTCTGTAACAAGCTCTACCCGGCTGATGACCACCACATGTAGCACAAGGAGCCACTGGAATCATATTGGGGTTTCCCCCATACACTGAATAACGGCTCTGCCCCTGCTGACGATTCTTCCACTGCCTAGGCTGCTTCTATCGTTGAAACCGCTGATTCTGATTCTGACCAACATACTGATTCCAGCCGTGAAATGTCTGACCAACCCTATTCTAATTTTGTCCGCGCCACTATCCCTGCTGACCACTCTGACCTCCATACCACTGTCTACCCTGTGCAAAACCCTGATCATCTTTAGTCCTCTTACTACTACTGTTAGACCTGGAAGTCCTGAAATCTATGCGCTCCTTCTCAACATCCTTTACTGCATCAGCCACCTCTGCCACATTATCAAATTTAAAAGAAATTATGGAACCCCTCAGATGAGACTTCAACCTCCATTTAAATTTATCAGCCTGCTGCGCAGCAGTCCCTGTAACTGTCCCAGCAAATCCAACCAACCTTATAAACCTCGCCATATAATCAGTAATGCTCTCATCATGGTGCTGCGCAATAGAATGAAACTCCCTCAAATAAGCCTCCCTATCAGCATTAGAGAAGTACTGCTCATAGAACACCTCCTTGAATCCCTACCATTCCAAAGCCTTTGCATACTGCTCCCCTCTAGTAGCTTTCACTCCTCTCCACCATATCTGAGCATCACCCTCCAACTTATACACAGCTAACCTCACCTTCTGAATCTCATCACAACCCAGTGCATCAAAAATCTTTTCGAGATGAACAATCCAATTTTCAGCATCAATAGGAGTCGGTGATGCACTAAAAGAGTCTGGTTTCTGCTTCACAAACCTCTCCAACCATACAAACGGCTCCAGCTGATGGCCCTGACCATTCTGATTCTGATTCCCGGTGCCATTCTGATTTCCTCGTCCATTATGGTTTCCATCGCCATTCTGATTTCCTTGTCCATTCTGATTTTCCTCGCCATTCTGATTTCCTTGGTTTGCCAATGCCTGCTGTACAGCCTGAGCCACTGCTTGCCCTATCATCTCAGTAAGCTGAGCGGGGTCAATATGAAAAGGATCACGTCTAGGAGGCATCTACAATATAAGATAGCGAACGAATGAAGATTACGAGAATAAATATGATGAAGCAGTTATAAACAGATTTTAGAATGATGAAGCAGAATTAAATGATAAGGAGCAGAATGAAACAAAATTAAATAGAACACCCATCCTATCGTCTACCCAAACTCACAGGTCAACCTAAGTAGGTTTTCTACAAGAAAGAACCTGGCTCTGATACCATCTCTGTAACACCCCCTTCTTTAAATAGAAGGGATATATTACTTAAAATCCAAAAACCTGCAAACAAAGCACTAATATATTTCTAAATAATAATTAAACAGTCTGAAATCTCCAAAATATTATTAAATCTCCAAAGAGTCTAAACCAATAATATAAATATTGAAATCTATAAATAAATAATTAAGTCTAGATACTGATAAAGTCCGAAATCCTAATCAGTAAATGGGGTAGCTCTCCATCACACAGTCCCAGATCCCCCTAAGCACCTACCAGAAAAAGAATACAACATTAGCCAAATGCCCAGTACGGATTTGGATTACAGTTTATAAATCAAGAGATCATAAATAAATAATCATCAATTTATAATAAAACGACAATTTTAAAAATAAATAAGGCTGAAACAACGAGGGGTTAGGATATTTCATACCGAGATCAGAACATATACAAATACACACATCATAGGGTACCTAATGTGTGCAACAGAATGGATAACGTGTACGGCATATACAACGTCACCATAAATCAAATCACAAATCAAACTCTGGGTGCACCCACGTATCCTGAACAAATATCAAATGCGCAAAAGCTCCTCCCAAGAGCTAACAGAAGGATACGCCGTGACCAATCACACTGTCACGGAAGTGTCATGTCACTGGTGCCGCAATGACATGGTTGTAGTACCCCTACAGCTGGTTAACTCGGTATACCCTATATCTCTAAGGGTTCAAATAAAAATATTCTCGCAAATTTAAAATTACTTGAGACAATTAATTTAAATTTCTAAAACAGAGGGTGTCATAGATAAATTTTAAAAACCGCATAAACAGATATTTAAAATTTCCAAATCAATTTTTTTAAAACAATTTTCGGAAGTCAAAAAAAGTTAAATCAAATATTAAATGAGCAAGATACAGAAGAACTGAACGAATCAAATATTTCTAAATGCTAACAGGAGTAGCGCTGAATAAAAAGGGGACATAATCCGTACCTTAAATATCGCAGCTAAAATACTAATAAAATCCAGACACGATCCTCTAAATTCCAAGGCCCCGATCTAGATAACAGAATTAATTATATTAATTGGTATGCATTCATTTAATTTATGCAACCACCACGAGCAATCCTCACTATTAAATATTTATAAACTTTATTTTTGCAACTAATATTATTATTCGTAGCTCTAGTATAATATAAGCAACCAAATTAAGAAAATGACTGTTATGCATCACATGACCATAAACTTCACTTTGACCAATAAACAATTGCTTTGAGATTTATATAATAACAAATTATTATATAATAAAATATAGCAGCTAGTTTTAGATGTCCATCATAGCTTCCATATGACCTTGACATTAGGTGAAATACAAAGACCATATGCATGCACATAATATATATATAAAAAAAATTGAACCTAACTAATCACATAGAGCAACTAAAGATATTACTCATTTTATTAACTTAAAGTCAAAAACGTGAATTAGGCTAAAGTCTAAAAATTGAATTAAAACAAACAAAATTACATTGGAATTAAGAGACATGGTCATGGACAAGGAAAACAGAGCAACAACCACATATACTGGGATTATTAGAGCTAGTACACTAGTAATTAATATTTAATTATAACATAAACCATGAATTTAGTGATACATAAATCCAGTGATGGATTATACTTAACCACATACGTAAATAAAATATATTAAGAACTAACATATAAAAAAAATGTCAAACTAATTTCAATTAATAAATCGTAAACATAATTTTAAAATAAATAACACACAACACAACATAAGAATTATATGTAATTGTTGACTTCCTGCGGGTTAGTAACACAACTAGCATACCATCATGGTGTTAAATATTATAAATTTTTATTTCATAGCAGAATCATGTATATAAATATTATATAACAAAAGGGAGCAACAAGTAACAAAGTATGGCTAATTTTGAATGTAAAACTCAGAAGATGAAATCAATGTATTTGACACAAATAACACATGCCATATGTATATTAATTGTAAACGTGACACACCAATGCATACAAATAAGTAGTTAAAGAATACCTTCTACTACTACTACTACTACTACTACTTCTACTACTACTACTACTACTACTACTACTACTACTACTTCTACTACTACTACTACTACTACTACTACGACTACTACTACTACTACTACGACCACTACTACTACTACTACGACCACTATTTGTTAGTTTTAAGGACCCAGACTTGCTTGGATCACTTGCTTGGATCCTTGGCCTTTTTAAGTTTGTTAGCATTTGCAGCGGATTTAGTTTCAGAGTGTATGCTAACATGCTTTTTATCAGACTTTATATCATACTTTGCATCAGAATTTACACTATAAGGAATTACACTAACTTTCTTTAAAGAAGGTTTTATTTGATAATAATCATAGTACAAACTATGGTATTCCTTACAAGTATAAATAGAATGCCATAAACTACCACAATGAAAACAAGGATTTTGTGGTTTAAACCTAACAGACTGACTCTTAACTCCTGATCTAGGAGGTAAAGAGTTTATATCTTTATTTTTCCTGCAAAAAGAAGCAAGATGGTTAGAGTTTCCACAATTATAGCATTTCTTTCTAGGAGCATTATGAACAGGCATATAATTATTGCTTTTATTCACACCTTCCTTTCCATTCCTATTTTTCCTAGCTTCCTTTACCTTGTTCACATTTTCAATCTATTTCACCTTATACTTAAGCTGCTTCTTTGTCATTAAGACAATGTTTACTACAGTTGGTTTATCATGTTTTAATTTGTTAGAAGTTGACTTTTCTTTGACTTCTGTTTTAGAGTCTTTCATCTTTTCAGATTTTGACTTGTCAGAATTGACACAAACTTGACAGGATTAACTTTAGGCTTTTCAACTTTCTTGGTAAAGTTTGGTTTAGATGACACGGTTTCCTTTTTTTCTTTATCATCTAGGTAACCTAGTCCTTCTTTCCAATTTCCATTTTCTATTTTCTGAGTTGTTCTTCCAGAGTTAGTCCAAGTTTTGATTATCTCCTTTTCCTTTTCCAGTTCAGATTTAAGAGATTTATTCAATTTTAGTAGTTCATCTCTAACATACAAAGCCTCATCTCTTTCTTTCTGAGTTTGATGGAATATAACTAACTCTTTTTCTAAGTAGTCATTTCTAATTTTAAGAGCAAGACTTTCAGATTTTAATCTTTCATATTCTAAAGTTTGATCTCTAAAACTAATGAACATGGTTTTAAGATATAATCTTAGCTCAGAAATATCATCAGTATGAAAAGCAAGAGTTGAATGAGGTACCTTCAATTTAGCAGTTCCAGTACTGTTATCAATATTTGCCATCAAGGCATAGTTCACCTCTTCTTCAGAATCTGAAGTGTCTGCGTAATTTTTCTTCTTTGTGTTAAGTACCTGGCCTTTATCACTTTTTCCTTTCTTGCAGTCAGGAGAGATGTGGCCACTTTCACCATAATTGTGGCATTTGACATTTGAGTTGTCTCCTCTGTCAGACTTTCCTGCTTTGCCTTCAGACTTTCTGAACCCTTTCTTTTCAGAACTTCCACCTTTCCTGGAATACTTCTTGCCCTTTCTGAATTTCTTGTAGGCTATCTTTGTGATACCCTTCACCATAAGAGCACACAGTTGCATCATCTCTGCATCAACATCCACTTCAGATAAATTTTCAGATTCTGAATCATCATCATCAGAATATGATGACTCTGAATCAGACTATATGATGAGAGCCTTTCTTTTTCCCCTCTTTGAGACAATCACTTTAGGAGATTCCTCCTCAGCTTTAAGTGCAACTGTCTTTGACTTTCTTCCATGTCTTTTGATCCTTTGATCCATCTCAAGTTCATGAGTCTTGAGCATACCATAAATTTCATCAAGAGTAGTTTCAGCAAGGTCAAAGTTGTCTTTTATGGTAGTAGACTTCAAATCCCAATTTTCAAGACGAGCTAAAAGGAATTTTAGATTTGAATCTTCAAGATCATATTCCTTGTCCACTAGTGACAAATCATTTAAGAGTATGGAAAACCTGTCATATAAATCAGTTAATGATTCATTAGCTTTTGAATCAAAGTGCTCATACTCCTATGTGACTATTGTCTTCCTGTTCTTTTTGATGGCTTCAGTTCCCTGGCATCTTGTCTCCAAAGCATCCCATATTTCCTTCGCAGTCTTGCATCCAATTACACTGTTTGACATGACATTTTCAATTGCACTATGAAGTAAATGCCTTACCCTTGCATCATTGGCAGTAAATGAGATGTCTTCAGGTGTGTAATCACCTTTCTCCTTTGGTATCATCTTTGCTGGTTGATCAGCAACTGCAACAGAGAGCTTGGTAGGATTATATGGTCCATCATTAGTTCTATCAAGGTATTCTGGATTCGTGGCTTTCAGAAACATAGCCATCTTTACCTTCCATATAGGATACTCAGATGCTCTCAGTATGAGAACCCTAATACTCTCATATCAACTGTGTGTTTGATTGTTTTGAGTATCTTGAGTTTTGGTGGGCTTAGGTGGAGTTTGTGTTTCTTCAGACATGATTGTAAATTGGATCTCACTGTTTGTATATCAACA
Source organism: Apium graveolens (assembly GCF_009905375.1). NCBI lineage: Eukaryota > Viridiplantae > Streptophyta > Magnoliopsida > Apiales > Apiaceae > Apium > Apium graveolens. The sequence continues at coordinate 54,026,619 of NC_133649.1, forward strand.
AAGAGGCTCTAATACTACTTGTTAGGTCACACAACACTATAGAAGGGGGTTGAATATAGTGTTTATACAATCAAATCGATTTACAACACAAGTATGTAACAATAATCAATTTTATTCAATATAATAAGATCTGTTATAAAGTAGGTTAAACTACTCTCTCAGTGATGAACAATATTACTAAGAGCTGCTAGGTTACAATGAATAATGTTCTCGTGAATGATAACACTTATAGTGTAAACCCTAAGCTGTGTTTATATAGTACAAAGTTACAAGATATCTTCTAATTGATATGGAATATAATTCTGTCTCCTAAAATATACCAATAAAATATTATCTTCTACAAGTCTTCTAGCTGTCCAACTCTTCATGCATATCTTCTTTTGTTTTAGTCCAGATCCTCTCCTGTAAATCAGCCGCATTCCTTATCTGAAGTACCCGCACTTAAGTCCTGATATAAATCCTGACGGCCTTAAGTTCTGATATAAGTTCGGACTTCAGTAAGTCCTGATTTCCAGTAAGTCCTGATAAGTCCTGATATTACGTTCTGAAACTAAACACAATGGATTAGACATGAAATCACAAATATATCTAACATAAACTTTTCAGGTTAGTCTTGAAACAGAACCCTAATTAGATACTTGATCAACTCCTGACGTTTCTCAGAACGTCTAACTTCTACCCCAATTGTAATAATCATTTATCTTATAGACACATGCATAACACATAACACATAATAAGATATAGATTTATAATCTTTATATCACCGACTATCTCTATACTTTACACTTAGCAAATAATCACCGATTCATATAATTCGACACCAAATTAACTCGAACCTATACTATATACAAACATATTCATTTATCTTCCGAGAATCGGGCATGACGTGTTCGTGACCATGCCTACCCTTATCATAACAACCAATCCACAGCAATCAATCACAATCAGTCACAACTGATTACACTTTATCACTTACTAGCATTTAACCTTTAACATGTCCATTATACTATAATCTAACGATCATCAATCATACACTTATCTTTATATGATTTATTGCAACAAGACTCACCAAAATGAGTTAAATTATAACACAAACTCACATGCACAAGTTCAACTCATAATTTTCTTAAAACCGAATAAAGTTCATATCTTTAAAGTTTTTAAAATTAAAAATCTTAACTTAATCATACTCAACTAATCACGTATCAATTCACATTCATTCGAATCTAAATTTGATTTCCAAATTAGTCGATGAACTAATAAAATGTCGAAACAAACTTGTAAAGTCAACATGCAACCACTCGAAATTATCATGCATAAACCGAATCCTAATTCGAAACCAAAACTCGTAAATAGATTCTTATCAATCAAATTCATCACATAATTTGAACAAAAAATGCATGGACTAAAATCATATCCACCGAATTTAACAAATAAACGGATCCAAATTTTTTTAAATAAAACAAAAAGTAAATTTCTTAAAAATCAACATAAAACAATCGAATGAGACTTTTAGAGGTTGGATAACTCGGGCATAGCATCATTGTTCACCGCCGACTCAACGGAATTCATCTCCGGTGGCGGCGGTTCTTGGTGGTGCCCTCGAAATCGAGGGTTTTCTACTCGAAAATCACCGATTTTGCTTAACAATCAACACCAACACATCACTTTTCACCAAAACCGAATCCAACAATCAACCTCAAGTCTAAAACTCGAACTAGGTTTGAGGGTTTCGATTTCAATCAACATAAAAATGACATGCGAGCTAAGAGAATGAAACTAGGAGTAAAACGAGACTCAACCCTGGTCTTGGATTCAAAAACAACCAAGAAATGAGAGAGAACGGAGAGAGATTGTAACGAGAGTCGAGAGAGAGAGAGAGAGAGACAAGAGAGTTCGAGAAAGAGGGAGAGAGACAACCGGGAGGAGAAGAAAAAATAAAGGAAGGGGGTGAGTATATATATGTGTGTGTGTGTGGCAGGGGCATTTTTGTCCTTGCACAAATAAAAACAAATTCTAATTCTTTTATGCAAACATTCTATATTTGCTTTTGAATAATAATATAAAATTACTTTTATAAACAAAAGGTGCCACAAATTATATTTTTAAATCAAAGAACATAAAATTAGTTCTCTCCCCATATTTTCAGAATAATTTTTGAGTGAACGAACTAATTACTACGGATTTTACAAATAAATCCCCAATAATAGAAAAAAACTCTGAAAAATCATTTTAAAATATCAAAACATCAAATTAAATCCAACTATCATTTTTGAAAAGTCTCTGGGATTATTATAAGGGGAATAAAATAAATTTCACACATTGATCATATTTTAATAATTTTATAAAATTATGTAAGGAACAATAAATCCTTATTTAAATCAAATAAATTATTTCAAAAATCTTTAAAAACTCGTGAATCATATATTCATACTCGTAATCATCAAATAACATATATTCACATAATAATAACCACCACAATTCATATTTATACTCCTTAGCACATGATTATCTTTTTAATTACTGACTACGCGAGTAATAATTACTCGATAAATCAATTAACAAAACAACTTTTTAATTATAAACTCAAATCACAGAGACACACAGAGGTCTTCACATTTATCACAACTTATTATAATTCTCAACTTTATTATTCCCAATCCTTCTCATTTAATCCATCATTTGAATGTGGGTCGCCCCCACCTAGGAAACTCTGTTTGAACTGCGTATAGGAATTATGCTTCATAAGCGTTGTTCATTTAAATATTTTCTTTTCTTTTTTTTAAAGAAAATTTTTCTTTTACAAATATTCAAAGACTTTTTATACAGTATTTTCTTTTGGTATAGAACATTTTAGACTCTTTCAGAATTTGATGGAATGTTTTTGAATTTTAAAATTGGCGGGCTTCCCGCCCCTCGATACCGGTAGGACAATGTTTTTGGGCCCAATTACCTTCTACAACCGGTGAGTGACCTGTTGGTGGAGGCTATACAAGGAGTGGAGTGTGAGTTCATTTCTCACACTTCACTCAAACAAAATCACTCTGGAAAAATCCTCTATCAATTTCCTCTACTCTTTGTTCACCGCAAGACGATTTTCCGGCGCTCCGCACCACCACGCCCCTTACCGCTTTCTAGGTTTTCTTTGAAGATTTCGTTTAAATCTTCATCTCCTTCAAGGTTTTCTGGATTTCAAGCATTCATCGCAAGATTATCAATGGCGGATTCAGACTTTTCCCTTTCTTAGCCTCCTCAGGCCGCTTCTCACCCCACTAGGGTTAACCGAGGTAAAAAATCTCTCGTTCATACTTCTGTAATTTCACTTAGGGATATTTTGACTGAATTTGGCCAAGCCTTCCCTAACATGCTTCATTTAGATGCATGTAATTATCCTTCTAGATATGATTCTGATTAAGTAGGTATTATACTCGTATATTTGGTATTTCCGCTCCCTATAGGGCTGAGCCCCCCGGCCTAAATGACAGGGCTTATTACTCTAAGCCCGGGACTATTCGTATCTATAAAGAAACTATTTATGCGGGCTTTCATCTTCCCCTCACCCTTTTGTGTTTTGTTTGTTGGCCGAAACCCGTCTATGTCCAATTCAACTTACTCCAGAAAATGTGATAAGAGTCACACAAGAGAAACTATAATTGGTGATCCTAATGCCGGAGTGAGGACTAGAAGTGCCACTGTAAATGAATGCCTACATGCATGCTTTCTTTCTCAAATTAAACTTAAGAAAAGTGAAGAAGCTCTACTTGACCCTGATTGGATAACTGCTATGCAAGAAAAGCTAAATCAATTTGAAACAAACAAAGTTTGGGAATTACTTTCTGCACTATGAAACATAAGCATCATTGGAACAAAATGGGTGTACAGAAAAAAATGGATGAAAATGGTGTTGTAACTAGAAACAAAGCAAGACTGGTTGTCAAAGGCTACTCACAAGAAGAATGGATTGACTATGATGAAACTTTTACTCCAGCTGCAAGACTTGAAATATTAAGAATTTTCCTTGCATTTACTGCACTCTTAAATTTCAAGGTGTATCAAATGGATGTGAAAAGTACATTCCTTAATAATGAACTAGAAGAAGAAGTTTATGTGCAATAGCCTCTTGGCTTTAAAGATCCAAAATTTCCAGATTTTTCTTACAGACTTTTGAAGGCTCTCTATGGATTGAACTAAGTACCCAGATCATGGTATGACACTCGATCAGAATCTCTAATAAAAAAATGGATTCACTAGAGGTATAATTGGCGAAACTCTATTTTATAAGCAGCATAGTGATGACATTATCTTAGTTCAAATCTATGTGGATGATATCATCTTTGGTTCTACTAATGAGAAGCTGTGTCAAAGATTCTCAAAACTCATGCAAAGTGAATATGAGATGAGCATGATGGGAGAACTAAATTACTTTCTTGGTCTTAAAGTTAGTCAAAGAAGTGATTGAATTTTCATCAGTTAAACTAAGTATGTCCAAGATCTTTTGAAGAAATTTGGAATGATGGATTGTTCACCTGCTTCCACTCTTATGTCTACAGCTACCAAATTGGATGAAGATAAAAAAGAAAGAAGTGTAGACATATCAAGTTACATGGAAATGATTGGATCTTTACTTTACTTGACTACAAGTAGACCAGACATCATGTTTGCTACATATCTGTGTGCAAGATTTCAAGTAAATCCTAAAGAACCACATCTAATGACCGTCAATATGATTTTCAGATATTTGAAGGGAATACCAAACTTGAGATTGTGGTATCGTAGGAGAACTGGTTTTGAAGCTATTGGATACAAAAATGCATATTTTGCGGGATGCAGGGTAGACAAAAAGAGTACAAGTGGAAGCTATCAATTCCTTTGTCAAAGACTTGTATCATGGTACAGTAAAAAATAAGTTGTTGTGCTCAAGTGCTTTGGATTTTCACAGCTGAGGCTGAATATATAGTTGTTAAAAGTTGTTGTGCTCAAGTGCTTTGGATTAGAAATTAACTAATGAATTATGACCCAGTGTTACAAAAGATTCCAATCATGTGTGACAATACTAGTGCAATATCTATTATTGCTAAGCAGTTAATCATTCTAGAACTAAGCACATTGATTCAACACAAAATGGGTTAGCTGACATTTTCACTAAACCTTTGGATAAAGTAACTTTCACTAGACTTGTAAGTGAAATTGATATGGTAAATTCTTCATTCCAAAGGCAAGAACTCAACTAACATGTTACAACATATTAATTTTTGATAAATCAAAATAAATTTGATTTTAATAAGAATTAACTAGAATATGATTTATAAATATTTCAGAACTCTCTGTATATTTATTTATCAAAATAAATCTAACTTGGAATTTTTTGTAATTCTAAGAAAAACTGTCCAAATATTAGTTCACATTGTTAATATATGAAATTGATATAAGACAGGTTCAAGAAAGATCAAAAGTATGTAGAGAACTGAGTTCTTGATAAGTCTAAATGACTTGTCGATAAGTCACTAATTGACTTCTCGATAAGTCTTTTTCATGACTTCTCGATAGATTTCTCGACAAGTCTTTTTATGACTTCTCGACAAGTATTGTAGAGATCTCGATATACATATCGATATAGAGTTCTACAATTCAAATTTTAGACTTCTCGATAACTTAGAACTGAAACAATTTAATTCAGTAAATTATTTCAGTAAAATACTTTTGATATAAGATCAATTCTAATTTTATGTTGAATTATTCAATATAAATTAGAATAATTTAGTCCAACAAGAACAAATTGGGTATTTGAACAACATCTCGATAAGTCACTATCTAGTTCTCGATAACGGTCAAGAAAGTGACATCTCAACATGATATCTCTACAAGTCATGTGACTTCTCTACAAGTATTTTCAACCATTCATTCTTATATTGTCGATAAGTCACATCTCTACCCTATAAATACCCAGACATCTTGACATAACCCCTCTTTACATTTTCGAGATCTCAATTCGCCTAAACACTGCAATTTTTCTCCACTCTCAAACTTTTTGAGCTTTCTCTCTTTCAAACACTCTTACCTACTTAAATTAAAATCCAAACCAGTTGGATAAATTCATTTTAAATTTTGAATCAGATATCAAATAGATTCACTATACGCGGGACTAATCTTATTTTTCGAAAGAGAAATGCTACAGTCCCTGAAAGCGTTCCCGAAATGATTCTTAAATGATAGTTGTCATAGTTTTATTTGTTATTCTCCCATCAATAAAATGGGCCCCGGTGTATATGAATCCCACTAATAAAATAATGGCACATGTTATTTGAAAAAAAATTATGATTTTTTTCGAGTTATGTAGCATTTGCTCTTTTCGAAAACCTATAGATTCTGATTAAATTAACTGGTTAAAAGGCTATTTTATCACTGAAGTGACTAACAAATTTTAACTGGTATATCGAGTGAAAAAACTTTCACGAATCACTAACTAATTACAAATTTTCAAACATGTCATTCTAAGTTAGCCTTATTAACTATTTAACAAAAGTTTTTTTATTTAATTTCTTTGAAAAAGATTGAAAAAAAAAGTTAAAGGAAAAAATCTGAAAAATCTGAAATAAATCCAAAATATCTTTTTAAAAAAATTCTTAAAATTCAAAGAGTTTGAAAAATCTGAAAAATATACATGAAAATATAAAATATATGACAAATTCAAATATTAAAATATAATATTAAAATTTACAAACACATGTAGCAATATTGAAATATTAAAATAAAAGCATTTTTAAATATTTTATATCTAAGCTGAGACAATATAAAAGTGATTCAAATTTTTTAGAATTTCCAGCGTATAAAAATTGAAAATTTTACTGCTTTTCGATTTTTTGGGGTTTTAGGACTTTTTATGCGGTTTTGAATTGTTTAAATAGATTTTTCATAACTTATCAATTTTTTAATTTTAATTCATAACTTTTTATTTGTTTTTTTTTAATTCTTCGTTAAATAAGAGCTGATGAAGGGTGGGCTATTTATAAGTTTTTACGACCAATTTAAAATTATCGGCCATTTTAGTGATAAAATAGCCCCTTCCCCCTTAAATTAACGGCCCGATTCATTTTTAGAAGAAATACTGTAATAATTTCTTAAATCCGGGTCGGGCCCGGTTTTCTGCGTTAATACAAAACCTCTCTCTCTCACGCAAGCACTGAGCCAAACCTTAACCGGTATGTTCTCCATTTTTATCCCTGTAAATCTTATACAATTAACCTTCTATTCTTGTTCCTAATTATATCTACGTCCCCTTTTCTCTAAATAATTAGTATATGTTTTATGAAAAGGATGTTAATTGTTATAAAACTCAATTTTCTTGACATGGGTCATTGCTAAATATGTATAATGTGTGTGCTTAATGGCACAACTATTAACAAAATCAACCCTTTTGCATAATCATCTTGTCAAGAACTGTTCTTTAGCTATTAAAGTTTCAATCCTTACTTCAGTTTTTGCAAAAGAATTCAAGATTATTCATGTACCATGTGTAAAATATAGATACCCTTTGTCTTTTTGTTCAAATTTTAGCTGTACAAGTAGTAATTCAAAAAGGGTATGGTGGGAAAGTTCTTCTCAGATCATTATGTTGAGGAATCTTGAAATTGCTTTGAAAAATCATAAATTGGATGAGGCGTGGGATTCGTATAAAGGGTTTAGGAAATTATATGGGTTTCCTGAAAAGAATGTGATGAGTAAGCTTGTCACTGAGTTGTGTTACTCTTCTGATACTAAGTGGCTTCGGAGAGCTTGTGCTTTAGTTTTTTCGATTCCGAAAGGGAAATTGGATTGGCTTCGTCCGTGTTTGTTGACTAATTTGTCGCTGGCATTGGCAAGAGCTCAAATGCCGCTTGATGCCTCTATGATTCTTAGAGTGATGCTTGAGAAAGAGCGGTTACCTGAGGTGGATGCGTTAGGGTTGGTAATTCTTCATATGGTGAATACGGATATTGGGATGTATTTGGCGTCGAATATATTGTTTGAGATTTGTGAATGTACGGACACGTCCGCTGGTGAAAATCGAGTAAAGCTTGATACTGTGACTTTTAATCTTGTTCTTGATGCTTGTGTGAGGTTTGAATCATTTTTGAAAGGTCAGCAGATTATTGAGCTAATGGCAAAAGTAGGGGTTGTAGCTGATGCACATACCATCTCTGCAATCGCACAGATTCACGAGATTAATTATCAGAGGGATGAGCTGAAGAAATTTAAAGATCACATCGAGAAGGTTTCATATCGTTTTGTTCGTCATTATCGACAGTTTTTTGACAGTCTGCTGAACTTGCATTTGAAATTTAGTGATATGGATTCTGCTTGTAGATTGATAATGGACATGTATAAATATCAGGAGTCTATTTCTTGTCAAGACAATACAACGAAACCACAAAACCCTTGCCTTGTTTCGATTGGTTCACAAAATCTCAAAAGCGGGTTGAAATTACAAATTTTACCTCAGTTGCTACCAAAGGATCAGATTGTCAAGGTTGAAGGGAAGCAGGAGCTTATTTTATATCAAAAAGGTAAACTTGTTCTTAGCAACAAAGCACTGGCTAAGATCATCAATGGATACAAGAGATCTGGAAGGATTAGCGACCTCTTAAAGCTTTTAAGTAGCATTCAGAAGAATGTTACTTCACTGCAAGGAGAAAATTTATGTTCGGGTGTTGTTGATTCCTGTATTCACGTTGGATGGCTAGAAACTGCTCATGACATTTTGGAGGATTTGGACTCAATGGGGGTGTCACTGGGAATGAATTCATATATATCACTTTTGAAAGCTTATTACGAACAACAGATGTTTAGAGAAGCAGAAGGATTGATTAAGCAAAGCCAGAAAGCTGGTGTCTTTGGAAATATGTCCAAGGAGAAGGTCTGCTCTACATTTCTTTCCCTTAACGAAAATAAAGCTTCATATTCAGAGGCAGTATCACGATGCAGTATGTCAGATTTGGCTGACTCTCTTGCCCGAGAAATAAGTCAAGAGCAAGAAGACACCTCCTTTGTGTTAAACGAACTCAACTCCTCTATCTACTTCTTCATGAAGGCGAATATGATTGACGACGCAATGAAGGCATACAGAAGAATGCAGGAGATGAGGATACATCCCACACAATTAACTTTCTTTACTCTGATTTCTGGCTATTCCTCTTTGAACATGTATCGTGAAATTACAATCATTTGGGGTGAAATCAAAAGAAATATGGAGAGTTGTAGTCTAGCACCTGACAGGGATTTATATGAGTTGTTACTGTATAATTTTATTCGCGGTGGTTACTTTGAAAGGGTGATGGAGATCATTAGTCACATGAAGGACCATAGTATGTTCATTGACAAATGGATGTATAAAAGAGAGTTTCTGAAATATCATAAGGATCTTTACAGGAACTTGAAAGTTTCCAATGCTAAAAATGAGGTCCAAAGTGATAGAATTGAATATGTCCAGGCGTTTAGAAAGTTAGTTGGTATTCGTTGACACGAAGAAAGTATTTTACTTGGAACTGTCTTCCAAATTATATTGATCAACCATTAGTGCTCCTCAAACAGCTTGTAAGTTGTTTAAGTTTTGAAAGATGTATTATCTTTTGTTGGTTTTCTTTGGTATTTAATCAGTTAATCTTCACCTGTGCATTTACATGCTGTTAATTTGACCTTTTTGTTATGTTGTTATACTGTTTCCACAACTTGAAAAGCAAACTTTAATGCAATATATTAACTGCTCTGCTGACTGTTGTTTCTTGATGCAGTCCGTTAAACTGAGGCTCAACATTTCTTATACCTGTCTATATTACACGGTCTGTTATTTCTCTGTCACCGTGTTAGTTCTACATTCTTCGTTACTGTGCTACCTTTGTGTATAAGCTGTAAAGGATGTTATTGTCCGTCTAGGGAATCAGCGAACAAGGACATAATGATATATACTCAAATATGTAAGTACCCAAGTATACAATGTGAAAATTATAAAATGTTGCTTGACAAATAACAAATAGGACAATTGCAAAGAGACCATAATCAAATTAGTCTGAAAGATACTACTCTTTGCTCACTGTCTGTCAATAAGAAACGAGTTCTTGATGAATATCTTTTGCCAGTACGCTAGAAGTGACTCCTACTGGGTCCCCTAACTTTCTTTTGATATTGATTTCACCCGAACCATTGCTGATTACAATGCCTAACATTGTTTTTTCCTACTGAGTCCTCTAACTTGCTTTTGATATCGATTTCACCCAAACCATGGTCGCTACTCACGATGCCTATCATTTGATTTTGTTGTAATTTTTATGCCATAGTTTAAAAAATGAAGAGCTCGCCGAGCAACGGGAAAAATAGAGATCCAACCTGTAATCACAAGGGCCAAACTACAAAAGCGAGTTTTATTCCACTGCTCCATCCCCCCTGTATATTCGATTAGAGGCACAAATTGGGAAACAGGCCAATGCCTTGGTTTCATCAAGCTGATGGCAATTTTTGTTTAAATAAACATTTTAAGATATACGACCCTCTCGTTTACAAGTTCTAGGAGGCTTAATGAATCTCTTATTTACATAAAACTCATGGAAAACATCAATTCATCAATTTGTTTGTGTACAGTTACCTTTCTATTTTGCACTTATAGGCTGTAGCCATTACCGACATTTGGGCTTAACTGAGACTTCTTCTTTAATAGTCTGATTTCCCCTTGTAAGGCGAGTAAAAGGAAGTGACTTGATCGAACCTGTAATAATTATTGCCACTTCTATTAATATATTGAGTGAAGAAACTATGATATCTATTTCGGGTAATATTTCCTGTCTCACTATTCAACCCCCATAACTTATCTTTGTGAAAGCACATATTTCAGTTCTCCAGCTACAAATTACGATCCCCCAATCCAAAAGTTATAACTAATATGCTTTTAAGCTGAACTCTATAGCTTTGGAATATTTAATCTCAGTCTGATTTCAAGGTCGATTATCAGAACTAGTTCGACCTCTCTTAGTTTGGACTGAATTTTAATTCTTCCATTCCAGTTAAGTGGTCCACACTCCACATCTCTCACAGTTTGTCTTATTCTCACAGCGGTTTGCATATTACCATCTCATTATAAGTTATTACGTTTAAATTAAGCCAATGCTGATTATTAAAGCAATTTAAAAAAAAAAAAATTAAGCCAGTGCTTCGTCTTTGAATTGTGGATTTTCTTCTATAGCACTGGAATTAAGCGATGTCTTTAAATACTCTGATTTGTTTTAAGTCGTACTGTAGTATTTATTTATGACTTATTACGTATTAGTTTGCTAAAATTTGTTTTGTATTTAAATTTGGGTGTAGATCTCGATGGTTGGTGGATGATAGTTTTTATTGCTAAGAAACTTTTATACTTTCATTCATTGTATTCTGTCAGGATATTTGTTATCTGAAATATTTTCTCTGGATATTTGAAATCCAGATTCTTTAATACCAAACAAGTTTTGAATTAACAGTTGCAAAATAATTCAGCATGTGTGATGCAGGACAAGGTATTGAAACAATTAAGTGATAGATATTTGAGGATTAACCGCAGAAAATCCACGCCTAAGGTGATCAAACTGAAGAAGAATCACTACCCCCTAGGATTTCTCAACAGCAGAAGAGAGGTTTGTTAGGATCGCAACCCATAACAAGAGAGAAACAATTCTCAATTCAATGATCAATCAATTCTCTCTATAATAAAAGATTACATTAGCTTATATAGCCACGTACGAGTAAATCCTTAAACTTAGTCACCAGGTAAAGATCTTCTAATAAAGGAAACAAATCCTTTCTTATTCTCTATCATAATCTAGAATATTCCTAAATCTATAATATAAATCAATGTGCAATGTAATGTATTATGTATTTATGTATGGCTGCATTTGATGTTGTAATGCTTCTCCTGAACTGTGCTTTACTGTTTGCGTTTTACTTCTTCTCAGTAAAAACTTTGGCATAGAAGAGCTTTAATTGGTGTTAATTACCCGAAAACAACACATAATATATCAGGGACTAGTTAATTTACCGATATATCTGATCTAGATGTTCATTGCCATGGACATTGGATAAAAGTCCGATGCTATATTAGTTTGTAAAAATTAAAAATAAAAATTCCATACTACCCCTTGCCCAAGAACCCTTATATATATATATATATGCCTTCAGTACTTCCCAAATTTCATACTCCAGAAGAGGACCAATACAAATCTGTTTTTTTTTTAAAATCATGTTTGATTATTATTACTGGGTGTTTATGTAGTAATTAAGTTTTGATCGTGGAACTGCTGCTCTTGGCATATGTTGTTTAGGTAAAACTTGAGGATAAATAAACATGAGAGGTTTCAGTAGATTAATCCAGGAGTTCCCTAAGTCCTTCCATAAGGAGGTGTTAATTTATAGGGATCTTTTAAATTTTCTGTAATGCTTATGGTTTGCATAAGAAATGTTTTCTTAGGTTTAATTATATTTTAAAGTCTGGCAAGTAGTTTCGTGGAGTAAGCAAGGTGTTGTAACCTCTCTCTCTCTCTCTCTCCTCTCTCTCTCTCTCTCTCTCTCTCTCTCTCTCTCTCTCCTCTCTCTCTCTCTCTCTCTCTCTCTCTCTCTCTCTCTCTCTCTCTCTCTCTCTCTCTCTCTCTCTCTCTCTCTCTCTCTCTCTCTCTCTCTCTCTCTCTCTCTCTCTCTCTCTCTCTCTCTCTCTCTCTCTCTCTCTCTCTCTCTCTCTCTCTCTCTCTCTCTCTCTCTCTCTCTCTCTCTCTCTCTCTCTCTCTCTCTCTCTCTCTCTCTCTCTCTCTCTCTCTCTCTCTCTCTCTCTCTCTCTCTCTCTCTCTCTCTCTCTCCTCTCTCTCTCTCTCTCTCTCTCTCTCTCTCTCTCTCTCTCTCTCTCTCTCTCTCTCTCTCTCTCTCTCTCTCTCTCTCTCTCTCTCTCTCTCTCTCTCTCTCTCTCTCTCTCTCTCTCTCTCTCTCTCTCTCTCTCTCTCTCTCTCTCTCTCTCTCTCTCTCTCTCTCTCTCTCTCTCTCTCTCTCTCTCTCTCTCTCTCTCTCTCTCTCTCTCTCTCTCTCTCTCTCTCTCTCTCTCTCTCTCTCTCTCTCTCTCTCTCTCTCTCTCTCTCTCTCTCTCTCTCTCTCTCTCTCTCTCTCTCTCTCTCTCTCTCTCTCTCTCTCTCTCTCTCTCTCTCTCTCTCTCTCTCTCTCTCTCTCTCTCTCTCTCTCTCTCTCTCTCTCTCTCTCTCTCTCTCTCTCTCTCTCTCTCTCTCTCTCTCTCTCTCTCTCTCTCTCTCTCTCTCTCTCTCTCTCTCTCTCTCTCTCTCTCTCTCTCTCTCTCTCTCTCTCCTCTCTCTCTCTCTCTCTCTCTCTCTCTCTCTCTCTCTCTCTCTCTCTCTCTCTCTCTCTCTCTCTCTCTCTCTCTCGCTCTCTCGCCCCCTCTCTCTCGCTCTCTCGCCCGCTCTCTCTCTCTCTCGCTCTCTCTCGCTCTCGCTCCCTCCCTCCCTCCCTCTCTCTCGCTCTTGCTCTCCCCCGCTCTCTCTCCCTCCCCCTCCCTCCCTCTCCCCCTCTCGCGCTCCCTCTCCCTCCCTCGCTCGCTCGCTCCCCCTCCCTCGCTCCCTCCCTCTCCCTTCTCGCTCTCTCTCCCTCCCTCCCCCCCTCTCTCTCTCGCTCCCCCTCCCTCCCTCTCTCCCTCTCTCTTCTCCCTCTCTCTCCCTCTCTCCCCCCCCCTCTCTCTCGCTCCCCCTCCCTCCCTCTCCCTCTCCCTCTCCCTTCTCGCTCTCTCTCCCTCTCTCCCCCCCCCTCTCTCTCCCTCTCTCCCCCCCCCTCTCTCTCTCTCTCTCACCAGGACAAGAATCAACCACTTTAAAACGCAAATTTGAATCACACACAAAGTAATCTGGCCAGGGACTGTAATTTGACCACTTCAAGAAGCAAAGGCCGGACTGGTCTAGTAAGGTCAAGCCTCTTACGGATGATTGTTGAGAGGCCTTAATTGATCATATGGAAGAAAAGACTCACCTTATAATATGTTCTGAATTTATGAAGGCTCAATTTGCTATATATTTGCAGGAGATACCAGTATTTTTTAAAAGGAGATGTCAGGACTTGGAGGAAGCTGATTGTGTCTTCTAATGCAGCCGAGGTATGAAATTCTGTTATATTGTCCCAGTTCTGCATTTAACCAGATTTCTTTCCTAACTAGCCTGTGTGAGGAATAAGCTAGAGTACCAGAGAGTTCATGAGAAGGCTTAGTCTGTAGCATATTTTCATGATTGATTCTAGCGACTGGCTTGCTATGCCAGTTCTGTAGCTGGTACTGATGTTGAAGATTATGGTCTTTAAGTGCCCTCTGAAACCTTTGATTCACCACTGTGTTACCGCCAATAGGTATACCTTTATAGATGACTTGGTTATGTAGTATGTAAAACGTCTGTAGGCTGTTTAAAACTCTTTGTATTTTGTAGTTTGTTTCTGTGTGTTTATAGGCCGAGCTTTTGGTGGAAAAATTTGAGTTACGTAAACTTTAAAGGCCCCTTGAGAACAAGATTATGGTTTTGATGCCATTTTAATGGTTATTTCACAAATTTGGTCTCTGAATAAGCCACAAAAATACATTATTTTAGAAACTTTAGCAAAAAAAAGAACTGGGTCAATACGAATATACTTTTATTCAGTCAGCCAATGCCAATTATACAGTAATGTTTCAGCTAAACAGAGAATATACAGTAATGTATCCTGGACTAAAAATAAAAAAGAAGTTGGCCATATGCCCATATCTAACCAGTGACAACTTAAAAGGTAACCAAATCCTTTGCACTAAGTCAGCAACTCTTAAATTCATTTTCCTAACTGGATCCACGTTGGTGTCCTCATTCCATCAGCAAGCGTGTCTGGCTTCCTGCACCATATGCCGTCTCAGGAAACAATGCTGTAGAATGCACATCATCCGCGATTTGATCACAATTAACTGTTATAATCTTCATTTTGGATTCTAATTCAACTTGTACCGATGCCCCTTTGACGTCCTTAACTCTTCCTTTGTAGCCCTTGTAGGGACCTAAATGAATTTTAATGTTAGTGCCAATTAGAGGGTGACGCTCTCTAATTTCACCTCCGCATCTTCCTCCAGAGTCTGATTGAGGCCGTCTAGGCATTATAGCAGGATATAGTGAAACACGAGTCGAAGTTCTGAGCTGCTGAAATTTTGATGCCAGTTCCCCGTTATCACTATTTGCATGTGATCCCCTAAAAACCATGCAAGACCGGGATCTGGCACAGATGAAACTAGCATGATGGAGATGGTAATGTTCGTGTATAAACAAGATATCTTTGTACATATGCTCAACACGTCCTTGCTTCCCCTTGCATGGACCCTCTAGAACTTTTACGACATCTTTTACTGATATGATGTTCTTCATCCTATCTTCTGCATAATTCTTTCTTTCAATCTTGTATTTGATCTCTCCGAATTTAGAAAGCACAAGTTCAGATCTCTCAGGCACTCCCTCGAGTACTTGAAAAGCTCCGTTTTTATACTAATGATTACATCGAAGCTATTGTTGTTAAGCAGCATTGGGTCATGAAGCTCAAATTCCCCAACTCTGGTTTTTCCAGATGCAACTTCGGAACTCTCCACAACATCAACAGAAAATACCTGCAGAATTTCTTTTGTTATATCAGAAACAATGTTGATCAGATGGCCTTCAACTATCAGAACAGTGCCAGTTTCACCTTCAGTTCTACCAGATATAACCTTTACATGGCAACCGGGTTCAAAGTACCTGTAGACCTACTTTACAGTAAAAGACACTATTTTTCGAAGGCCTACATCAGCTACTTTGACTTGTAAAGTGACTTCCTCTATGTCCTCCCCACTCCCTTTAAATTTTTGAGATCTCCCTTCCAATGATAACGCGATCACCTTTTCTAAACTCAGCTTTCCTTTGTTCCGTAAACTGGACTAACGAACTATATATATCTTCACCGGGCTCCAGAAATTTCTGGAGTTCATTAATGCTTGGTTGATTGCTCTTAACAACTGACACTACTGAGTAATTTTTGTACAAGAAACCATCTTTGAACTCCATTCCTTTGATGTGTTCAAAGCTGAGAAGTAAGGACACGGATGCGGAAGTGCGGGTGCGTGGTGCGGGGATACGAGAATTCGGAAAATCTAATTCGGGGATACGGGTGGGGGGACACGGTATTTCTATAAAAAATTTAAAAATTATATATATGATGTTCCACATAACATATGTCACTAATAAAACTAAATTTCTCATGCAACATAAATCAAATAGTGAAATTTATAAGTTTTTTACTAAACTAGTAAAAAAGACAATTCAAATTAAATAATCAAATTCATAAGTGTATTACTCCCTCCGTCCCGGCCAATTCTTTACGTTTGGTTTGGACACGGAGGTTAAGAAATATGTATAAAGTAATGAAAAAGAGGAAGAAAAGTGGGTGAAGTGGTGGTACCCATTAATTTTTAATGTATGAAAGGGAGATAGTGGAGTAAAAGTAATGTGAAAAAAAAGGAAAAGTGGGGAAAGTGGTGGCACCCATTGACTATTTTTTGTAAGTTTTGAAATGTAAAGAATTGGATGGGACATCCTAAAAAGGAAACTGTAAAGAAATGGTTGGGACATAGGGAGTACTAAATTAGGACAAACTGAACATACATATAAAATTGATATTTAGCTAATCATCTTTAAACATTGTGGCTTGCATTTCTGGCTCATCAAGTGAAAGATTGGTAATCTCAAGCTCTTTTGCACCGTCAAGTGGATCAAATTTGTCGACTCCAACATCCCATAATTTTGTCTCGCCTTTCAAGTATTGATTAGTCTTCCTAAAAAGTAGTCGAAGATTATTATGCACAAAAATCAGGTCTTCCGCTCTAGTTGGCAGTATCTTGTTCCTTCTAACAGAATGAATAAATGAATATGTGCTCCAATTTCTTTCACGTCAAGATGAAGAACAAGGCTGACCAAGCAATTTCAAAGCAATCTTCTCGATATTTGGTGTTGAAGCTCCGTGAATAACCCACCATATTTTTGGATCTATGGTACCTCTATCTTCTATAGAATCGGGATTACCAAAAATATCTATTTGTCCTGAAAATCGAGTAAATTCTGTATTTACAGCAGTTCTTGCTTCATTATTTGAAAAGTACCTCATGAGACATTTATTCCTTTCCTCTGCTCGCTCAGTATCTTGGTGGGGAGGAACACGATCAACAACAGCACTAGCCATGCATTGCTGTAATACCTGAAAAGACAAATAAATAAATATTAAACGAATGTCATTAGTTCAAAGATAATATGATCAAGTAGCATTATTAAATTTATTTGGACTTACCTCGGATTAATGAATGAGCTAAACAGTGAAGTGGTGAAGAACTCTTAGTCCATCTATCAATGAGAATTGCATAAATGACTTCGTGAAACGTAGAGTCCTCGTTGAGTTCTTTCCTTTCATGCCTATATATGATATTTTTCACCTTCTCGATCATATCATTCCACATATCATATATCAAATGAAGTGAAGGTTTATCTGTATCCGCAAATCGTAGCATATCATAAATAGGAGCTGTAAACTCAAGACTTTGTCCCACCACATATCATTAAGTACCGTAAACCTAATTGTATGAGCTTTATCATGATCATAATCTCGATAAGTACCCCATTCCTCAGAAAGCACCAATAGCTCCAAAGAATGCTTCAAGAGTTTGAACCTCTTAAGCATGACAAGTACATATGCAAACCTTGTTTCAGCAACCAAAAGAAGTCTCAAGGGAGCAATATGATTAAACATTGTCAACACCATATTATGATTAAGAATTAAGTGCTGAGTCAACCACTTTAGTAATCCAGTGACACTCAAGATAAACATCCTGATTACCCAATATTTTTTGTAGCACAAATATTCTTTAATGCCAAATTAAGTGTATGCACAACACATGAAGTCCATAAAATATATGAGGATACTAGTTAATATATAACTAATTAACTTTATAAGTAAAAAACGCCGCCTTTTTTATTTTCACCAACTAAAATAACTCTATATCTTCAAATATTTTAGACAATTATATTTAATTTATACCCTTTTTGAAGTAAAACATGTTTTCTTTTTTATTTTTTTTCAAATTAAACAAATCGTTCTCTAAAAATATTATGGATATAATTCTCTTCTCTTCTACAAAATCTCTAGATATAATTCTCATGCAAGCTAAAGGATCGTTATAACCTATAATTTCAATCTGGTTAACCATTAACCGTAAATGGGAGAAAAATCCGAGTCTTTTCTATAGAAATCTCACTTTTATTCACGTTATTTGGGTTAAAAATTATGATTCAAATGATCCCTTCCCATTTTCAAACAATAAGCGTGGTGTTAACAAAAAAATGTATTGAAATTCAACAATTTCATTGACTTTTATATAAATATTATTTAATTAATATTTTCTATGATATTTTTATACTAAATAACATTTAATTTGATATTAATTATTATAAAATTTAAAATGAATCATCAGCTCTATAATTTATACCAAAAGGTTATAGGAAACACTTAACGTATAACAAAAATGACTACATAAAAATATATATTAAAATTTTCGTATTATCATGTTAAACGTGATTAAATTAACAATTATTAATATATAATGCACAAATTTCAATTTATAATATCAATTCTCAAATAATTGATTTTGCTCGACAATATTATGAAATATATAATTTCTGAAACAAGTCGACAACATTCTCAAATATATAATTTTTGAAACAAAATCACCCCTTATATATTCCCGTGGTTTTATTTTCTATTTCTCTTCTTAAGTCATATTTTGATAAAATTAACCCAAAACTCAACTTCAAACGCCCTCCCCCAGCTACCTACATACTAAGAGTTTTAAAGCTTTACTCATTATCGAGGAGGATCTAATGACTCTTAAACTAATTAATATTATTATTATATATCTTTTTCCTATTAATTAAGGATTTTTCTAGTCTGTACGCATAGATACATATGAATAGTATACTGACACATTTTGTATATATCACTCTCTTCATCTTCATCTTCATCTTCTCTTGTTATGTAGTTTCTTACTTTCTTGTTTAAATTATGTAAATTTTAACACTTTTCATAAAGTAACATGAATACTATCATTTTGGACCAGTGCTGTCTATAAGACCACTTTTTTTTAATGGACTTCACTCATACTAATCAAGACAAAGATTTGCTAAAGAAACCACACTCCTCATATATAGACATCCCAAACCAGTAAAAGTTCCTGTCATTCCTATTTGAATGCGCTTTAGAAATATTGGCTATGTAAAACTTGTCTTTCAATTCTCCTTCACAATTAACTGCCTTTAGAAACATGGGACCATTTTCCGTGACAGCCATAAAACTTATCAGTGGTCTTCTTTGACTATCACTCCACCCATCAGAGACTAGAGTCACGCCTTTTTTTTCCAAATTGTCTTTATTGGTTCCAATAATCTTTCAACATGTGCCCTCACCTTTTGTAACAAAGTTGTCCTTATAGCATTATAAGTTGGAGGAACATATCTTGAAATGTTACTATTTACAACAAGAGTGTATGAGCTGATGTAGTAGGGGTTTCTAGCAAAATGAAAAGGTAAACCCCCAGGAAAAAATGCTCGTGCAATCTCCCCATCCAGTTTTGCCCTTACTTCTATATTGAATGTTTTGTTGATCGGATTATTCATGTCAACTGCTTTTCTCTTTAAGCCATCCATTTTTTCAATTGATTGCCAAGCTTTATTTGATTGAGTATGACTTGATGGAGGGACTGGAATCTCAACCAGCCTATTTTTTTCCTCCGCTTCAACTACCTCTCTTTGTAACTGATTGAAAAGTTGAGGTGAGACTTCCATACAAATTGTAACTCCTCGCCCTTTTATTCTCAATAAATGTGCTTTGACCCTTGAATATGAACCCATAAATTCATTGTTACAGATATTACATCTAATTCTTGAATTTCCACCCTTATGTTTCGTATTTGCCAATTTAGTCACATGCTTCTAGAGGGGACCAAAGGTAGTGAATTTTCCTAACTGTCAATGACCACCTGAAACAAGAATTAAATTATGATCATATGTTAATTTTATAATTTTAAAAAGATATAATAATTAAAAACTATACCAATCACATCAATAAAAGGTTAATAAGCTGTGCACTGTCACATGGAAAACTTACTTTAGCCGGGAGATTAAGTAAAAAATAATAACATTATGTTAGAAAACAGCACACGAAGTGGTTCAAAAAATAAACCCATGTGCTGGTGATAATATGCTGGTGATAGTGACAGGTGCAGACAAACACATGCTAGAAATTATTAACATATGGACATGTACATGAGCTTAAATATAAAATTATAAATATTGACAATAAAGTTAGATGGTGACTTTCTCTGTTTCTCATGTTTCCTCTTTATTCCTTATTAGCATGTAGTATGTACGTCATGACTAGAAAAATAATTATTCGTGTCATTTTACTTTCAGTAATGTATGGTATAGACTAATCCATTTTAGGGTCTTGTTATGGATTTAAGGCATGACCGAAATTTTCTAATCCAGAATGAACTGACCTCTGCTAGGGCCCAATCTTGTTAAGTTCTATAAAAATATTAAACTTGTATTCCCTCTGTTGTAGGGAGAATTTTGTACAACATTATTTTTGAGGTTGATGGCTGGAATAAAGATCAAGGGTGGTGTTTTAGGACGGAGAAAGATTGTGTATGGTGGTGGTTCAGCTTATACGTGACTCCTCAAGAAAGAATAAGGTTTTCTTTATTCTTAATTAAGTGTTAACTCGTGCCTCATACAAATACCTATGTACCCTATTTATAGGGATCAAACCTCACGTAGTTCTTGGGGAAACAAGTTATCAAAGATAGGGTTAGGGTTTATCTACCCGTGCAACCCAAACCCATATCCAAGTCAGGCCTTCAGCCAATTAGTCACGTAAATCTTGATCGACCCCACACATTTCCTACAATCTCGCGGCATCTCCGCATTTCTTCCCGTGATTATTGGAATGTCCCGTGTTGGCCCCAAAATTTACGAACAACTTAGTCATCTATGAGTCATTTTCCATAAATTCACCTAATTTGAGTCGACCTGGTCACCCCGGCTCGCACCAGCCCTTATCTACTGGACGCGAGCTCAGGAGCCTAGCTCGCCTGTGGATAGGCTTCTTGATTTCATACGCGATGTAGGCTGGAAGTCAAGTGGTGGTCTCACAACTCACCAACCTTGATTTATAAGGCGATGCATGCCCACGAGCCCAGCTCGCACTCTATAGTCAATCTTCTTCATTTGGGCCCACGTGTAATGTTGGTGCAGCGAGCCCATGAGCCCAGATCATTGGGCCTTCTTACAACTTAAAAGCCCATCTTTTTAATATAGGAACCAATTGCGAGCTCACCGGCCTAGCCCGCACTTTCCATTAATTTAGGCCCCATTTTTATCTTTTTAAGCCCATAGGGACCTGTTTAGGGCCTATACCCAAACGTGGGCATAACAACTACCCCCCCCCCCCCAAATCCTGGTCACATTTTGGGGCTAGAAAATTTTCAATACCTGCTTATCTGTTCCTGCGAGTGCGAGCCCAGGAGGTCGCTTTTTTATACCTATATGGTGCGAGCTGGTAAGACCGCATGAATGTCTAGCCGCCTCACACTCTTTTAATAGTCACGTCTCTCGAGTGATTGATAGCTGTAAGACAACTGTCAGCTGTCATGGGGATCTGTGTCATCCACCAAAATGATGACACGTGTCATCATTACTTTCTCTCTCCTATCCCCTATAAATATGAGAGATTGCCATTTATAACCTTTCCAAGAACACTAATCAAACTCTTGCTTTTTTGCTCAAGGATCTATCACGGCCAAAACAATTATCACCACAAGGACCATCTATCGGCGGCGTTATCCTCCGGTGACAGATTCTTCAGGATCATATTTTTAATCATCCACATATATCTTTTTGATCCAAAAACATATCTTTTTTATTGTTGTTTATTCTATAATTTGATGCATCACACGAGCACACACTATTCGTTCGATGCGAGCCCACTTTTTTGCCCACACATTCACAAAACGTGATGCGAGCCCACATGCTCGCATATAGTGAATGCGACCCCATTTATTCGTTTGTGATCCGAGAACACTAGCCCCTTCTATTTTATTTTTGTAATTATATATGATTAGGGGCACACACTAACTTTCACTATCTCCTACAGATGTCGAGTGCATCTTCAGCCCCTTATTTTGGCTCGTCCCGTTCTTCCTTGAGTCTGACTCGCTCCTCAGCTACTCCTTCTCCTCTCATTTAGTATCCACCCGAACAACGAGGCTCCGAAGATTTCCAGCGCGATCTGACTTTTATCTCACAATGTCTTAGCCAACCTATTTCTCCCAGCTTCGCTATCACCCCACAGGGGGCCATGAACATAGCTCGAGTTAAAAATTCAATGCGAGCCAGCGGCTCCAGCTCACTGAACATCCACCTCGACCCCAACCCTGAGGAGTATACTAGGTTACTAACATCCATGACTTGAGGAATAGACCTATCAATCTTTCAAACATTCCCAGCTCTCTTGGAATGAAGAAACTTCTCAGGCGCGAACCCACTCATATAGACAAGAAGCGAGCCGATGAGATCCTAAGAGAGATGGCTCAGGAAAGATAAGCTCGTCTCAAACTTGCCACAGACACCGCCCTCGACCCTATTCATCTTGACTCCGAGTCTATCGAAAGAGACCCGGTCAATGCTTACAATGATATTAACAGAGGGAAGAAACCAGTTCATTCAAAATATCCCATTTTTGGGCTTGAGGGCGAGTATGACGACTCGCACTAGTCCTATGATCCCCCTAGGATCAAGGAGGTGGCATATGTGACAAGCCAAATCAACGTTTACAACTACAACTATGTCCCAACGGCCTCCCCTGAACCATATCTGTCTCCTGCCCAACCCAAACTTGAGGGCAAGATCATTTTCAGGAAACAAATAATCCCAGACGGAGAGGAAAGCTCGAGCTCAGCTCAAGAAGAGATAAGGTCTTAGCCTCCCACGACCTTGCATCCTCGCTTACCCAGAAGTACCTGGCCGACATTGTGGACCAGTTTCCGCTCGAGGGTCATGTTATTCTTCCTCAGCCGCACACGAGATGCTACAGATTCAATCGTCCCGAGAATGGTGGTCGGGTCCCTCACATGGTACTTTCTACCTTCCTGCTTAGGATAGGAATTTACTCCCCTTCTTCCATTCATCAAGGATGTGTGCGAGTATTACCAGCTCGCACCACTTCAAATTAATTTCGACGGATACAGGGCTGCCATCGCCTTGTACATCATGTACCACAAACACGACTTCTTCCTCTAAGCGTGAGGCAACTAGGCTACTATCTCAACCTGATGCACTCACCAAATGACTTTGAATACTTCTACCTGTCTGTCTGGTTGTGCTATAATAAAAATAATCTGATTCACAACGGGCCGAGCAACTTGGGGAAGTGGAAAAGTCCATACATTTACATTCACGAGGTGCCCTGGGTTCAAACTCATTTCTACTATAACCCATATAATACAAGTCTCCTCTGATTGCATTTCTCTCTTTCATACAAGTTCATACATCTCTTTCTTTTTTATTTATCACCAGCCACCCTATCTTGCACTGTCCTCCATGGGCAGGAAAAGACAAATGTGGACAGCTTCCTTGAGCTCTCGGCAGCGGACAGAAACATCCGTAAACTTATTACCACCCTGAACTTGGTCGATTATGGATTTTAGAAAGAGGGAGTAAGGATCACTCCCCAAAAGAAGAAATCAAATAAGAAAGCCAAGAAAGGTAAGGTTATGAGGCTCGCAACTCGGCCCCATGGCCTCGTATATTGTTAATAGTGCGGGTCGGTGGGCTCGCTCCTTTTATATTTCTGCACACACCTCATATTGCACTTTATCTGCATATCTCTTGTCTGCTCGCCTCTTTGATTTAAATTATTTGTATCCTATTCTCGTGCATCTTTTTTTTCCGCTCGGATCTGATTTACGTTAACATTCTCTTTTATTGGTTATTTCAAAAATGGCCATCTCTCTATCTCTTTCATAGAGGAGGCAGCACAAGCCGCCGTAATTTCGGGCCCGGCCCAACAGGTGGCAACAACCACCGCGGCTCGGCACAGGATCCCTCTTGCTCATCGAACAACTTTAACTGAACACCTCAAAGGTGGCCCCCCTTCTCCAAAGCTCAAGGGGCACCGCAGCTCCTCCGTTCCCTCTAATGTTCCTCCTCCATCTTCCTCGTTCATCAGTGCAATTGCGGCCACGTTTAGCTGGCTTACACAGGTTAATGTAAGCGACCAAGACGTTAAAAATTGGACTTCCACCTCTCTCGAAGTCAATAATAATGTGCTGACTCGGACCGCAGCCGAGGTATACTTCCGCCAACTCTCCGGGACCCGGAAGATTCGAGCTATCGGTAGATGGTAGATATCATGAGGGACTCAGACAAATATCATATGATTATGTTATATATTATCTCTAGCATGCAATTATGAGTTAGAATGTTGGACGCGACTGACCTATGATTTGAAAGCACGAGAGAAATTAAAGATGAATATAGATTCATATATAAAATTATCTTGAAAAAATTGTAAAAACTGAAATTATGTTACTAAAAAATTGTAATAAGAGAACTTGTACCCCAAAAGAAAAAGACTTAGAATTACATACACAATTGACAATTGTAAGTTTGTAACACACGTGCTTTCTGTAAGTACCTTAAATTTTATTAACTGCCTTTGCTGATTCTAGGATCCAATAATTTAGCTAATTAATGATTTAGCGGGTGAAATCAAACCTTTAATTCTTATAAAAAAGCTCAACTTTGCATATCAAAATGCAGAGACACGTCTTTAAAATAGAGCCAAAAGTGTGACTATATTCAATCTTTCTCTTTTATTCCCCAGGTAAATCATGTAGGTGTACCAGTGATGCTATTATGATTAGTAGCTAGTCTAGTGACCATATTTAAGAAATAATCCTGCTATTTATATAGTTGAACTGATCTTTAAACGGTTGTGCTGTGTTCTATGTAATTAGTTACCATCGTTCTGTTGGAAATTAACGTATTGAATGTTATGATATTCTAGAAGATTCTGCAGTATTCTAATATTCATGTACTGTCAAGTTCAATGTATTCAGTAAGAGTCATACATGTATCTGATTTAATATTTTTTGATGTCTCTTTATGTTCTCATGAAAGCTTATCTATATATAAAGGCTGGAAATTAGTCAAGCTTGTAATCAATCTAAGTTATATCATTTGGTTCAATACAAAATATATACCAGTGTTCTTCAGATTATAATATTTGGTATCAGAGCCCGGTTGGAAGAAGCAGCAACAAAATGGCAACAATCAATTCCTTCACAAATTTCTCTAGTCAACAATTTATTCTAGAATTCAATGGCGAAGACTATGAGTTCTGATCAGTTAAAATAAAAACCATTTTTAGGTATCTTAAACAATGAAAGATCGTAGAGAAGGGATACAAGGAACCTCCTGATGATGCTGCTATCTCAGATGCTGAACAAAAAAATTTGGACAAGTCAAGACAAACGGACGCCAGTGCTCTGTCCATAATCCAAAGAGCTGTAAAAAAAGCTATATTTCCAAGAATAATGAGAGCCAACACTGCAAAGGAGGCTTGGGATATTCTTCAAGGAGAATACCTAGGAGATGCAAAGGTAAGAACTATTAAACTCCAAACCTTAAGAAGTGAACTGGAAAACATAAAATGAAAGAAAATGAAACTCTTAATGATTTCTCTACAAGATTTTTTGAGTTGATTAATCAAATAAAATCATTTGGAGAAGATATTACAGACAAAAAGACAGGTGGAGAAAATCCTTGTTTGTCTACCGGAAAAGTTCAATACTATCATTTCCGTGATTGAAGAAACAAAAGATCTTGCAACTTTAACTGTTCAAGAACTCATGGGGTCTCTAAGATCATTTGAGCAAAGGACATCTCGACAATCTAAAAAAATTGTTGAAGCAACGTTTCAGTTAAAGCTCAATATTTCAAATCAAAAGCAAGGAGAAAGTTCATGTAGCACTCAATTTTGTGGAGGCAGGAACATGAGAAATAATTTTTGAAATTTCAGATATGGAAGAGGAAAAGGAAGATCAGATTTTTGATAGATCAATTTCTTTGCACTGCACTATTTGAAATAGATCTAGTCATTCAAATAAAGATTGTTGGTTCAAAGGCAAGCCAAAATGTGATAAATGTCATCAATTTAGACATTTACCTAAGGACTGCGGATCACGTGATGTTCAGCAAGCAAACCAGATAAATTTTCAGAAATAAAATAAAGATTCTCATACAACTTTCTATGCATGACAAAGCACGGTGCACCCGAGAAACGAAAGATGGCTCCTGGACAGTGCCTGTAGCAATCATATGTCACCATAAAAAGAAATTTTCTGCAACATCGATTCAAGTATTAAAACTCCGATTAAACTTGGCAATGGACAACTTGTGGAATCAAAAGGTATGGGCTCTATTTCAATCCAAACTGAGCATGAAACTAGTCAGATTCAAAATGTTCTTCTTATTCCAAGTTTACATGAAAATTTACTTAGTTTGGGCCAACTATTGGAAAATGGATATAAATTGGAGTTTGATAATAATAAATGCAAAATCTATGACAAGAAAGACAAGAGGCAGGTGATGTCAACAATTGAGATGAAAAATAGAACTTTTTCTCTAAACATCAAATATAAATCAGCTTTACAAGCAACAACATCTAATGAACCTGTTTCAAGTCTATGGCATAGAAGACTTGGCCATGTAAATTTTCAGAGTCTGAAGGTTCTTTATAATAAAAATATGGCGCACGAGCTACCTTATATTGAAGAAATAAACAATATTTGTGAAGGATGTGCAATTGGAAAACAACATCGACAATCATTTCCAGAAGGAGTGCCATGGAGAGCAAAATCTAAGCTGGAGTTGGTACATACTGATATTTGTGGACTAATGGAAAATCCATCTTTTGCTCAGAACAGGTACTTTATCTAATTTATCGATGATCTTACACGTATGACTTGGGTTTATTTTATGAGACAGAAATCAGAAGTGTTCTCAATATTTAAAAAATTCAAATTACTTGTGAAAAAATAAAGTGGATGCCATATAAAAACTCTAAGGAGCGATAATGGCACGGAATACACATCAAAAGAATTTCAGAAATTTTGTGAAGATGAAGGAATAGAATGATAACTCACTGTTCGATACACGCCTCATCAAAATGGCGTATCTGAACGGAAGAATCAAACAATTGTGGAGATGGCAAAATCAATGATACATGAGAAATGACTACCAATAACATTCTGGGCAGAAGCTATTTATACAACCGTATATCTCATAAATAGATGTCCAACAAAGGCTGTTTGGGGGTAAAACTCTGTTCGAAGCATGGAGGGGCGAAAAGCCATCACTCAATCATCTTAAATTTTTTGGAAGCATATGTTATGCACATATTCCAAAGGTGCATCGATCTAAACTTGGTGAAGCTAGTGAGAGGTGTATTTTTGTTGGATACAGTAATATGAGCAAAGGCTACAACATTTTAAGTCTAGCTGAAAATAAAGTCTACATTAGTCGTGATATACAAGTTGATGAATATGCATCATGGAACTGAAAGGAGAACAGGGTTGATAAAAAAGTATTTGAATATAATATTGTTCCTCCTACAAATATGAAAGACGAGAATTCAGATTCTTCAGATAAAAATAACAATGATTCACCTCCATCAACACCAACACAAAGTCAATCAAGTTCACCAGTATCATCTTCTGACTCAAGTCCACAACTATCATCTCCTGACTCAAGTCCTAAAAAGTACAGATCCTTGAAATACGATATTTATCCATCTTGTAATTATTGTTCAGTTGCACCAGAAAATTTTGAGGAAGCATACAAAGAAGAAATTTGGAGAAAAGCAATGGGAGAAGAAGTTCAAGTAATAAAAAAAATCAGATATGGGAGCTTGTGGATAGACCAAAAGATAAAGATGTTGTAGGTGTGAAGTGGATTTATAAGGTAAAATATAATCACGATGGCTCAATACAAAGAAATAAGGCAAGGCTTGTCGCCAAAGGATATTCACAACAGCCAGAGATTGATTTTAATGAGACGTTTGCTCCGGTGTCTCGCTTAGATTCCATTCGCGCACTAATAGCATTTGCTTCTGGAATGGGTTAGAAGCTGTTTCAATTAGACGTAAAATCATCTTTTCTTAATGGAAAGTTAAAGGAAGAAGTATATGTTGATCAACCAGAAGTGTTTGTCATTAAAGGAAAGGAACATATGGTATATAAGCTCAAGAAAGCATTTTACGGTCTAAAACAAGCACCCGTGCTTTGTACAGTGAAATAAATAGCTTTCTTATCAAATCTGGATTTGAAAGGAGCAGGAGTGAACCAACTTTGTTTGTCAAACACCAAGGTACTGATATATTAATTGTTATGCTATATGTTGATGATATAATTTTTACCGGAAGTTCTAAAAATATGGTTGAAGCATTCAAAGATGATATGACCAAAAAATATGAAATGAGTGACATGGGTCTCCTAAGACATTTTCTTGGCATGGAGATTTATCAAGATAAGGAGAATATTTTTATTTGCCAAAGGAACTATGCTGAAAAAATATTAAGAACTTTTGGAATGTTTGGATGTAATCCAGTTCCTACACCACTGATTATGGGGGAAAAATCACACAAGGAAGATGGTGGAAATTTTGTGGATTCTACCTATTATTGAAGTATCATCGAAAAGTTATTGTATCTTTGTACAACAAAACCAGATCTTATGTTTGCTGCAAGTCTGCTCTCAAGGTTCATGCAAAATCCAAGTCACTTACATCTTGGAGCTGCAAAGCACGTTCTTCGTTACATTCAAGGAACACTAGAATATGGTCTTTGTTATCAGAAAAAACAAGGAAGTTAAACTCATCGGTTACACTGATACTGATCTTGGTGGATGTAAAGATGATTTGAAAAGTACACCAGGCTATTGTTACTCACTTGGATCAGGAATATTTTCATGGCAATCTAAGAAACATGAAACTTTTGCGCAATCTACGGCTGAAGTTGAATATGTATCAGCAGCAGTAGCCACTTCTCAAGTAATTTGGCTTAGGAGAATATTCACAGACTTTGGTTGTAAACAATATGGTGGAACTCCGATTTATTGTGACAACAAATCAGCAATTGATAAGGCTGAAAATCCTGTTAACAATAATAGAACCAGGCATATTGCACTTAAACATCATTTTATTCGGGATGCAGTTGAAGATGATGAAATAAAGCTTTTGTTTTGTTTTGTCCATCTGAAGACCAAGTAGCGGACATATTCACCAAAGCATTGCCAAAGCACATATTTCAGAAGTTAAGAGAAGCTCTTGGAATCCGTCAATACGTTAAGGGGGAGAATGTTGGAAATTAACGTATTGAATGTTATGATATTCTAGAAGATTGTGCAGTATTCTAAGATTCATATACTGTCAAGTTCAATATATTCACTAAGAGTCATGTATGTATCTGATTTAATATTTTTTGATGTCTCTTTATGTTCCCATGAAAGCCTATCTATATATAAAGGCTGGAAATTAGTCAAGTTTATAATCAATCTAAGTTATATCATTTGGTTCAATATAAAATATATACCAGTGTTCTTCACAATATAACACCTTCTCATTAAGCAAGTTGTTGACCACTAAAGACACGATAAAAAGTTGATTTGAAGCTTGGGATATATAGCTAGGTTATTTAATTTTATGGCTCTTTTGCAATCTGATTTTTTGATTGCATTTATAAAATGACTGAGGATCTATAGCTAATTAATTAAACGAGAGCATTTCATTATATGCATGTATGTCAACCTTAACACCACAAAAGTAAATATGTAATTAAAATATTAATTAACGAACAATATCAGCAAATCACAACAGGAACATGAAGTGATAACTTTAATGAATATATCACTTATGGCACTGTATTATATGAACTTTTCTTTGTTTAGTAAGTGCATGAGATCCTTGATTCCTCGTATCAGTTGAAATCTCTATTGATTAATACTGAAATAGAATCTTATTCAGAAATTATTAAAATACTAATATAAAATCCTGTTATAAGGATATTCTTCTAAACATGGACTGATTTTTTAATATAATATCAGAGTTTTGCTCAAAGTTTTAGAGGGAATTTTTTTTGTTCTCCTGCAGCATACATGCAAGATCAACTAAAATAATTAATAACCAAGATGTAAAGATTACCAAACAAAAGACACGAGTAAATTTAATAATGTTGAGTTTACAAAAAATTGCTGATCATGCGTCACGTGCACTAATCGGTAAGTATTGTGTTCTAGCTAAGTCGAAATATTCTGATGATCAAACTGCCTTCCAAATGAATATTCAGGAATGATTTATAAGGTGGGATCATAGATTTATAGAACCCATTTATAAACTACTCTATAAAACTAGATTCATGTGTAGGAGCCAAACTGTGTACTCATGCATTAATGGTGAGATATTGATCATGAGAAGCCAACTTCAACTATTGGTACGGATTATCATGTTTATAATTTTGTAATGAACTTATCAATGATATTTATCAGTTTAGTTGAACTCAAATAAACACCGTACATATTTCATTTCTTATACTTTTTTCAATTTAAAAAATAATTCACTTCAGGCTCTATATGCCTGCCTGATAACTTGCAAATCTTTTTGGATTGGGACTATATAATCGACTAATTTACAATCTACTTCAAAGGCCACCTTCGGATTATAAAAAAAATATAATGTTAATAAGTAGTACTTATTAAAATACAACAAACACATGTTATTACTCATTATAATGGGTTGAGCTCTCTGTCAATCCAACGCTTACAATTGTCTCGAAATGATGCCACGAGTTACCATCAGTATCTTGGCTGTATCCATTCACACGAAAGACCTGTCACAACATACAGTATAAATTTGGGTCATAAGAGCAAATGATACATGATATTTGATCTTATGCACACTGCATTGAGAACCATATATTTGATAAGAATCTTGATCTGCAATTGCAGAATGCAAGTTCCAACAGCTATTCCAGCTTTTGCAGTCTAAATTAACCATACATGAAGAAGTACAAATCAGAATATGTTGTGGTGTTTCATACAGACGCTTCTTGTACAACTTAACAATGCTTCAAGTGTGTTACACCAGCTAAAAGTAACGACTAATAGAAAAATATTGATTTTTTTAGTTCTTCACAAAGTAACCTGATTTAGAAAAAAAACTAAAAAAATAAATTTTGGGGAATAATTATTTTAAATTTAGAAAACATTTTCTTTTTTTAAAGACAGGAACTTTTTTTAGTAAACAAATAGGTAACTTGTAATCTTTTAAGTAATTTTAATCTGATTATTTCTATAAATTTCTTATAATATTATTTATATTTATGAAATATTATTACACTATGCCTGGGATGTCTTGAGTAAAGTTCTATGGACCTCGGAGTCCATATATGTTCTGCAAGTAAAATATAGCTTAAAATATTACAAAACATATTATTTTTCGACAAACATCACTATTCTATTAAAAATCTTGTAGATTGGATACATTTTACAAGCAGAACATTACAAAAAAATATTATTCTACAAAACATGTTTAGTTTGCAGAACATAAATGTTCATGTTGCAGAACATATTGCAGAACATACATATTGTACTGTAAATATATGAGATTTGCATGATTTTGTTAAAGTTATGCTATTTGTGTGACATATTTTGCAAAATAACACGTTTTACAAGATATTTTATTTGCAGAACGTAGATGGACTCTGAGGATTCCGACAAAAATGTGGACTCCATAGAACTCAACCCGGGATGTCTTCTCATATAATGGATAATAAAATATTAAGATATAATTATTAAAAATATAATAAATAATTTTTTGACTGTGGCTGTGGGAAACAAATATTCGGTTGTTAAATCTACTTGAGAAGACATCAGTTCTACAAGCTGACCAAAACTATTATTAAAAGAGAAATTAGAGAAACCCACCAAAATTCTCAATGAACAAATGTCAGGCCATTATCGGTATTTAGCATTCTCGTGTAGGAATTTAAGAGCAACTTCAACAATTTAGTTATTTAAAGTTTTAAATTAAAATTTAAATTTTTTTGTATGAAATAGAGCTCCAACAACGTTATAATATTTCTTTAAAAAATTAGCATTATTCACTCATGCATTATTTATAAGTAACTTACTTACCTTCATTTTAATAAAAAAATCATTTTTCTCTCCTTCTCCATTTAAAATACATTACTAGAGTTTAAATATAATAATAAAATATTCTTAAGATACACTTGAATGTTATTGAAGTTGATATGTAGTTAAATATTCTAAAATATTAAGATTCAATGTTAGAGAACGTGAGGATTATATACATTACATTCATAATACAACAATATTTGAAAGTTCAAAGTTTTACTTGATATTGAATCATTCATACTCTTTTTCCCGACATGATTACTTGAAAACTTGATTTATATTGGAAATGTTTATCAAAATTACAATTTTACATTGCAAGATTTTTTTACTATTATATGGCATCACATATCATCAAGAGGTTGGGAAGCAAGTCTTTCCACATGCAGTGAGAGCGAGTGTTTCTTATCTCCTGCCGTAGTGCAGCCTTCTCCTGGATTCAATGACAGAACCAAGTTAAAAGATATAACCCTACTATCTCATTTACCCACCTAAGTGTTAGTCAAGTATATGAACCATATTAAACCTCTTTGTTTTCCCTTCAAGATGCACATAAATGATGTTTTACTTTATAACACGAAAGAGTTGATCTGTGTTCAGAGTTCCATACAGAGAAATGTTATGTACAAGAGTGATAACTAACATTTTGCCCAAGATTGTATAGCAAATGTCAATTTTCTAAACATTATTTATAACTATAAATTTCAATATTTTGATGAAGATATATATACTTTACCTCTAATTTTATCAGTTCATTTAAGGTCATTTCAAAACACAGTTTATTAAATGTTTGTAATTACAAATTTAGAAACAGAGGCCTCATCTTAAATCTTAATTATACATTTTATTATTTTCTTTACCGAAATTGGATGAGAATAAAAATAAAAATAACTGTCAGGCGGTGAGTCTGTTTTTTGAGTTTTATATTTCCCAGTGTACGTAAGTTATGCCTCTCATTTCTTCTATAAAACCAAACCTCTCCTTTCATTCTTCTTCACAACTAACCATCATCATACATTTCATTACACTCTTCTTGGTTTCAACTTCTTGATACAATCTTTCTCTTCATCTGGGCTTCAACAAAACACTCTGTTCTTGCAAAATGACTGCTCTTTTGCACTCTGTTTTTGGGATTTTTGGTAAATTTTTAGTCTCACTGTTTGGTTCTTGATTGATTTTTCGTTTCTGGGTTTTGTTTGTTTGGTGATTTTAACTAATGGGTTGTTCTCTGTTTGGTGTAAACAGGGAATGTGACTGGCTTGTTTCTCTTCTTGTCTCCATTGTATGAACTCTCAAGAACTCTTCTTTTTCCATCAAGATTACATGTTTTGCATATTTTGTATCATGTTTAGTTGTTTTTGCTTGGCTCTTGCATTTTGAAACTAAAAGAAACTGTTTTTCTAGAGTATCTGCATCATATACATATACTGATATGCATGTAATACACACACAGTAATAGACTGTTCCATTAATGGTTTGTTGATTTCTATGAAGTTTCTTGGCTTTTTCTTGGTTTCTTTAGTGTAGTTTGATGTGGGGCAATGATCATATTATCACACACATATACACACAAGTTCTTGATTGATATTTGATGGGTTTTTTTATATAGGGTCACTTTCAAGAGGATCATTCAGAACAAGGGTACAGAGCAATTTTCAGGCGTGCCTTATATCATGACTCTCCTTAATTGCTTGCTTTCTGCTTGGTAACTATCTTCTTGGCTTATTTTGTGTGTGTCTGTGTGTGTTTTGATTACTGAAAATATGATCATTATGTAGGTATGGAATGCCTTTTGTGTCATCAAACAACATACTAGTTGCAGTGGTGAATGGAGTTGGCACAGTCATTGAATCAATTTATGTGATCATATTCCTCGTCTACTCTTCCAAGAAAGAGAAGATGAAGATTCTTGGACTTCTCTCTGTGATCCTCACCATTTTCGGTGCTGCTGCCTTGGTATCTTTCTTCGCTCTCCATCATCAGAATCGCAAGGTTTTTTGCGGTTTTGCTGCTGCAATTTTCTCGGTTATCATGTATGGTTCCCCTCTTTCTGTCATGGTAAGAACACCTCTTCTTAGAACTATGTGCCTAATTTGTTATTAGTATGTTACAAGTTTTGTTTTGTTTGGACTAAAAAAGTGTAAGTTTGAAGATTTATGTGATTGTCTTTTGTTAAGTTTTATGGTAGGAGGAAGTTCAGTAACTTTTGAACTTGTTGTATACATTAAAATGCGTTCCACCTATTTTAAGGCTTTTTTTCTTGTTTAATTGTGCAGAGGCTGGTAATGAAAACAAAGAGTGTGGAGTACATGCCCTTCTTGTTATCTCTTTGCAGTTTCCTTTGTGGAACTTCTTGGTTTGTTTATGGCCTTCTCGGAAAAGACCCGTTTCTAGCTGTGAGTATTGTCATTCACTTATGTGTATCTGTTCTTAGTTCTTCTTGTGTTTGATCTAACACATTTATGTTAACTATGGTTCAGGTTCCAAATGGTTTTGGATGTGCATTGGGCATACTTCAGCTGATCGTGTATGCAGTCTACTGCGGAAACAAGGGCCAAAACATGAAGACTGCTGATGGATCACCTCTGGAGTTGGGGCAAGCCAATGGCAGTGCTGGTGCCGAAAAGCCAACTTATGATCAGAGGCAAGTGAGCAATCAAGAAGACTCCACCTAGAACAAGAAGTGCTTCATAAGATTTCCATGGTTTAGCCACTAGCTTAAAAATATCATGATATTCTCAAGTTGAGCTCTAGTTGTATTTCATTTCCTAGTTACCTAGGTGTTGTGTTGTTTGTAAGTTTGGTTCAAGAAGTGTGACATTTCTAACCTGTGTTGTCAAGTGACAATGTGGTATACAAACAAAACTAGAATCTGGTGAGTTTTACTGGTCCTTTTTAAGAAGTTGCTGCAGATTTGGGGACCAGTCTTTTTCTACTAATTTTAGTTTACTGTTTGTTGCAAATTAGAAAGCTACCGTGCTCAGTATACTTTCTGATACTGCTTTTTAATTGGGTTACCCTGAAAACACATAATGTGTACATGTGTCCATTAATTGTTAACTGAGAACTCCTATCATTTTCAAGCATCAGAAGGAAAATAAATTTTAGGATTTGTTTGTGTGCAGGACTTGTCCAAATCAGTCTGGACCTTTTTCAATCTATTAGTCAATTACTCCATGATAATCACACAGATATGTCGAATATTAATATAATAGTAAATCATTTTATTATTTTAATACTAAGTTATTTTGAGTTTGTAATGATTGACAAATCTAGAGGTTTAAGGAAAGAGCAAGAAGCCAGGAACTACTCTACTATAAAAGTAGATTTAAGTGGGCCATCTTTAAGAATCCTACATAACTGGAATAACAAAAGTTCAAAAAAAGAGGGGGTTGGGCTGAATTTGGTATATTGGCAAACCGAAGTCACACATGGTTTTTAGAGGGTGACAATAACTTTTACATGTTTGCTAAATAATGTATTCAGAACTAGAGTTAAAGCTTAAACGAATCTTAATTAATTTTTATAAGCATTAAACCGCAATTCATATTATTGATTTGATTTTTATTCAGTTTCATTATTAATTGATTCAATATTTGATAATGCGGTTTCGTTCAGTTTTTTTAATTTTGGTTTCAATTTTTTTTGTTCAATTTTGTTCATTGCTAATTGTCCGGAACAGTTCAATTTTGGGCTACAACTTTTGTTATGAGTGGGCTGACTGCTGAGGCTTTGGAATATTTAGTTGGTATCCCAGTCATGTGAATGTAGAGTATTGTTTGTTGTAATTTCTAGACATTCGAAGGGCTTTTTTTTGGGGGTTGGTTTTTGGTTTCTTATAAAAAGGCCTGTTTACGACCATTAGTAGGCATAGAATTTATCCATCATCCCCTTGGACGAATTCTTTGAATCTTCGTGCAAACAACATAATAAAATAGTGTGGGAGGGGGAGCTCACCCACTATGCTTCCCTTCTCGTGCAGATGACAGACAACTAGACAAGGTTAACTTTGCACTCTATAGTTTGCAGTCCTCTGTTTGACAGTTTCATATCATCAATTATAAATTAAACATGCACTAATTGTTAGAAAATGGAAAATTTGAGGTATAGTTTAGACATGTTCTTACTGTAATTTCCTAAAACTAATTGTTGAAAATTATTCCTTGTAATGATAACTTAAACTTTCATATTTGGACCAAAGTCATTTTCTTAGTATAATCCATATAGAAATTGAGGTGAAGTTATTAGTTTGAAATAAGTTTATGGGTTTTATCCCACATTATTAGTAAAGAGGGGTGTAGTGCTTTATATAATACCATATGACATAGTAGTATACCAACTATTAAGAAATGTGGGTATGCATGGTGTTATTGTGTGCCTCGTGCGCACACACACGCGTGTCGCCGCCGCCTCACCACGCCATGTCACGACTTGACTCGGGTCGGGTTGAAGGGCGATTTGGGCGAATGTCTCGGCGTCTCGCGTACGCGAGGTGACCTGAGCGAGAAATTTTACTGCTTGTTCAATTAGAATGTTTACTGACTTATTATATAGTTTTATTATAACAGTAAGGATTTGTTGAAGTACAATGTGCATTATCCGTTGATAGATTTGTTGAGACTGATACTGACGGCCCTGAATTAGGATGAATCAAGATCTGCTATGGCTGATATATCCTGACACTGGTCAGGATTTGCTGTGGCTGGTGAATACTGATAGGCTGGGCTGAATCAGGATTTGCTGTCGTAAATACTGATGGGCTGATTGTTACGTTTCTGATTCTAGAAATATTCTATTAAATGCATATTAAGTCAGAATATTTATTTTAATTAATGCATATCTTCAGTTACGTTTTAGTTTGTATTATATACAGAATAAAACGTTTGGGAAGAGAAAAATACGTCAAACACATATTTGGTGAAACCCTGGCTGCTATCTCTCTCAATTTCTCTCCTCCATAATATACAGATTATCATAGGTTTTCTGGGCGAACTGAGGTCAGGTCGCTGTTGAGCTTTACGAATCTGTGGAGGAATTGCGCTGTGTTGTTGTATCTTAAAAGTGAAATTGGTGCAACCCAACACAACGTAAGCGGGGTAATAATCTCTTCACGAACAGTTTAGACTTCTCGAAGGCTAGGCGCCTCAACTGTTCATAGTTCTTTCAGATTTGTTAAAGCTTCCGTTAGAGCTAAGTAGTCTATCTTCTCTTTGTCGATTCAGTTACTGATTTATATTCTTGTTTGCCTTCGTGTTTTGTTTCGTTATTTGGTTTAATTTACCTGTTCTTGTTAATCGTGATTATATATAACTGCCTCATTGTTGCGCGTAGTATTAGTTAAACATACCCAACAATCTTGAAGAGATTAGTTGTTATACTTTGTAATTAGAAAGATGGTTAACGAAACTGCTGATGTTCCTAAGTCTGTTGATACCGGTTCTGATTCTGGTGGTACTGCTACCATTGACTGGACCACGTGCCGTTTTCCCCAACAAATTGATTTTATCGGGTATGCCTGATAAATTCAGTGGCAGAGCTTCTTTTTCTCGTTGGCGGAAAAAGATGAAACTCTGGTTAACGGTTAAGGTTCTATGGCCAGTAGTACAATATGATCCTCCTGTGTTGGATTAAGAGAAAGTTGAATCTGTTAAGGCTTGTGCTTTATGGGCTGAGAAGGATGGGGTGGCTAGGACAACCATTTTGGCAGCCTTGGCGAACACCTTATTCGATATTTATTCATCTGATGCCTATACTGCTAAGGTCTTATGGGATAAGCTGGACCAAACCCACAATACTAATTCTCAAGGACTTGAGAAGTATTATGTGGCTAGGTTCCTTGACTTCAAACTGGTGGATAAAAATCCATGAGTGGACAGGTTCATGAGTTTGAGATGTTGTTCATGCTCTGGGTGAGTCCGATATGATCTTGCCTGAGAAATTTCGGGTTATGTCAGTGATTAAAGAGCTCCCTAAGTCTTGGAAAGAGTTTGCTCTCTCCCTGAAAAGGCAGAAAGGAGATATCATATGGACTAACTTGATGTTGGACATATCCGTGCAGGAACAATACAAGTCCAAATAAGTACATGTGATGCCTGCTGAACATGGGAGCTCGAAGGTTAATATAGTGACTGTAGGACAAAAAAGAAAGGTAGTCGCTAAGAAGGCTAACACTAAATCTGAAAAGAACAAGGCTAAGAAACCAAAGGCAAACAAACCATGTTGATCTTGTGGACAGGTTGGTCATTGGAGTAAGGACTGTCCTAGTAAGAAAGCTAAGAAAGCTGGAGTGGTAACTCAAGCAAATACTATGCTTGGACTTGGAACCACGAGTGGGCTTGTAGCTAACA
Source organism: Apium graveolens (assembly GCF_009905375.1). Lineage (NCBI taxonomy): Eukaryota > Viridiplantae > Streptophyta > Magnoliopsida > Apiales > Apiaceae > Apium > Apium graveolens. The sequence continues at coordinate 54,065,328 of NC_133649.1, forward strand.
TGGTCGTTGGTGAGGTTGTTTCCTCTATAACCGATGACGAGTATGTTACTTACAACCCTTTACTATTTTCCACTTATCTGTCACATGAGTGGTTGATTGATACTAGAGCTAATGTGCATATTTGTGCTGATATTAGTTTATTTTTATCTTATCAACAGAGTCATGGAGTGACAGTGACGTTGGGGTATGCTAGTGTTGCACAAGTGCTTGGAATAGGAAACGTGGACCTGAAGTTTGTTTCTGGGCGGATTCTATCTCTCAATAAAGTGCATCATGTTTCCTCAATTCGTAGAAATATAATAAGTTGAAGTTGTTTAGTTAAGAATCGCTTTCAACTTTCTTTGAAGTGTAATAAAGTAGTTAAATTATTACTCATAATGGTACACTTTTTGGCAAGGGTTACTTGTCTGATTGTTTGTTTTAATTAATGCTGAACCCGTTTTGGGTGATTTCATTAATGATAGTGTTGCACATTCTGTTAATTATGTTGAATCATTTGATTTGTGGCACTTACGACTTGGTCATTTAAATTTTGGTGCTCTAAAGAATATGGTGAATTTACAGTTAATTCCATAGCATGCTATTGATAAGAAATCTAAGTGTCAAGTGTGTGTAACTGCTAAACAAACAAGAAAACCTTTTCATAATGTTGTTAGGGATTCAGACTTGTTAGATTTAGTATACTCGGACATATGTGAATTTGGTGGTGTATTGACTAAAGATCACTGTAGATATTTCATTACCTTTATAGATGATTGTAGTATATATTGTTATGTTTATTTTTTTTAAACATAAGGATGAATCACTAGATAAATTCATTATGTTTAAAAATGAAGCTGAAACACAAACTAGTAAAGTACTTAAATGTTTGAGATCTGATAGATGTGGTGAGTATATGAGTACCCTGTTTAATGAATTTTGCGCAAGCAATGGTATAGTTCATGAAGTTACTCCACCATACACCTGAGTCTAATCGGGTGGCAGAGCGAAAGAACAGAACTTTTAAAGACATGATTAACAATATGTTGATTAATTATGGGTTGCCTAAGTACATGTGGATAGGCTTTGAATACGGATTTCCATATTCTGAATAGAGTCCCTCGGAAACATATGGACAAGAGACCTTATGAATTATGGAGAAAACATATGACAAGTTTGAAATATATTCGTGTGGGGGTGCCTTGCTAAGATGCTTGTCCCTGAACACGAGAGAAAGAAATTAGGTCCGAAAACTGTTGATTGTATCTTTCTGGAATATCTTAAAACCACTACTGCTATGATATTTTTAGTATTAAAATCTGACATAGATGATATTTTAGCGAATACGATAGTTGAGTTTCGTGATGCAACTTTCTTTGGGGAAGTGTTTCCTATAAAGATTGTGTTATTCACAAACAATCTAAACAAGAATTACAGAAAGGGGGGTTGAATGTAATTCTGGCTTCTTTTTAATTTTAAGAACAGTTTTGCTATAAATATATAATTATGTTTGATTTAGCAATGGTGCGGAATGGAAGTAGTATAAAAATCAAAACATAAAGTAATCAAATACAAGCATTTAAAAACTTTCTGGTGGATTGAACTTTTCCACCATAGATATATATTAAGTAGAGAACTCTGTGTTACAAATGCTGTACACAGCTGCTTACAAGTTGAGCTACAAGAACAGAGAAATTCTTTACAGATTTTGCCTTATCTATTTCTCTGGTAATTGCTTACTAACTTGGATATATTTCTTAAAGTTTTACTTGCTACACTTGGCTTATATATCACCAAGTTACATGATAAAAAGACAAACAAATAAGACAAACTGTTTCTAGTCTAATTTTATGCTCCTTCATTTCTCTATCCAGCATCCTTGAATATCTTCAGTTTAGCATGGAAATGGAAATGCTTCTTTGTTCTCTAAAACCTGCAAATAGGCTGCCACATTCTATTTGCATACAATTAACACATGTGACTGTCAAGTCACTATCAACTGCTCTTTTTGAATTTGAACATCCGTTGAAGCTTCATTGAATCATCCGTTAAAATTGTGGTTGATCATCCGTTGAAATTTTGGCTGATCATCTGTTGAGACTATGTGAATCATCCGTTGAAGCTTTAGTTGAGCATCCGTTGAAACTTTGTGAATCATCCGTTGAGACTGTTTTCTTCGCAGTTAACTCTATTTCATTTATACAAGATTACAAGGCATATGATATTTACAATTAACCAACCTATCTTGCATATCAATCTAGTAGTCAACATGACTTAAACATTCTGGCAACATCTAGTTCACTAAGGCATTATAATATGCAGGAATGTGCTACTAAAATTATTATTACATAAGCTACTCTTTTAACGGATGTTGAATTGATCATCCGTTGAAAGCTATAAAATCACTTAAATAAAATCTACTAAGTGTTTTGTTCAAGTTATCATCAAGTACACAACATATTCCTAACAATCTCCCTCAATTTATGTCTACTGGAATTGTAGCCATAAATTAAGAGAAACTTGATGATAACAAAATGCTCTATAAATACGGAATGAAATAAAGTAGATAAAATTTACAAGTGTTGCGATTTATTGAAAATTCTTACAGAGGAGGATTTGTATAGTATCTCACAGATCATTTTCAAGGCGCTCCTCTAGACTGAGCAGATTTAGATTACTTCCTTGATTGTCTTGACTTCTTTCCCAGCTTCACATTATTTTCCTCAATTTGATATTGGAGTTACGTGTAGAACTCAAATTCCAGCTTCTTTTGCATCTCCATGAGAGTTTCATTGCTTGAAATCTTTAGCTGATCTTCCAATATGAAGAATCTTCTAATGCATTTTTCATCTTTGAACTCCATTATCCAGTAAGGCCTCAAATGCACCCTATCTCCAGTAAAAGGAATTGTCAATACCCTTGGGAGTGTATTTGGTCCTCTCTAGCTATTTCTTATCTCCTCAATCTTGTTTAGTACCATTTTATTGGCAACTATGTTGAATCCAAAGTTTTTCTTGATTGAGGAGAAGATAGTTACTAAGGTAGAATAACCTTCATTGAGTATTCTGTAAAGGGGCCATATCATCTCTCTTCCACCCTTGTACCTGAAGACTAATCTTTCTAGAAGATGTCTATAAGCATCAATGGCTCTAACTTCATCTATTTCTTCCAGATAAAGATTTTATGTATGAGAATTCTTTGATGTCACAGATGAAGAGTTGATCTCCCTTGTTGACAATAGGTTTGGGTTTGGCCACTGACTTGGATTGAAGTTTGACAGTCTTGACCATCTTGATTGCTCTTTTCTTTGTCTTCTTTAGCTTGGATATGATTTGAATGTTTAGATCAGGAAGAGACAGGTTGTCCCAATCAATAGTTTCATCCTTGGGAATTACAGGTTCACCATGGAAAGTTATGTTAGGATCAACCTTGAATTCAGCCTCCTCCAATGTAGGTATGACTGGTAGACTTGAAGTTGTAGATTGGGATTGCATGTATTCTTCCTTATCATCATTGAAATCCAGCTTCCTCTTGGCTGGTAGCTTGTACCTAAATTTCCTCTTAGTCTACTTTGGTTTTTCTTGCTTTTCTTCAATCATATTTTCAGTTGTCACAGCAGGCAATGCAGCTTCTGTGGTTGCAGGCTTTTTGGCTAGGTTTCTGGCTTCTAAAGCAGCTTGTTTTTGTTGTTGTTTAAGCCTCACCTTTTCTTATCTCTTAGCCTCTGTAAACTGTGGATGTCCAGCCACTACACAGATTAATTTACCATTCCTATAGATCTTAGCAATTCTGTTCTTTGAGACTGTGTCTCTGGGATCTTTGGATAAAGCAATATACCTTGTAAGCAGTTTCTTTTCATCTGGCTTAGGGGTTTCATAGGATAGGTCCAATGGATTTTCGTAAGAATTCTTTGGATATTTCTCTTGGGTTTAAAAATCACACCGAACTTTGGAGATATGATTGATGAGGGTTAACCTCCTTTCATGTTCCCTAAGCTCATTTCATCTGCTGAAATTTGTCTCAATTGAGAGAAGTGAGAAAAGACCTTGTCTTGCTTCCCAATTGGACCATACTTCTTCTTGATGTTTTCATCAAGCTTCTTCCATTTTTCATTTATCTCTAACTCAACTGCTGTTACATCAATCTTTTTCAATTTGTCATTTGACTCCAACTTAGCTGCTTCTAGCTTGATCAGATCAATACTGTCATAGGATAGTGGCTTAGTGAAAGTAATTACTGGTACAATCACCTTGCTAACTTGTATATTGAGCACTTTCTCCCCCTCACTTGTTGACCCCCTGGCTTACTGGAACAATAGAGTCGTTCTCCCCCCTTTTGTTAGCATCAAGTTGAGTGGAGGTTGAGGTTTGTGCAGCCACCAGTTTCTGAAGTAGCAGAGTTTGTTGAGCTTGATGGAGGTGGATTTGAGTGATTGAGATTTCCAGGGTCTGGAGCCTTGTGTCCAAAGAATCTACCTTTCTACTCAAATCAGAGTTTTCCTGAGTTGCCTGTTATTATCTAACATTGTTGTGTTAGGAAAGGTAGCCTCCAATTTTGCATTGATGTCCTTTTTGACTTGACCAATTTCTATCTTGAGCTCAGTGACATCCTGATTTTGATTGTGAGATCGAATTTGGTGCAGTTGAAGAGATGTTAGGTGTGCTTGAAAAAGTCTATTGATGTTGGCATTTGTAGTGGCTTGAAGAGCTGTCTGAGTTTGTTGAATGATGTGAAAGAGAGTGGATTTGAAATGATGCTCATCACATTCTTTGGCAAACATCCAAGATGGAGTGTTTGTACTTGAGCTAGGGCCTGCTTCTCCCCCTATGTGCATGAAATCTCCTTCATCATCATCTTCATCCCCAAATATATCCTCAAAACCACCAGTTGGATAATCAACATCATCACCAGCTGTGGGGGGCATAACAGTGATTGCATCCTTGGACCTTTGCATGGAAGCAGTTGTGTGCACCAAGTGGAGAATTCTCTCAGCAGCCATATTGTCCTGTTCAGCTAAAACTTGATAAGCTGGAACAGGGTGAGTAAATGCCTCAGCTTCATAAGAAACAGAGTCTAAGACAGCTTGATAATCTTGCTGAAATAGTTGTTTTTTTTCTGCCTCATTGGCATCCCTTAACTCACTTACAATGGGCTCTTCCCATTCTTTTGTACCTGCTTTTCTCTCATAATCTCTTTTTTCTTGCATCAAGGGCTCCTCTTGGCTTCCCACCCTCACATCCTCTGTAACGTCTGGGAAATTACGTCTGTATTATATCATATTTATAATAAATTATGTGTATTAATGTGTCATTTATGTGGAATTAACTGTCAAACCCTAATTGCTATGTGTTACGTGCATTCTGTGTCATCCTGGTATTTTTAAGATATTTTCCAGATATTTTATTTTTCATTTATAGCTTTTATTTCAAAAGTTTTACGACCCGAATCATGATTTTAAAGCAGGTATTTCGAATAAAACAATGGGTCTTATTTTCCATCAAAGGCTTTTACCATCGCATTATTCTGAACATCTAGACATTTTATAAATTTTCTCGTTTTACGAAAAATGACTTTTCCGGGCCCATTGGGTGTTAAAACCCCCTCAAAAATCACATTTTTATTTTTATAAAATTATAGGACTTTCATTTATACCATTTCTTTATATTTTTGCATTATTCACAATTTTTGGGAAATTTTGGCATATATAAAATATTTAAAAATTAAATTGTAATACTAAAAAATTATAAAATTAGGGGTTTATTAATTTTAAAAGGTGTAGAATTAGGGCCTTAATTTTAATTAGGAGTATTAATTTCACTACTATAAATAGCCTAATATTTATTTAATTATTATTAATTATTAATCAAAAATCAGAAAATAATTAAAATTCTCTGCAAACCGGGTCGGGTAGAACAGTTTCGGGTCGAAGAATCAATCAAGGATTTCTCACTGATTACAACATCAAATCGTGTGATTCGAGTACTCAAATAAAAGCTTTTCATTTGTTCTTTCTGTTTTTATATCAATTTCATATTTTATGCATCATTTTTTATTTTCGATTTCTAGGGTTTATGTTCGAATTAGGACTTTTGATTCTAGGGTTATTATGATGTTTTGATGATTGATATAGCTTTGTTAGATGATTTACAGTCGATTCATGGTGTTTAATTGAAAAAACGATTCTTGGATAGTGATTCACGATTACTAGGGTTTATGTTCAATTTTCAAAACATAGCTTAATGATTTCTGTGAATATTTGGTTCCTGAATTGTTAGGGCTTTGATTATACGTGTTAATAGCTTTGATTTGCACTATAAATCATCGAGTTTCATGTACAGATGAGTGATTTCGTATTTTGGCCGGAGTTCATTTCGTTTTTGGCCGGAGAAGTGGTTACAGGGATGTTTTTGGTTGAGTTTAGCCTGAAACAGATTGGTGAAGTGATTTGGGATTGAAACCCTGTGAAAAACACATCAAACAGTTGTGTTTTTGGCCTGATTTTGACTCGCCGGAATCCTGACCGGTGGCCGGATTCTGGAAAAATCTGGTCATGTTCTTCATGACCCGGATTGTAACCCGGTTGACCTGTTTGGTTAACCCGGTTTTGATCTGAAATTGTCAGAGCTTATTTTCTGACAAATGTTTTCGGATTTTTATTTTTATTTAATAATTATTTAAAAATCAGTTTTAATTATTTTATAAATTGATTAATTAATTATTTAATTAATTGATTTATATTACAAATAATTATGAAATATTTTCTAAAAATCAGATTTAATTATTTTCTTATTTAATTATTAATTATTTATTATTTAATAATTATTTAAAAATAATTAGTTATTCTGATAATTAATCAAATAATTTTCAATAAATTATAATAAATTCATTTTAATTCCAAAAATTAAAGATAAATCATTTTCAGTTCTGATTTTTCTTAAATAATTATTTAAAAATATTATTTTAGGATTTAAAAATTAGTAATAATTATTTATATTGAATAATAAATTGAATAATCTGTGTTTAATTGATATTAAATAAACCGTTAGTCCGATTCGAGCGAAACGAAAGCCCTTCGACTCAGAAAAATGAATTCTTTTCATTAAAAATAATATTAAAACCTAATTGCTTCTAGAAATTAGTTGAATTTGTTATTTGTTTGATTATAAGTCGAATCGCGTGCCGAGAAGAGTCCGAAAAATAGGAAACGAGTCAGATAATGATCAGTTGAGCAATCAACGAGTCGATTTTGATTCTAAAAATTATTTTAACTATAAAAATGATTATGTGACTTATGTGCTTATGTGTATTATGTGGTTAATCGAGTCTTACTTGCTAGTATATAATATACGAGTCAGTCATAAGCGCATGGGTAGACAATAGGAACGATGTGAAGTCGGTTCAGGACGCAATTGAAGTACGAAATGACTAAACCAGTCTATTTCTCCAATAGAAGTTAAGCCAGCAAGGCAGGTTGAGCCGGTGAAAGACGAAGGTGATATAATTGAAGTGATTCACGCAGAAGGCAAGTTTTTCCCCTATTATACTTTCAGAATAGTGATATTTCTTCAGATTCTTATCAAGCTTGCACTCTTTTGATTCTTGTTCAAATTTCATTTTGATTCTTGATTTCTCCTTTTCCTTGAATTTCTTATTCATATTCCAATTATTACTCACATATATTGATATATTTTGGTGATTAGAATATATCAAAGCATACCGATTGTTTCGATTGCTACTCCTTGGAATGGATAGTGATTACTTTTGGGGATTAAGTTTACTTAATCCTAAGGACCGGGATATAACCGGATCCTTGAGATGGGCCGTAGTGCCTGGGTGCCCGATTTGATCTATATAGTGGGATATACATCTGCACTGTATCCTGGCTGATCAGGAGGGTATATATGCGAACTTGTGTCCAGTTTAGTTCATTTGTACTCGCCAGCAATGGCCTTCTTTCTATTCTCGCGGGGTTATGTCTTTGCAGATATACCCAGGTTACCGATCCATTTAAACTGCTTTAACACTGTTTATATTTTGCGGACTTGTTAAGTAATTTTTGGCTCGCCCCTTTTTGTTGTTATTCACCTTATTATTTTCAGTTAAGAAGGAATATGAAACCCATCAGGACTCGAGTGGTAAAGAAGCGGGTCAAGCCTTGGGATCCTCTCATACCCAAGGTGTTGATCCCAATCCAGGAAGAAAGCTTTGAGTTGCCCGAATAGGTGGAGTGTAGATTGTTAGTGTGTGTGTTTGAATAAAAGATGAAATTAGTTTAAAACTGGTTAGACAATGGTTTGTAATAAAGAGAGTTGTAAGATTTTGAATTTGGTTTGTAATAAAGTAGTTAGCGGTTCTTGTTTTCATACTTCAACCTAAAAAGATCCTGGTTAGTGTTAAAGGGGTTTAGATACATTTCTTTATTATTTGTTAATCAGATTATACAGGTTTGGTGATTAGCTAGTAACCCCCAGACTTATACCCCAGTTCTGGAGGGCGTTACAGCTTTGGCATTAGAGCTGTAGGTTTGGTCCCTGAAAACAAGAACATTAGGGTTAAGATAAGATAGGGAGATCATATAGGATAGAAATAGTCAACTAGGAAGAGTAGTGTTAGGATTTAGATAAGATTATGATATGAAGGTATTAGTTCTAGGAATGATTTAGTGACCTTTCTTCTTTCCTTGGTATATTATCAGATGGCATCGTCAGGTTATTCTAGTTCTTCTGAGAGGACAGTTACCGGACCAGTCGCACCAGTTGTGCCACCAGTATCTGAGTTTATGTTTCCTTCTCTTCCACCTCCACCACCATTACCACAGGAGCCAGCACCCCCAGTACAGGGGATAGTTCATGACCCTGTACAGATGTTTGATCCATTGGAGTTCTTTGAGCCGATGCTCCCACCTCCACTTCCAGTAGAGCATCAGTTTATACCAGGGATTGAGCCAGAGCTTCCACCACCACCAGTGTTACGACCGGCATTTTATGTAATATTATTTGTGGATTGGGTATAATATTAAAGTCAAATAAAAATATATTCAATGATTGTACGCTAGTGTGAGTGAAAATTTTTGCATTATAAATTTGCTTTGTGTAGTTTATGATTTTTCAAAGCAAGAGTTTATTTAATTTCTTTATTTTTGATTTATAAGGAATATTCTAAGCTTTGGAAAATTTTTCTTTTAAAAGGTATTTTGTTCACAAATTTTGAAAATGATTTTATAAAGTCTCTAAAAATCCAAGTTATTTTATGATATAAATTTTATAATTTTTGAACTTGTATTTTATTTTATAAAAATAAATCTTTATGAATTTTATTTGTTATAAATAGAAAATTACGTGGCTACCCTTGCATGCAAATACTCTTCCAATTCAACTAAGGGGCAAGGAAGACATTTCCAACCCCACTCACTTTCATTCTACTAACCAAATTACCCCTTTACCCTTGCATGCAAATCTACCTAACTATATTGGAAGGTTACTCTTGTAAAATCTCAAATCCACTCACTTTTGGCCAAATAAAAACCAAACTAACATGATTGTTACTCCATATTCACCCCACTCCACACTCCACCCTCACTCTCTCCTCCCTCCCTCCTCTCTCACCTCTCGGTTTTTCCTCCCTCTCGGCAATCACCATAGCCGAAGCCCCCATCCCCTTTCTTTTCTCCATTTTTTCACTCAAACATCCATCTTATATTCAAGTAATCTTGCTCCCTACATGTTGTTCTTGTATATCTTAAGAGTTTAGAGTAGAAAAACTTATGTGTTGACCTTGCATGGTGGTGTTTTCTTAAAACTCCAAGTGAATATCCTTGATTCTTGTGAATTTAAGGCTTTCACCATGAGTTATAGTAGCAAAGGGTTGAGAATGGCTAGACATGAGTATGCTACACTCATGCAATTGTTGTTTTCACCCTAATCCATTCGGCCATGACTTGATATGAGCCGAATGGATGGTGTTTTGGTTGTCATGTTCCACTTTGTGTGTTTTTGTGATGATAACATGAAAATCTTAGTGAAGTCTTGATAAAACTCTTTGCATGCTAAGTGATCATCTAGGTATATCTTATGCTAGGCTTGCATGTCAATTTTATGATAGAACATATGTAGAAAATGTGTTATTTTGGTTTGAAAAACCCGAAGGCATGCATGCATGTGGATTTCTCTTAGAATATTGTAAGATTTTGATCATTTGGAAAGATTTTGTTAGTGAGCCTTAATTTCAGTAGGAATAATATGTTAATATTGATTTATGCTTCTTGTTGCATGGTAATAATTTGTGCTTATCTTTTATAAAAATATATATCTTGTTGTTTCAAAAGCATGAAGATTTGTGATTTGTGAAGTGTAGTTTCTTTTGTTTTGCCATAATTGTACCTTAGGTAAGGATGATCTCACCAAGGTTATTTTGAGAATAAGGGAGTTAGTTCAGTAGAATACCATATATAAGTCTTGGTTTAAGTATTTGGTTGTTGTTAGTTGGGTTTGTCAAGTCAAAACCTTGGAAAATGAGAGTTATAGTTTCTGCAGAAAAATCAGTATAGCACCCTGAGGTTTAGAGTGAGTTTTGACAATGTCATTGGTGTGCACTTTAAGGCCCAAGCTACCAGAAGTTATTATTGGGAGTATATAAAAGGTTTTAGGAGTTGGTGGGAGGTTTGCATGTCATTTGGTTAGGGGCACAAGTAGAATAACAAAATATGTCCAGCAGGGGACAGTTTTGTTGCAACTTAGAAATAGGGAGATTTGACCATGTCATGGGTAGGCCCTCATTAGGCCCAATTGGGCCTTAGTTAGAGGGAGTGCCAGAGAAGTTTTTCCAACCATAGTTCATAGGATATGAGTCAGAACCATGTGTCGCAAGTTAACTCAAGTCAGGGCATTTTCTGCCCAGAAAAATAGGGGAACCTTGGACTTTTAGCTTAGGCCCAAGAAGGCCCAAGCCAGGCCCTTGAGCCACATCAAGTTTGTGAGATGCCCTTAGGTCAGGAGAGTCTTGTGTAAAAGTTTTAAAGGAAATATTGTGGTTTAAGAGTGTCTAATGTACTCAAGAAACCATAGTTATCATTCTATAATTTGCACCAGTGAGCACTTTCACTTATCACATAGTTTTAGAACACTTAGAAGTGAGTATTAGGTCGACCACCATAGTTGTAAGATAGTATAAGGTCAGTAGAGAAAAAGGCACAAGTGAGGGTCAATAGGTTTTGGATAATTTAGGAAAGGCACATCGAGTTAGGAAGCCAAAATTTGAAGATCTTGTCTAGTTTAGCGACCAAGTGACTTAAGTTGTGAGTCGAGATCATCCAAGCCTAGTGTTGCATTATGGTGTTATTTGGTATTAATATACGATATGTGATTATGTGGCTACGTGTGTATAATTGAAATATAAAGGTGGATATAAATTAAGTGCATATAGGCCTAAGTGCCATCCGTGTTTAATTTCGGGTTGTAAATAGGCTGAGATGGTAAGAATATATTATAATGAGGATTATTATTATTTATGTAGGATCTCGGGAAGAGGGAAAACTTGCCATAAAAGTCGAGTGAAGCTCCAGTTGCTCCTACCAGTCAGACCAGACCAGCCTATCTCAAGGCAAGTGATTCAACTTGACCTTCATATTTACTATAAACAGTTCATATTTATCGATGCAATTATCCTGAGTCATTTTGATATGTTTAAATCAAGCGTATCTCTCGCTTATCTTTGAATTACATAGAGATGCCATGAACCCTCAAGTATGTATTGCAAGTAGTTCAAAAGTCTCTTCATGATAGTTAAATGCCATGATAAAATAAAGAGTGGTTATATTACTTGATTGATCCTCTTGATTAACATGATGATGATTCCTAAGTATTGATATCTCATCCTGATACTTGAACCCCTATAGAACCTTACCTTGAACTTTGATAGTCAGAAACTTACCAACCTGATTCCTCATTGATTGATACCCTCTTTCCTATCCTAAAGCTTGTCAATTCTGATATATATACATTCATCCTGAGCTAGAGATCATTACCTTAATACCCATAGTATTTGTGAAGATATCTTCTTAATGATCCAACACCTATACCTTGACGAGAAACCATTGTTTTAAGCCCAGTTTGGCATTACCCCTTCATATTATCCATTAGTCTCACCATATTTTCCTGTTCAAGTTCTGACACATGAAAACCTTTTGGTTACCCTAATAGAGTAAAGTTTTGTGAATCATGGCCCTGAGATTTAGTACCATATTTCCCGTGTTTCGAGTTGATCTATATTCCCTTAATAAAAATGTGTACTGTTAAAAGAGATTTTGTTATAATTCGGCATCAGTTTTTGAAATAAATAAAATGTGGGTTTTTCAGTCCCAAAGGGGGATAAATGTTTTCTTTGAATAGTGGATCTGGACTGAGACGCGAGTCCTTTCCACACTTATTTTAGGCTTAAAAGTTGCCTAGGGATTCCCGTTAATGTTTTAGAATCCAGCGAGGTTCGGGATTACTTCGCGGCTGATCACCGGCTGTAATCCGTAGCGTCATAAAATGATTTTGATTAAGACATGATTTTTTTTAAAATTGTTTTGATACAAGCAAAATGATGTCATCTTACATAGTTTTATCTCTCGTTATCATTAGTTATGTCTTTCCATTGGCATTCTTAAAAGTATATCTCGTTTTATGTTTTGTGTTGTGTTGTTAGCACTTGTTGAGCATTCGGCTCACTTCTTGCTTTACCCTGATATTACAGCTAGCAGCTATGGTTAGATTCAAGCAGACTGCCCGTAAGACCTGTGATGCTGATGCTTATGTTCGAGCTCAGGTAGAATAAGTATTAATAGTTGTGTGAGGACTCAGTATTTGTATTCATATGTAATAGATGGTAGTGTTGGGCTGTTCCAAACCCTAAACTGTAAGATCTTGGATTTGGTTGTGTATTCTTCATTAAAATGATGTAATAGCTATATTTATTTTGCTGCTTAAGTTGGGGGTGTGACAACCAGTGGTCCCTCCTACACCAGTACATGGTCCAGAACCAGATGTGTTTCAAATGATCCCGGTTGAGGGGATGGGTGAGCATGATGTGGAGTTACAGTTGAGATTACCACAGCAGGGTGTAGAGATGCCGAGAGTTCCGTCACAGGAGTCAGTAGGACAGGTTGCACATCCACATATGGTACCGTATCATGAGTACAATGTTATGAGAGATGACGCTGAGTACTGGAGAGCTCAATGTAGAGAGATTATGCATTTGTTTGATCAGAGAGAACAAGGACCGTTAGCCGCATTACAGCCAAATTATATAATGAGGCAGAGGTTACAGTCTGCTTTGATGAGTGCTACATGGGAGTTGGATGATTTGACACATGAGGGGCCGCCTTCTTTTGCGGAGTTTTACAGGATTTTCTGTTTAGCGCAGACATTGGTTCAGATACTTCGAGACGAGCTGAAGCGTATTCCGTCGAGGTTCTGAGATGTTGACTACAGAGGACAGATGTACATAGATGCAGTCTAGTATGACATAGTGAGTAGTGTGTATGTGTGTAGTAGTAGCTTGACTTGTAGTAGTAGTTTGACTAGTAGCAGTGACCATGACCAGTAGAGCGAGACTTTTTGTACCAAGCACTTACACCTGAGGCCGGTGTCATATATAAAATGAACTTTTTCAAAATTTCTTTTATTTAAATTTCAGTCTTTACAGTTTTACAGCATTTACCTTTACTTTATTGTTTTACAGCTTCTCGTACTTCAGATTCTGTCAAAAAAAAGAAGAACAACATTTCATTTAACTGTTTACATTTCCTGTTTTTATATTAACATAAATTGTTTATACTTCCTGTTTTTATATTAAGCAAACTGTTTTCTTTCTTCGAACCATTATCTAAATTTTGTTAATACAGGATACATTGTTTTCTTACCTACTGTCAATTGTTTAATAAACTGTTAAAAAGACATCACTTGTTTTATTATCAATAAATGGCACCCAAGAGAAAGACTAGGATTGAGACTTCCAACAGCAATTCTGAAGAACAGACCAATGATACCGTGAACCAAATATTCCATATGATGCAATAACAGATGGTAATGATGCAGCAACAGATGCATCAACAGCAGCAACAGAGTCAACAACAAATGTTACAACAGCCACCTCGTCCTGAGCCCTAGATACCACCATCTATACCTATTGTTACTTTTAAAAAGTTTCAGTCGGTTAAACCTCCAGAATTTGATGGGTCAGAAGATCCTATTAAGGCTACCACTTGGTTGAAAGAAATAGAGAAAGCATTTGTGCTAGTAAAGATAGGTGACGACCAGAAGACTGACGTTGCTAGTTACTTGTTAAAAGGAGAAGCGAATTATTGGTGGGAATCTAAGAAGGCTTTAGAAGGTGAAGATGTTATTACATGGGATAGGTTTAAAGAGCTGTTCTTAGATAAACATTTTCCTCGCTATGTGAGAAATTAAACGCAGATTAAGTTTTTGGAATTGAAGCAGGGAAGTATGTCAGTAACAGAGTATGAAGCTAAATTTACTGAATTGGCTAGGTTTGTCCCAGAACAAATTGATACTAAAGAAAAACGAGTCAAAGGTTTCAAGAAGGATTACAATCGTGGATCCGTGGACAAGTTGCAGTTTTTGAATTAACGACGTATACCGCTGTAGTCCAGAAAGCCCTGATTATTAAAGGGGAAAGCAAAAGATCTCAAAAGGAAAGAGGACAGGGAATTTTCCAAAGCCGCTCCAGCAGGAAGCCGGGATTTCAAGCCTGAACAAATTTGAATTTTAAAAGGATATGACAAGGTATCCAGAAAATAGGTAATCGTTTCCAAGCCCCCAGCCAACAGAGAATTATCAGAGTCCCAGTGCCATACTGCAGAACTTGTGGACGGAAACATACTGGCATCTGTATCAAAGCAGATGTGACATGTTTTAAATGCAAGCAGAAAGGGCAATATTCTAACGAATGTCCAACGAGAAAAATAGCAGAGGTTACTTGCTACCAGTGTGAAAAGAAAGGGCATATCCCCAGAAATTGTAAAGGACCAGCAATGGCAGCTAGTATTCCGAAAGTATTGGCATTACCTCCTCCACCGTCGCCTAATCAACCCAGAGCAAGAACTTTCAACATGATAATGAAAGAAGCAGTGCAGAGCCCTAGTGTAATTGCAGGTACGCTTTTGGTGAATTCCGTAGATTCAAAAGTATTAATTGATTCTGGATTTACCCGTTCATTTATTTCTGAAGAATTCCTTGATAAATTACATTGCGAAACTGAATGGTTGGGCGAGATGTTAATTATAAAATTAGCAATTGACGACCAAGTTCCAATAGATCGAGTGTGTCTAGCGTGCGATATAGAAATAGTCGAACATCATTTCTTCGTAGACTTGATTCCTTTTAAGTTAGGAGAGTTTGACGTCATATTGGGAATGGATTGATTCCTTTTAGCTTGTCATAATGCTCAAATTGATTGTGCGAACAAGAAAGTCAAATTGCAAACTGCGGAAAATGCAACGGTAATGTTCAAAGGCGAAAAATAGTGGAAGAAATTTCTAAAAATAATGCAGACCAAACGATTGCTTCGACAGGGATGTGAGATGTATATAGCCTACGTATTAGATACCGAGAAAGGAAGTCCCAAAATAGAAGATATTCCAGTTGTATGTGAATTTCCTGACGTCTTTCCAGACGAGCTTCCAGGGTTATCGTCAGATCGAGAAATTGAATTTATGATTGAACTAGCGCCATGTACAGGTACAGTTTTG
Source organism: Apium graveolens (assembly GCF_009905375.1). Taxonomy (NCBI): domain Eukaryota; kingdom Viridiplantae; phylum Streptophyta; class Magnoliopsida; order Apiales; family Apiaceae; genus Apium; species Apium graveolens. The sequence continues at coordinate 54,081,058 of NC_133649.1, forward strand.
AAAGCTCCATATCGAATGGCTCCAGTCGAGATGAAAGAATTGTCAACGCAATTGCAAGATCTTCTAGACCGAGGCATCATAAGACTCAGTGTATCCCCGTGGGGTGCACCGATATTGTTCGTGAAGAAGAAAGATGGCAACATGTGATTATGTATTGACTATCGGGAATTGAATAAGCTCACTATCAAGAATAAGTATCATTTACCGAAAATCGACGATTTATTTGATCAGCTAAAAGGAGTCACATGGTTTTCGAAGATAGATTTGCGATCGGGCTATCATCAATTAAAGATTAAAGCTGAAGATATCCCCAAGACTACATTTCGTAATAGATATGAACATTATGAGTTTTTTGTAATGGCATTGAATTTGACCAATGCGCCAGCAACATTCATGGATCTGATGAACAAGGTATTCAAGAGGTACTTGGATAAATTCGTGATTGTATTTATTGATGACATCTTGATTTACTCAAAGATAGAAGAAGAGCATGCTGTGCACTTGAGGATAGCTTTGGAAATTCAGAGAAAGAGCAATTGTACGCAAAATTCTTGAAATGTGAATTCTGGATGAAGGAAGTACAATTTCTATGACACATCATCAGTAGGGAAGGCATTCAAGTCGATCCAACAAAGATTGAAGCTGTATTGAGTTGGGAAAGGCTGAAGACACCGACAGACGTTCGAAGTTTCTTGGGATTGGCAGGATATTATAGAAGATTTGTCAAAGATTTTGCGAAAATAGCAACACCACTGACCAAGTTAACTCAAAAAAGTGAAAAGTTCGTATGGGATGAAAAATATGAAGAAAGTTTCCAAGAGCTAAAGAATCGGTTAGTAACCGCACCGGTACTTGTATTGCCAGACGAGCATGGAAATTTTGTCATTTACAGCGATGCTTCGCACCGCGGATTAGGATGTGTATTGATGCAGCACGGTAATGTCATTGCATATGCTTCGAGACAACTAAAACCTCATGAACAGAAATATCCTACGCATGATCTGGAATTAGCAGCGATCGTATTTGCATTGAAACTTTGGAGACACTATCTCTGCGGTGAGAAATGCGAAATCTACACGGATCATAAAAGTCTGAAGTACATCTTTACGCAGAAGGAACTGAACATGAGACAACGCCGATGGATGGAATTGAATAAAGATTATGATGTTATGATCAATTATCATCCAGGAAAAGCGAATGTTATGGCAGATGCGCTGAGCCGAAAAGAAAAATTGAATCTGTTAACTTCATGTGAAGAATTAACCCATAAATTTAACAAGTTGGAAATCAAAATTCGTATTCCCAGTGAATCTTCTGAAGTTATCTACGCTATGACTTTTCAACCGGAATTACTAGAGAAGATTCGACGCTGTCAAGAAGAAGTGATGAGTCAAGATGACGACTTAACATGAGAAGAAATTACAGCCCAGAAGGATAACGAAGGAATTCTATGCTTTGCATCAAGAATCTGGATCCCTAACGTGGCAGAACTGAAGGAAGAAATATTGCGAGATGCGCACAATTCGAAGTATTCCATTAATCTAGGAAGTACAAAAATGTACCATGATCTGAAGGAAAACTTTTGATGGCCGAATATGAAGAAGGAGATAGCGGAATGGGTAAGTAAATGTTACACATGTCAACGAGTTAAAGCTTAACATCAACGTCCGAGTGGATTACTGCAACCATTGGATATTCCGGAATGGAAATGGGAACATCTAGCGATGGATTTTGTGGTAGGACTTCCAAGGACTACAGCAAATCATGATGCGATATGGGTAATCATTGACAGACTAACAAAGTTGGCACATTTTCTACCAATTAATGAAAGATTTTCGCTCGACAAGCTAGTGCACTTGTATCTCAAGGAAATTGTGATGCGACATGGAGTTCCAATATCTATCGTATCTGATCGAGATCCCCGATTCAATTTAATATCTTGGAGACAATTTCAAGAATGTCTTGGAACTAAATTAAACATGAGTACCGCTTATCATCCGTAAACCGATGGGCAAAGTGAAAGAACTATCCAAACAATCGAGGACATGCTACGAATTTGTGCGATTGATTTCAAAGGCAGTTGGGATGAGCATCTACCTTTGGTTGAATTTTCTTACAACAACAGCTATCATGCAAGCATTGGAATGCCACCGTACGAAGCGTTATATGGAAGAAAATGTAGATCACCATTATATTGGGATGAAGTTGGAGAACGCAAAGTTTTGGGTCCAGAATTAATTCAACAGACTAAAGAAAAGATAGAACTTATTCGCAAACGACTGGATGCAGCACAAAATAGACAACGCAAATATACAGATCAAGCTAGGAAGGATATGGACTACCAGGAAGGAGAGCACGTGTTACTCAAAATATCGCCATGGAAAGGATTAACCAGATTTGGCAACAAGGGTAAATTGAAGCCATGATACGTCGGACCGTTTGAAATTTTGAAGAAAGTGGGAAAAGTTGCATACGAATTAGGTTTACTGCCTCATATGCAACATATTCATAATGTATTTCATGTGTCGATGCTCAAGCGATATAATCCTGATTCTAGGCATGTAATCGAGTATGAACCGGTAGATATCCAACCTGATTTATCTTTTGTAGAACAGCCGATAAGAATCTTAGATCGGCGAGAGAAAGTGTTGAGAAATAAGTCTGTGTCTTTAGTGTGAGTATTGTGGAAAAACCCTATGGTTGAAGAATTAACATGGGAACTTGAGAGTGAAATGTTAGAGAAATATCCTCATTTGTTTTTATAGTGAGATTCTGAGGACATAATCATATTAAGGGGGGAAGGATGTAACGTCTGAGAAATTACGTCTGTATTATATCATATTTATAATAAATTATGCGTATTAATGTGTCATTTATGTGGAATTAACTGTCAAACCCTAATTACTATGTGTTACGTTCATTCTGTGTCGTCCTGGTATTTTTAAGTTATTTTTTAGATATTTTATTTTTCATTTAGAGCTTTTATTTCAAAAGTTTTACGACCCGAATCATGATTTTAAAGCAGGTATTTCAAATAAAATAATGGGTCTTATTTTTCATCAAACGGCTTTTACCATCGCATTATTCTGAACATCTAGACATTTTATAAATTTTCTCGTTTTACAAAAAATGACTTTTCCGGGCCCCATTGGGTGTTAAAAACCCCACAAAAATCACATTTTTATTTTTATAAAATTATAGGACTTTCATTTATACCATTGGGTTTTGATCTGAAATTGTCAGAGTTTATTTTCTGACAAATGTTTCTGGATTTTTATTTTTATTAAATTTAAAAATCAGTTTTAATTATTTTATACATTGATTAATTAATTATTTAATTAATTGATTTATATTACAAATAATTCTGAAATATTTTCTAAAAATTAGATTTAAATATTTTCTTAATTATTTATTAATTATTTATTAATTATTTATTATTTAATAATTATTTAAAAATGATTAATTATTTTGATAATTAATCAAATAATTTTTAATAAATTATAATAAATTCATTTTAATTCCAAAAATTATAGGAAAATCATTTTCAGTTCTGATTTTTCTTAAAAAATTATTTGAAAAATTATTTTAGAATTTAAAAATTAGTAATAATTTTTTATATTGAATAATAAATTGAATTATCTGTGTTTAATTGATATTAAATATACCGTTAGTCCGATTCGAGCGAAACGAAAGCCCTTTGACTCGGAAAAATGAATTCTTTTCATTAAAAATAATATTAAAACCTAATTGCTTCTAGAAATTAGTTGACTTTGTTATTTGTTTGATTATAAGTCGAATCGCGTGCCGAGATGAGTCCAAAAAATTCCGAAAAATTAGGAAACGAGTCAGATAATGATCAGTTGAGCGATCAGGGAGTCGATTTTGATTCTAAAAATTATTTTAACTATAAAAATGATTATGTGACTTATGTGCTTATGTGTATTATGTGGTTAGTCGAGTCTTACTTGCTAGTATATAATATACGAGTCAGTCATAAGCGCATGGGTAGACAATTGGAACGATGTGAAGTCGATTCAAGACGCAATTGAAGTACGAAATGACTAAACCAGTCTATTTCTCTAACAGAAGATAATCCAGCAAGGAAGGTTGAGCCGGTGAAAGACGAAGGTGATATAATTGAAGTGAGTCACGCAGAAGGCAAGTTTTTCCCCTATTATACTTTCAGAATAGTGATATTTCTTCAGATTCTTATCACGCTTGCACTCTTTTGATTCTTGTTCAAATTTCATTTTGATTCTTAATTTCTCCTTTTCCTTGAATTTCTTATTCATATTCCAATTGTTACTCACATATATTGATATATTCTGGTGATTAGAATATATCAAAGCATACCGATTGTTCCGGTTGCTACTCCGTGGACTGGATAGTGATTATTTTTGGGGATTAAGTTTACTTAATCCTAAGGATCGGGGCATAACCGGATCCTTGAGATGGGCCGTAGTGCCTGGGTGCCCGATTTGATCTATATAGTGGGATATAGATCTGCACTATATCCTGGCTGATCAGCAGGGTATAGATGCAAACTTGTGTCCAGTTTAGTTCGTTTCTACTCGCCAGTAGTGGCCTTCTTTCTATTCTCGCGGGGTTATGTCTTTGCAGATATAGCAGGTTACCGATCCATTTAAACTGCTTTAACACTGTTTATATTTTGCGGACTTGTTGAGCAATTTTTGGCTCACCCCTTTTTGTTGTTATTCACCTTATTGTTTTCATTTATGAAGGAATATGAAACCCATCAGGACTCGAGTGGTAAAGAAGCGGGTCAAGCCTTGGGATCCTCTCATACCCAAGGTGTTGATCCCAATCCAGCAAGAAAGCTTTGAGTTTCCCGAACAAGTGGAGTGTAGATTGTTAGTGTGTGTGTTTGAATAAAGATGAAATTAGTTTAAAACTGGTTAGACAATGGTTTGTAATAAAGAGAGTTGTAAGATTTTGAATTTGGTTTGTAATAAAGTAGTTAGTGGTTCTTGTTTTCATACTTCAACCTAAAAAAGATCCTGATTAGTGTTAAAGGGGTTTGGATACATTTCTTTATTATTTGTTAATCAGATTGTATAGGTTTGATGATTAGCTAATAACCCCCTGATTTATACCCCGGGTCTGGAGGGCGTTACAGGTTTGGCATCAGAGCTGTAGGTTTGGGCCCTGAAAATAAGAACATTAGGGTTAAGACAAGATATGGAGATCATATAGGATATAAATAGTCAACTAGGAAGAGTAGTGTTAGGATTTAGATAAGATTAGGATAGGAAGGTATTAGTTCTAGGAATAATTTAGTGACCTTTATTCTTTCCTTGGTATATTATTAGATGGCATCGTCAGGTTATTCTGGTTCTTCTGAGAGGACAGTTACCGGACCAGTCGCACCAGTTGTGCCACCAGTATCACTAAATACCTTTATAGAATTTATGGGTGAGTTTTGTGTGTGAGTTGCTTCTATCACTAAATATTTTGGCTGTGACTCCACATTTACAGGAGCCACATCAATCTGACTTTGAGAAGGTGCTATAATTGAGTCTTTGACTGCAGTTTGCACAGTGTGTGCACCATGTGTACCCCCAAGTGTTTTGGATTTCTTCTTTCTGGCATAAGTTTGGGGTGAGCTTGTGTCCCTAACCCTCTTGGCCTGTGCTCTTGGTTGAGAGCTTGTTTCAATAGTAACATCCTTTTGGGAGGATGAAACTAGTAATGAGCTTATATCCTTATTAAACACTACAGTTTGTTGGGAAACTACAGTGTGGCTAAGTTTGGTTACACACACCTCTCCATCCTTATTCTTAGGGCTTCTTTGATTTTCACCCTGTCCCTCACCAGACTTACTACCCTTCGCACTCCCCTCTTGGTTTTTAGTGGATTTTACAACTAGCTTCTTTTGAGAGAAAATATAGGGGGCTTTCTTTGATTTAGATTTTGAAATTTTTAATTTTGAGGCTTGGGTAGGCACCTGTTTGGTCACTGTCACAGGTGCCATGGCCACAGTTGATTGCAAAGATATGGGTGGTTGAGAAGTAGTAGGGACATAAACATTTACCTCATTTACCTGCGGTTGTTCCATGATTGGCATGTAAATAAGGGGAACCTGACTGAGGTTGTTAGCCCTGTTCAAGTCAGCAATAACCCTTCTTTCTTGAACCCAAAAATCAAGCTTATTGGTTGGGTTCTCAATGATAAGATCTTCAGAAATAAAGTTAGCCATCAACATAAAGAATCTAACATAATATCTATTTTTAGATCTTTTCTTAATGTCCCCTAGCTTAAAACCTAATTCAAATAAGACAGACTCACTAAAGTTATGATACTTATCACTAAGCAGCATATATAACATGTTTACAAGTGAGTAAGTCACAACATCAAAATTACTAATTTTTACAGAAAATACTTTAATAAAGGAATCATAGAGAAAGCTCCACTCCTTTCTGAGGCCTTTTCTTCTAACATCACCTAGCTTGGTGGGGTCAAAAGCATAGCCCATAGAACAGAGCATAAAACTCACATTTGTGTCTGTGTGTGGAGTTAGTGTATTATTCTCAGGCAATTGAAAACAGGCACAAATTATATCACTGTTTATGCAGTAATTTATACATTTGAGAGTAAAGGTAATGGTTTTGTCACTTGAGTTGTAAATAACAGTGGTCCATATCTCTTCAACCACTTCGCAGTAGATAACAGGGGACTCTGACATAGCATACTTCAGTTTGCAACTTCGAATGAAATCCATCACTTTGTGGTAATCTACAGAAGCAACAATCTTCTTATTCACTAGTGCGACAAAGTTGTTCTTTTCATACACAAACCCAGATTGAGACATGATCTTGACTACTGGTGCCATTGCTGAGAATGGGAGTTATTTGCATAGAGAAAAAGATTTTGCTTTGGAGAAGAAAGAGTTAGGGAAATTGCTTGAGAAAGATAAAAGTAAAGAACATAAATGAAATTATCTTATATACTTTCTCAGAAATAAACTGTCAAAAAGTAAAATAAATTAACCAATCAAATTATCCCAAAATAGCCGTTTAAAAATAAAGAAAACTGTCAAAATTCTAAGATTATCCGTTGAAATATACATACATGCTGTAAGTAAATTCGACGGATAATTCTTAAAATTAACGACTAAGATTGAGTGCAATTTGACGGATGATGATAAAAGTACCCAGCGTAATAATTGATACTTCGACGGATGATAAGATTCTACAGATATTCATTTGCAACAAATAATGAACATCCGTCGAGATATAAATTCTGACTTAGCCAAAATTTTATCTTTGACAGGAAATATCAACTTTCACTTTGGCTGCATATCAATATGCTAAGACATCAAAATAGATTAGGAGTAATTAAGCATACATAACTCACTTACCAACCTAGTGAAGGTGGATTCATCAAGTGGCTTGGTAAAGATGCCTGCAAGTTGTTTTTCACTTGGAACAAAATAAAGTTCTACAGTACCATTCATAACATGCTCTCAAATAAAATGGTACTTTATGTCAATGTGCTTGGTCCTTGAATGTTGTACCAGATTTTTAGTGATTACAATGGCACTTGTGTTATCATAGAAAATAGGAATCTTATTCACCTATAGACCATAGTCCAACAGTTGATTTTTCATCCATAAAATCTGTGCACAACAGCTACCAACAGCAATAAATTCAGCTTCAGCAGTATAAGTAGAAACTGAATCTTGCTTTTTACTGAACCGGGATACTAGCTTATTTCCTAGAAATTGACAGGTTCCTGTTGTGCTTTTGCTATCAATTTTATAACCTGTATAATCTGTATCTGAATAACCAGTTAGATCAAAACCAGAATCTCTAGGATACCAAATGCCAAGTTTTGGTGTTCCTTTGAGATTTCTGAAAATTCTCTTTTAGTTATTAAATGAGATTCTCTAGGATCAGCCTGAAATCTAACACAAAGACAAGTAACAAACATTATATCTGACCTACTGGCTATTAAATATAAAAGTGAACCAACCATGCCTCTATAACTTGAAATATCCACAGACTTTTCTTTAGTGTTTAATTTAAGTTTAGTTGCAGTGACCATGGGAGTTTTTGCAGATGTGCAATCCATTAAGTCAAACTTCTTCAAAAGATCATAAATATATATTTGGTTTGACTAATAAATATTCCATCACTAACTTGTTTAACTTGTAAACCAAGAAAGTAAGTTAGTTCTCCCATCATGCTCATTTCATATTTACTTTGCATCAATTTGGCAAACTTTTTGCAAAGTTTTTCATCTGTAGAGCCAAATATAATATCATCTACATAAATTTGAACAAATATACTAGAGCCATTAACATTTCTAAAGAATAAAGTTTTGTCAACGGTACCTCTTGTGAAGTGATTTTCTAGAAATTTTGACAAAGTATCATACCAGGCTCTGGGTGCTTGCTTCAATCCATAGAGTGCTTTCAAAATATAGTAGACATATTCTGGAAAATTTGGATCTTCAAAACCAGGAGGCTGACTGACATAGACTTCCTCCTCTAAATCTCCATTCAGAAAGGCACTTTTGACATCCATTTAATATACCTTGAAATTGGCATGGGCTGAATAGGCTAAAAATATTCTGATGCCTTAAAGTCTTGCAACAGGAGTAAAAGTTTCATCAAAATTTATTCCTTCTTGTTGACAGTAGCCCTTGGCAACCAATCTAGCTTTGTTCCAGACCACTATGCCATTTTCATCCCACTTGTTTCCGAAGAGGGCTCATTATTATCTTGATGTGTGACAGAGTTTTGATTAGAAGAAACTCCCCCTGAGTTTATGACTCTTTGATTAGAAGTTGGGGTTCTTTCCGATTGTGATCTGACTTGGCTTTCAACTCCTGTTGATGGATCAACGGATGTTATTCTTTGCCTTTCGACGGATGATGCCGATTGTCTTTCAACGGATGATGCACTTGGTCTTTCGACGGATGTTGAATTATGTGCTTCATTAGTTGTAGACTTTTCTGCATTGTCTTTAGATACTGGTTCTTGATCACTTTCATCATCACTATCTTCACAAATAATCTCAACATTATCAAATTTGAGGCTTTCATGGAAATCTCCATCTTGCAGTCCTTCATTCTTTTTATCATCAAACACAATATGTACAGATTCCATAACAATGTTGGTTCTGAGATTGTAGACTCTCTATGCTTTTCCAACTGCATATCCAACAAAGATGCCTTCATCAGCTTTGGCATCAAACTTTCCATTTTGATCAGTTTGATTCCTTAATACAGCCAAAGATATGAAGAAATTTTAGTGTTGGCTTCCTGTTCTTGAACAATTGGTAGGGTGTCATGCATTTTGCTTGATTAACCAAAGAAATATTCTGAATGTAGCATGTAGTATTTACAGCTTCTGCCCAAAAATATGTTGGTAACTTTGACTCTTCCAGCATTGTTCTTGCAGCTTCAATAATAGATCTGTTCTTTCTTTCCACCACTCCATTTGGTTGTGGAGTTCTTGTAGCTGAAAATTCATGCATGATCCCATTATCTTCACAAAATGATCTCATCACAGAATTCTTGAACTCAGTTCCATTGTCACTCCTGATCCTTCTTACTTTGAAATCAGGACGATTGTTAACTTGTCTTATGTGATTGATGATGATTTCATTAGCTTCATCTTTGGATTTGAAAAAATATGTCCAAGAGAACTTTGAGAAAACATCCACAATTACTAGACAATATCTTTTCCTTGAGATGGACAATACATTAAATGGTCCAAATAAATCCATGTGCAGTAGTTGCGAAGATTCTTCAACTGTTGAATCAAGCTTCTTTCTGAATGATACCTTGATCTGCTTTCCTTTCTGACAGGCATCACACAGTCCATCCTTTGAGAATTTTACTTGAGGAATACCTCTTACCAAATCTTTCCTGACCAACTCATTCATAGTCTTGAAGTTAAGGTGGGACAGCTTCTTGTGCCATAGCCAACTTTTATCTTGACTTGCCTTGCTAAATAGACAAGTGACAGATTCTGCATTTGATGAGTTGAAGTCAGCTAAATACACATTTCCTTTTCTCACTCCAGTGAGAACCACTTTGTTGTTTTTCTTGCTGGTCACAACATATGCTTCAGAATTAAATGTTACTGAGTTGCCCTTATCACAAAGCTGGATGATACTCAACAAATTATGCTTGAGTCCATCCACCAGGGCAACTTCCTCAATGATGACATTATCCTTTGAAATTAAGCCATATCCCACAGTATAACCCTTGTTGTCATCTCCAAAAGTAATATTTGGGCCAACTCTCTCCTTGAACTCAGTGAGCAGGGTGGAATCTCCAGTCATGTGCCTTGAGCACCCACTATCCAAATATCAAAGATTCGTGCTGTTTCCTTGCACACAACAAAATCAAATCAAGTTGATTTTAGTACCCAAGGTTCCTTGGGTCCTGTTTTGTTAACCTTTTTCTTAGGTTGCTTAAGCTTGTCCTCATTTGACTTAGGCATTTGAAATTCATCCTTAGTCAATTGAGTAGAACCCTTAAAACCATTCATCATTGCAGAGTTATCATGCACAGACTGGTTAACATGGAAAGACATATTTTGTGCAAACATGTTATTCTAGTATGGTATGCTAAATGGCATTTGTGGTATACTAAATGCAACATAGTAAGGATTTTGTGCAAATGGCATATTAGTAAACTGTGCATTCAAATTATGTACAGGCATAACATTCACAGGCAATGTAGGCATACTAGTAATGAAGGAGGTGCAGACATGGGAGCAGGCATAACAAGTTTGCAAATAATAGACAAATGATTAACACTACCACACTTAACACAGATTTTTCTTGGTGCATATTTATCATGTGTGTAGTTGTTATGTTTGTTAATTCCTACTTTCTCATTCCTATTGTTTTTCCTTTTAAATTATGCTTTCAATTTAATTTTCTCGAATCCCTCATTTAATTGCTTAATAGACAGATGCCCTACACTGACTCTCTTGTTCTGTTTCACTTGACTTGTTTCTCCTGGAACAAAATTCTTAAAAAATGATACATATTTCTCATTTAGCTTAGCTAGTTTGGCTTTGCTAACTGGCTTTCTTTCACTCAAAGGATGTGATTCCTTGTCTTTCGACAGATAATCCTTTTGGTCATTCGACGGATAACATTCATCATCCGTCGAATCCACATCCGTTGAAAGTCCTTCTACCAAATTAGAATCTAGTTTCTCCTTGCTCTTTTTCCAGGCTTCATCACAGAAGGATTTTATACCTTGAACTTTAGTAATTTGAGCATGGACATCTCTAGATGATTTCCATGCCTTAATTACTTCCTATTCTCGTTCAAGCTGCTTTCTTAAAATCTCCTCTTTCTTTAAGGATTCAGTTAGTTCATCTTTCGAAATCTTGCACTTTATCTTCAATTTTTCAAACTCAACAAATTGAGTCTCTAACACATTGTTTCTTTCACTTAAAAACAAATTGTTCTCTTTAATTTTAGTGTTTTATTTAGTGAGAGATTTGAGTGTAACACGCTGTAAGGCATATGTCATAGCCTATTTGTACATTCGAGGATTTAACTCAACTCAAATAAGAATGTAATAAGTAAATAGTGGATCTACCGTCAAAGAGATCTCGCAAAGTAATATCTGTCAAAGGATTCAGAAACAAGGTTCATCTACAGACTTGAGGAGTTAATTCACTGGAAGAAGCTCAAGAAATTGATCAAGCCTCAGTGATGCAAATCAAGATTGTGGATTTAATCAAGTGACAGAGATCTCATCAGAGTATCATTAATTACAAGGATTTAATCTGAAGAAAATCAAGTTGTCAAAGTCAAGATATGAAGAAACGTCACGGAAGTTAGTCACTCATGAGCCAGACAGTACATCGAGTGTCAACATTGAAGTGGTGGAATTGATTCATAATTGACAGTGATTTTCAGAAGATTTTCAGAAGAATGGTTGCTGCTCAAGATTATTATTAATTCTCTATTAATTAATTAAGTCATATAATTTAATTAAGAAAATAAATTATATTTGCAAAGATTAATTTATTGATTAATTGAATTAATTGATTAATTAATTCAGAATTAATATTAAGGATTTTCAGAATTTAAATTGGATTAAAATCTATTTAAATTCAACAAGACAATCTGATTGTACTAATATGACAATCGGTATGACAATTGATAGTCATACCGAAAGTCATGCTAGTACAAATAATTGTCTTGCCGAAAGTTACACTGGGAGGAGGATAGTCATGCTAGTTCATTCTGATAGTCTTGCTAGTTCATTTGATAGTCCTACCGAAAGTCTTGATAGTTGTTGGGATTGTCTTGCTGAGCTTAGGATTGTCATTCTAGTTCATTCCATTCTGTTGATTGATTAAAAAGACAGAAGCAGCCATTCAACAAGATACACACAACACAACAGAACCCGAGAACAAGAAGAAAAAGAAGTAGAACAAATATTTCATCTTCTCTGCTAATTTCAAGACATAATTTCTAGTTTGTAAAGTTAAATCCAAACCACTAGAAATCTTTATCTTGTTCTTGTGTAACTATCTAGCGGATCAAAATCCCTAGAACTTAATCTCAAATTGCATTAGCATTTGAATCTTTTTATTACAAAAATAGAAAAAGTTCATGTCGAATTTATTCTAGATTTGTGATAATTAATTTGAGATTAATTCCTTGTAATCGATACAGTTGTTGTAACACCTTTCAAGTTTAATAATATTCTTATTTAACTTGAATTTTGTTTCACATTTTTATTCCGCATTTAATTTGATTATTTGGTATTGTTTGTATTCAACCCCCCTTCTACAAACACATTGGGACCTAACACACGCAGATGATATAACTCAGTAGACATGTCATTTATAGCATCATTACACTCAACTTAAGATAAATGTGCTAGATTAGTGGTGATTACCTGATTACTTGATGAACTTACTTTTATTTTTGAAGGGTTTTTAGCACATAAACGCAGCGAAAACGTAAATTTAAATCTTAAAAAAAAAACCGAAACCCTCCGCAGGATCCATTCGAAAAATAATATTTAATTCGGAGTTCAGTATGTTTACCTTAAGAAGCTTTACGTTAATGGAAAGATGGAGGCCTTTAATGGCGATCCAAAAATGATAAACGGAGATCCTTAGCAGCTGCTCCTCAAGTGTGAAGCACTCCACCGGTATCCACCAAGAAAACGATGTAATGAAAGAGGAGGAGATGGAGAGAATTAGGGTTTTGTAAATCTTTTTGGTTGAGGCAAAAATAGGGTCTATAATAGTATATTTATAGGCAAAATTTTCAGCTGAAAATTTTGCCATAAAATATTATTATTATTAACCCTTTATTATTCTCATTAATAATTAAAACACCTTTTAATTATTAATCCTTTTTCTAAACACTTTAGAAATAATTCTCTCTCTTGATTTAATTTTCAAAAATAAATTATTAATCAATAATATTAAGAACCTTTTCTTAATTAATTTATAATCAATTAAATCTCATTTAATCAATTATTAAATTTTCCAATTAATTATTTATTTCATAAATAAATAATTATCAGTCATTATTAATTAATTCCTCCACCATTAAATCATTTTCTTTTATGGTGTGACCCTGTAGGTTCAATATTAAGCCGGTAGAAGAAATAAATAATAATAAAACTATTTTATCATTATTTATATAAATTCTCTAATTCATTAAATATGATTAATTAATTAATCATATTTATTCTACATCGTGAGCGATACTTCTCAGCATATCGCGACTATCCGGATAATACGAATTCACTGCTTAGAATACCAAGAACCTATTCAGTGAGTAGTTACCGTACAATTAATTCCTTCTACCCTGCAATGTCATGATTAAATACAAGGCATGGAACTTGTGTCAAGCCTATCATATTTAATCACTTGCTTTCCCATTCACTATGCTTAGTTCTATTTAATGTAAATTAGAAACTCCTTTCTAATTTCATTCACTCTGGCCTGAGATTCCTAAATTAACATAAGTGGATCAGCATTGAACATTCTCTTCCTACACTGGAAGGGGTAGATCCTTTATTGATCATACACTATCTTCGTGTAAAAATTCCTATACCCAGTAGAGCCCTTATAATTGTCCCTTGAGACTAAGAACTAAACCAAAGCATAGTTCAGTGTACAAAAGATGACTATGATGACCTCAAGTCTAAGGATACTTGTACAACTATCACTATGTGAATAACTGCTGACACGTGAGTGAACTCCATCAGTTGTTCAGCTGTGTGAGTCATGTTCAGTGAACTTATTCTATAATAAGCACCTACATACTAGCTATAGTATCACCACACAAATGTCTATGAGAACAGACATCCTTCATAATGAAGCAAGCATAGTATGTACCGATCTTTGCGGATTATTAATTACCATTTAGTAATCCTACGACCAGGAACTATTTAAGTTTAGAGTTATCATCTTTTAGGTCTCATTATTATGATCTCATCACAATCCATAAAAAGCTTTACTCTAAACTGTGGAATATCTTATTTAAATATTTAAATAGATAGAGCCCGCAATAAAAACAAAACAAGTCTTTTATTAATATCAATGAAATCAAAACAAATTACATAAAAGTTATTCCTAAATCCTCATACATGATTGGAATTAGGACATATCTCTTTCAGTTTCATCTGACTTGGTCATAAGTGCTAGATTGACATAGCTTGTATCATCATCTTCTTCTAGTCCATCTGCAGCCTAGTCATTTTCCTGTGTGATGAAAGCCCTTTCCTTTTGTTTGAGCAACTCAAATATTTCTGTTTGTAATCAATAGGATCAAACTTCTTTTTACCAGAATCAGACTTTCTGTATTCACTAGAAAAATGACCTGCCAAGCCACATTTGAAACATTTGAATTTAGACTTATCAACCATGTTTCTATTTGACTTGGCTACTCCAAAATTCTTCTTGAATTTGAGCTTGGCAAACCTCCTGGATAGAAAAGCCAGATGCTCATCTATGTCTTTCATGTCATCTTGGCTACAATGGTCTTCATGTTCAGCTACTATCCCTTTTCCTTTGCCTTCACAAACCCTAGGATTTGGTGTAGATTCAACAGCTTCAACCTTTATCTCCTTTTCCTTTCCTTGTTTAGCAACCAATGCAATAGATCCTCCTTTCTTTCTTCCTTTCTCCAGCTTCTCATATTGCTCTATTTGAAGCTCATAGGTCTTTAGAATCCCATACAGTCTATCCAAGGTGAATTCCTTGTAGTCTTGAGAGTTTCTTAATGAGACTGTCATATGCTTCCATTCCTTTGGAGGAGGTCTAAGGAATTTGAGGTTTGAGTCCTTCGTTTGATAGACTCTTCCATGCAACTTTAGAGCATTTAGTAGCTTTTGAAATCTACTAAATATGTCAGTGAGTGACTCACTTTATTCACTATGAAAATGTTCATATCGCTGAATCAAGAGTTGCATTTTGTTTCCCCTTACCTTCTCAGTACCATCACATATAACTTGAATTATATTCCAGACCTCTTTGGCAGTTTTACAGTTTATGATGTTGTCAAACATGTCACCATCAACACCATTAAATAAAATATTCATGGCCTTCTTATCCTTATGAACTTGTTCAATATCTGGATTAGACCATTCTGCTCTAGGATTTGGGATAGATGCTTCATTTTCTGTAGCAGTTCTCATAGGGACATATGGACCTTTTTCAATGTAGTCCACATATGCTTCATCTTGAGATAGGAGATGCAGGTGCATCTTCACCTTCCAATGGTGATAGTTGTCTTTTTCCAGAAATAAAATCTTTACTCCAACATCTTTTCTGCTCATCTTGTTAGTTGTTGTGATATTTAAACTCTTTGTTCTTGAAGAGCTTGCTCTGATACCAATTGTTATTCCCAAACAATCTAAACAAGAATTACAGAAGGGGGGATGTTGAATGTAATTTTGGCTTCTTTTTAATTTTAAGAACACTTCTGCTATAAATATATAACTGTGTTTGATTTAGCAATGGTGCAGAATGAAAGTAGTATAGAAATCAAAACACAAAGTAATCAAATACAAGAATTTAAAAAATTTCTGGTGGATTGAACTTTTCCACCAGAGATATATATAAATAGAGAACTCTGTGTTACAATGTTGTACACAACTGCTTACAAGTTGAGCTACAAGAACAGAGAAATTCTTTACAAATTTTGCCTTATCTATTTCTCTGGTAATTGCTTACTAAGTTGGATAGATTTCTTAAAGTTCTACTTGGTACACTTGTGTTAGGGCGAAATCACGCACTAATATTCACGCAAGTATACGCGTTCGCAAGTAATATAGAATACTTTCTAGTTCGTTCCCTCAGAGACTCAGACTAAGTTATTGTCTAATTAAACTCACTCACCAATGTATGATTACTTCTCAATGTTAAGATAACACTTAAAATTATTGATTAAATATTAATTATAATTAACTACTTAATTAACCACTTAACTAACACTTCAATTTATCAATAATAAAACACTCATGAGATCACAACTTCATTATTACTTCCTTCTATAGCCATTGTTATTACCTTTAGCATGTGACAATGATGATATTAATCGAATAACACGAAACTGGTAAAAGCCAACTTTCATTGTACTAATACCATTCTACCAAGCATCCACAATTAAGATAGAAGTTGAATAGTTATCAATTATGTTGAGTTCCTATATGTCTACAGAAATTGACAACACAACGATTTAAGCACAAGTTATTCCTTTTGATTACATAGGGCAAATAAAACTGTTAGAGTTACCCACTAATCATGCACAACGTACATGAACCTATGCTAGCATGGCAAGTTCTAAACCTCAAGATCCACCGTCGCTTCACAAGAGATTAACACCCTATCTTATATGTTCGCGACGCACATAAGACGAATACGCACAACCAATACTAGATATCATGCAATCATCACACACTAAAGTATTAAACAATTAACTAAAGAATTCCATAATAAATCCGTTGCAACCCCATGATCACGATTAGCCCATAATAGAACTTATCGCCATCATGGGTTCATATGAAATCATGATAAACAACACAAGAAAATAATAACTAAACTAATTATATTAAAACCGAGTACGTCACAAGAGTAAATAAGTCAAAGCAAGAAAACTAGCATCCAACGTTACAACGAAACAAGAATCACAAGAATATATGCTTCCTCTTCGCTGCAGTGTGCTAAATCGGTCTTCTTCCTTATCTCCTTCGCTTCTTGCGTAAAACACAATCTAAAACATAATCTCCTTCTTATTCTCTATAAAAACGTCTTAAATCTACT
Source organism: Apium graveolens (assembly GCF_009905375.1). Taxonomy (NCBI): domain Eukaryota; kingdom Viridiplantae; phylum Streptophyta; class Magnoliopsida; order Apiales; family Apiaceae; genus Apium; species Apium graveolens. Next base: position 54,098,351 of record NC_133649.1, read on the forward strand.
TATATAATAGTCCCATAAAACTCAGATTACATAGAAGTTGGAAGCCAAACAGAAGTAGAAGTCTAAAATAATTCAGCTTTTTCCCCGACCCTGCGCGGCCGCTCAGCATTTCTGCGCGGGCGCGCAAGGCTGCTGCGCGGCCGCTCAGCAATGCTGCGCGGGCGCGCAGGACCCTACTGGAAAAATTCCCGGTTTGCTCCGTTTCTTCTCCGTAATCTGCCCGTTCTTTTCCTCTCTCAATGGTGAACACATGCCAAGGCTTATTCTTGATGATTCCTCCTCCAAAATACAACTAATACCCTGAAATGCATAAACACTAGAAAAACGCATCAAATACACAAAATACTTGATTTCAAGACACCAATTTAAGCCATTTTAAGACGTTCTAAGTGGTATAAAATGCCACTTATCACACCCCCAAACTTAAATCGATGCTTGTCCTCAAGCGTCACAGACTCAAAACAAATAAAAATATGCATGAATGCAATCTATATGAAAATGCAACGATCCCCCTTACTACAATTAACCAACCAAATTGTCACATCTCAACGAATGCAGTTAGACACTAAAGATCAATAAACTCATGCAAACGGACATACAGCCAGAAACGTGGTGTGTGCAAATGCTTAACAGATATGCTTCGGAACTAGACCAATTACTATGACTAGACTATCCTCAAGGCAATCCTACGATTATACAAAGAATAAAAATTCTAGGCACAAAGTGATATACAACACTACAAGAACTCTGGAGCTTACTACGGAATCGTGCTTTTTATTTACAACTCAAATGCTTATTTGACCATGCAATGAGTGAGGTCCACAAAAGACTTATACAATGGTATCCATGTAACGAGCGTTAGGTTAGCGGATCCCAGACTCTAAGAGCCTTAGGTCACTAGGCACAAAGTCCCCTAAGAACTTAATAACTCGAATACCAAAGAGCCCACTCTTGATCAATTATGCAATTTTTTTTTCTTCTGAGCAAGTGCGTTTCGCTCCATCTTGCTCACCCCTAGACTACTCGCATAACATGCGAGCCGGCTACTAGCCATTTGACGCCTAGCCACCACGAGCAATAAATTCCATTTTTACTCCATTTTTTTTCTTTTTCATGCCTTTACCACTAAGAACCTATTATCAAATTCTAAGCATAATAAATAGATTATCCTCGAAAATAATCAGATCATAACAACAATCTAGCCCTTAAGCATTCTCTAAGACTTAGTGAAAATACAAGTGCTTCTAGCATGTATATCAACCTACACAACTTAATATCACTTTAATGCTATTACTACACTCGCATCAATATCACAATTCCGTCGATAAATCATTGCAAAAGGGATCATGGTATATGCATGAGCTATATGATATGACAAACAAATAAAGCTATATAAAAAAAACTATATGGCAAAAATTATGCAACTATATGAACTAACTATCATGAATATGCAGCTATATGACACACACAAAATATTCTTTAACTACCACCCCCAAACTTAAAATCTTCACTGTCCCCAGTGAAGGTAGTAGAAAGGAACACAGGGTATACCTACTCGGAGTCATCATCATCATCACCCTCAGTGGGTGGAGTATCAGGCGGCGGGTATGCAGAGTCCTCACCAAAAACTGGCCACTGGATATCAGCTCCAAGGCCTCGAAAAGCAGTCCCTAACGCAAGGGTGAGCTCCTGAGCAAACCTGCTCTGCGTCTCATACATGGCATCCATCCGCCGTGAAAGCCTCCTATACTGGGCATCACCCATCCCAGCACCCTCCTGAGCTCTCGAAGAACCAGCCTCACCACGCCCTGGCCTAGCCATAGTAGCACCTCGTGCTGGACGTCCTCCTGGAAGACGATAACCCAGCCCATGCTCCTCAGGCTCACCACCGGTCCACTCCTGCATCCTATTTAGAGTGCCAGAATCTATCGGAGCTGCTGGCAACTGCAACTGCTCATGAGCCGGCCAGTTCACTCCTACTGCTCGGCATAGCTTCGTAACCGTGGATGCATAAGGGATGTTCATATGCTTTGCTCCCCTCAAAAACTTCAGAATTCCTTGGTAGATAAACTCACCAAGGTCCACATAGTATTCCTCATTCAGAATTCCCCACAACAACTGTGCTCTCTCAACTGTGACCTCGTGTGCATGTGAAGAAGGCAAAATATTAGCACATATAAATACATTCCATGCACGGGCATACCTGTTCATGGAAATCTCCGGAAAGTGACGATACTCATTATTGGCTGGACTGCGGTTCCAAACTGTGCCCGGTCGACAGAGAGTCGCACAAATCAAATCCAAGTCAAAATCCTCAGCAGTCTTTTCATTCCAGTTCTCCTCCTCGGGCTTCCTCTCTCGCTGTCCAATCACACGGTGAATCGCCGCAGGATGATAATCAACCGTCAGCCCACGAACTACAGAAAACCCATTCTTTTCAACCTTCGCGTTCGCGTAGAACTCGCGAACAACACTCATCGGTACTGCTTCGGGTGACTCACAAAAAGCTATCCACCCCTTCTCTGCAATCATGGGCAACAACTCACCATCCCTCCCTGATGGTAAAAACCCCCTCTCCTTCAGAATCGGCTTCCCCAACAACCTAGTGTACTCCTCCTCCGCAGCTCTGTCAGTTAACCGAGGCCTTGCAGCAGTGCCCCTCGAAGAATCAGCTGTAGGAACTGTGATGCTGCTGTCAATAGTGCGTGCTCTCTTGGGTGCCATTGATTTGTGAATAAAATTGTGTAAGAACTGATTTTTGATGTTTATGAGAGGGTTTAAGTGTAGGAAGTTTGTGGGAGATATGTGGGATAGGTGTATGTATATATAGGGTGTGGAGTAGGTTAAATTAGATTAGGAGTGGGGTTGAGGGATAAAATCATGGGGTAATGGGAAAAGAATTCGTGGGTTTATGGGCTGTGATGGGTTTTTGTGTTTTTGTTTTTGTTTTTTTTTTTTTCTGAACTGTAAAAAAATTTCTGGAACTCGACCCCTGCGCGGCCGCTCAGCATTTCTGCGCGGGCGCGCAGCAAGCTGCGCGGCCGCTCAGCATAGCTGCGCGGGCGCGCAGAGGGTCTCTGGAAAAAAATTTTCTCAGCCCCTTTTTTCTGATTTTTTTGTGTTTTTGGATAGGTTATTAACTTCTAAGGGTTCCTGTAACAATAATTCATGGGTTGCCTCCCACGCAGCGCTTCTTTTTCGTCATTAGCTTGACGTTCCGTACCTTTCTCAAGTAGTCAACAAAATGGCACTAACCACCTCTCGGTTTGCCATGTCCCCATAGTAGTGCTTCAACCGCTGACCGTTAACTTTGAATGCTTGGTCCGAATCATTCTCAAAAATTTCCACCGCTCCATGTGGAAACACAGTTTTGACAATAAAAGGTCCAGACCACCTTGATTTCAACTTCCCAGGAAAAAGTCGGAGCCGAGAGTTGAATAAAAGAACTTGTTGCCCTGGCACAAATAACTTAGGATGTAGCTTCCTATCGTGCCACCTCTTCACCTTTTCCTTATACATCTTGTTATTCTCGTACGCTTGAAGTCGAAATTCATCAAGTTCATTAAGCTGAAGCATTCTTTTCTTACCAGCTGCATCTAAATCCAGGTTCAATTTCTTCAATGCCCAGTAGGCCTTATGCTCAAGCTCCGCCGGTAGATGACATCCCTTACCGTACACCAACTGAAACGGTGACATCCCAAGTGGAGTTTTGTATGCTGTTCTGTAAGCCCAAACAGCTTCATCGAGCTTTAAAGACCAATCCTTCCTTGACGGACAAACAACCTTCTCTAGAATGCGCTTTATCTCTCTGTTAGACACTTCCGCTTGACCATTTGTTTGCGGATGATAGGCAGTAGCTACTCGATGATTCACATTATAACGCTGCATCATAGAAGTGAACTTACGGTTACAAAAATGCGATCCTTCATCACTTATGATTACCCGAGGCGTTCCAAACCTTGTGAAAATTTGCTTATGAAGAAAATTTAGCACTGCCTTTGCATCATTTGTCGGTAAAGCTTTAACTTCGACCCATTTTGAGACATAATCGACTGCCAGCAAGATGTACTGATTATTGCAAGACGAGATAAAAGGCCCCATGAAATCGATTCCCCATACATCAAAGACCTCGACTTCAAGCATCACATTTAATGGCATCTCATCCTTCCTTGACAAATTTCCCACTCTTTGGCAACGATCACACCTTAACACAAACTGATGAGCATCCTTGAACAAAGTAGGCCAGAAAAAACCTGCTTGCAGAATACGAGCTGCCGTCTTCTCACCTCCATAGTGTCCACCATAAACCGTGGAATGGCAGTCTCGTAATATCCCCTCCGTCTCACAGAACGGGATACATCTCCTGATGATCTGATCAGCTCCCTGTCTAAACAAATATGGTTCATCCCACATATACCACTTCACCTCATGCAGAAACTTCTTCTTCTGAGCGGATGTCAAATTAAGCGGCATTATATTGCTGACAAGATAGTTTACAATATCTGCAAACCATGGTTCTTCCTCCTGAATTGCAAACAACTGCTCATCCGGAAAAGATTCATTGATTAACATCCTATCTTGTGAAGTAGAATCGGGATTCTCCAACCTAGAGAGATGGTCAGCTACTTGATTCTCAGTACCTTTTCTATCTTTGATCTCTAACTCAAATTCCTGAAGTAAAAGCACCCAACGAATGAGTCTCGACTTCGAATCCTTCTTAGAAACCAGATAGCGAATAGCTGCATGATCAGTGAATACTGTTACTTTCGTACCAAGCAGATAAGATCGAAATTTCTCAAAGCCAAAGACTATAGCCAAAAGCTCCTTCTCAGTAGTGGTGTAGTTCAATTGGGCCCCATTTAAAGTCTTACTCGCATAGTAGACCACATGGAAGAGATTTTTCTTGCGTTGTCCCAGAACTGCACCTACCGTATAGTCACTCGCATCACACATCATCTCAAACGGTTCTGTCCAATCTGGTGCTGTAATAACTGGTGCAGTGATCAAACTTTTCTTGAGAGTCTCGAATGCTGCCAAACATTCATCATCAAATTTGAAAGGCACATCTTTCTCAAGCAAATTACACAATGGCTTAGATATCTTTGAAAAGTCCTTGATGAATCGCCGATAAAAACCCGCATGACCAAGAAAACTACGGATTCCTTTCACAGAATTGGGTGGGGGAAGATTTTCAATGACTCCCACCTTGGCCTTGTCCACCTCCAGACCCTTGCTAGAGACCTTATGCCCAAGGATAATGCCTTCACGCACCATAAAATGACATTTCTCCCAATTAAGCACCAAATTAGTTTCCACGCATCTTTTGAGTACGGCGCGCAGATTATTCAAACATTCATCATATGAGTGTCCAAAGACGGAGAAGTCATCCATGAACACTTCGACGTTATTTCCAATCATGTCAGAGAATATAGCCATCATACATCTCTGAAAGGTGGCCGGGGCGCCACATAACCCAAACAAAACTCTATGAAAAGCAAATGTGCCAAATGGACAAGTGAAGGTAGTCTTTTCCTGATCCTCTGGTGCAATACAAATCTGATTATACCCAGAATAACCATCCAGAAGATAAAAATACTCATGTCCCGCCAATCTGTCAAGCATTTGATCAATGAATGGGAGAGGGAAGTGATCCTTCCTTGTGGCTTTGTTCAATTTTCTATAATCCATGCATACTCTCCATCCTGTAACTGTTCGGGTAGGGATGAGCTCATTCTTTTCATTTGCGACCACAGTGATACCTCCTTTCTTAGATACACATTGCACGGGGCTCACCCACGAGCTGTCAGAAATAGGATAAATGATGCCTGCATTTAGCCATTTCAGAATTTCTTTCTTCACCACCTCCTTCATGATCGGGTTCAGTCTTCGCTGCTGTTCCACAGTTGGCTTACTACCTTCCTCTAACAGAATTTTATGCATACAATATGAAGGACTTATCCCCTTGATGTCTGCTATGGTCCATCCTATAGCCGATTTGAATTCTCTCAAAATCCTTAAGAGCTTGTCTTCCTCACTACCTGAAAGGTCAGCTGAAATAATAACAGGTAACGTAGATGAATCACCTAAAAAAGCATACCTCAAGTGTTCAGGTAATGGTTTGAGCTCCAAGGTAGGTGCTTCCTCTATTGATGGTTTGAGCTTCCCTTCAGCATTCTTAAGGTCAGAAGTACCAAGAGATTCAAATGGTATGTCCAGCTTTCGCTTCTAGGGAGAAGCGTTTAGATATTGTAATTGCTCGTTGCTATCTTCATCATCACTGTCAAATTCCCCCACTAAGGCCTTTTCCAATGCATCAGACATTAGCATGTGATCGAGTTCCGAAGTAACCGCAGAATCAATCACATCCACTTTTAAGCACTCCTCATCTTCTGTAGGGAATTTCATTGCCTTGAATACATTGAAGGTCACATCCTGATCTTGGACCCGCATAGTAAGTTCCCCTTTTTGCACATCTATCAAAGTACGGCCAGTAGCCAAGAAAGGCCTCCCCAAGATTATGGGAATCTTCTTATCTTACTCAAAATCCAGAATAACAAAATCTGCAGGAAAGAAGAGCTTATCCACCTTGACGAGCACATCCTCAACTATGCCTCTTGGGTAAGTAATGGAACGGTCCGCCAATTGTAGCGACATGTATGTGGGTTTTGGATCAGGCAGATCCAGCTTTTTAAAGATCGACAACGGCATCAGATTAATGCTTGCTCCCAAATCACAAAGGCACTTGTCAAAAGTTAGATTGCCAATGGTGCAGGGAATGGTGAAGCTTCCTGGATCTTTCAGTTTTGGTGGTAACTTTTGTTGCAGAACAGCGCTGCATTCTTCCGTGAGAGCAACGGTTTCAAGGTCATCCAGTTTCACCTTCCTTGAAAGAATAGTCTTCATAAACTTCGCATAACTAGGCATTTGTTCCAGAGCCTCCGCAAAAGGTATATTGATGTGAAGTTTCTTGAACACCTCCAGAAACTTCCCGAACTGTCTATCCAGCTTTTGTTGCTGCAATCTCTTAGGAAAAGGTGGTGGAGGATAGAGCTGTTTCTCCCCTGTATTAGCCTCAGGCAGAGTGTGTTCAACAGTAGTCTTTCTTGGTTCCGCCGCTTTCTCCTTTTGCTTAGATTCTTCATCTTTAACTTCAGCTTCGACTTCTTTTGCCTTTTCAGCATCAGCTACTTTTCCAGACCTTAAGGTAATAGCCTTGACTTGCTCTTTAGCTTCCTTCCTGCCTGGTACTTCCGTGTCACTGGAAAGAGTGCCAGGTTGACGATTGAGCACTGCATTGGCTAATTGACTGATTTGATTTTCCAAGGTCTTGATAGAAACCGCCTGACTCTTGCACAACAGCTTAAGTTCCTCAAAATCAGCACTAGTAGGTGCAGCTGCACTTCCCTGTTGAGGATATGATTGCCTTGTAGCATACTGTTGTGGTTGCTGGAATCCAGGTGGGTTAAACTGTTTACTTACTCCTTGCTGATATGTTGGTTGAATAGCATTCTGATTATTCCCCCAGCTGAAATTTGGATGATTTCTGTTGTTAGGATGATAGGTCGCTGGCACAGGCTGCTGTTGTCGCTGATAATTATTCACATACTGAACAGATTCGTTGACAAGAGAACACTGATCCGTAGCATGAGAACCTGCACAAAGCTCACAAACCATAGCTATTTGATTAACTCCATACGTAGCCAAAGAATCAACCTTCATTGATAGCGCTTGGAGCTGGGCTGCAATAGCGGTGGCTGCATCAACTTCCAGAATACCTGCGACCTTGCCTGACGTCATCCTCTGAGTTGGGTTTTGATGCTCATTTGCAGCCATCATCTCGATAAGATTATACGCCTCGGTATAGCTTTTAGCCCATAAGGCGCCTCCAGCTGCTGCATCGAGCATGGGCCGAGATTGGGCCCCCAAACCATTATAGAAACCAGTGATCACCATCCAATCCGGCATTCCATGATGTGGACATTTTCTCAACATTTCCTTGTAGCGTTCCCAAGCCTCGCACATAGATTCTGTAGGTTGCTGCGCAAACTGAGTAAGAGCACTCCTCATAGCAGCAGTCTTTGCCATTGGATAAAACTTCACCAGAAACTTTTGCGCAAGATCTTGCCACGTAGTGATGGACCCAGCTGGTTCAGAATGTAACCAGTCTTTAGCCTTATCCCTCAGTGAGAATGGAAAAAGCCTCAACTTGATAGCCTCATCAGTCACGCCATTATACTTAAAAGTGCTGCAGATCTCGACAAAATTCCTTATGTGCATGTTGGGGTCTTCAGTTGCCGCTCCTCCAAAAGAAACAGAATTCTGCACCATCTGAATAGTGCTCGGCTTGATTTCAAAGGTGTTAGCTTGAATAGCCGGATGAAGGATGCTTGACTGAATGTCATCAATTTTAGGCCGAGAAAAATCCATAAGAGCTGGATCAGCTTGAACAATACGATCTCCCATGTTTACTGGTTCTTTCTGCTCAGTTCCTGAATCCGAATCCTCAAAATCTAACTTCTCCGGTGTATCAAGAACTTCGTCTTTCTCCTCAGCTGTATCTAAGGTCCTCTTGCGAGCACGAGAACGAGTTTGCATAAACGCTTGCTAAAGTACCTGAAACACAACCGAAAAGAGTAATTAACTACTACGTCCTAATCACTGAGTCCTAATGACCAATGATGGTAAGTACATAAACCAAACAAATATGCCGAGTCCCCGGCAGCGGCGCCAAAAACTTGTTAGGGCGAAATCACGCACTAATATTCACGCAAGTATACGCGTTCGCAAGTAATATAGAATACTTTCTAGTTCGTTCCCTCGGAGACTCAGACTAAGTTATTGTCTAATTAAACTCACTCACCAATGTATGATTACTTCTCAATGTTAAGATAACACTTAAAATTATTGATTAAATATTAATTATAATTAACTACTTAATTAACCACTTAACTAACACTTCAATTTATCAATAATAAAACACTCATGAGATCACAACTTCATTATTACTTCCTTCTATAGCCATTGTTATTACCTTTAGCATGTGACAGTGATGATATTAATCGAATAACACGAAACTGATAAAAGCCAACTTTCATTGTACTAATACCATTCTACCAAGCATCCACAATTAAGATAGAAGTTGAATAGTCATCAATTATGTTGAGTTCCTATATGTCTACAGAAATTGACAACACAACGATTTAAGCACAAGTTATTCCTTTTGATTACATAGGGCAAATAAAACTGTTAGAGTTACCCACTAATCATGCACAACGTACATGAACCTATGCTAGCATGGCAAGTTCTAAACCTCAAGATCCACCGTCGCTTCACAAGAGATTAACACCCTATCTTATATGTTCGCGACGCACATAAGACGAATACGCACAACCAATACTAGATATCATGCAATCATCACACACTAAAGTATTAAACAATTAACTAAAGAATTCCATAATAAATCCATTGCAACCCCATGATCACGATTAGCCCATAATAGAACTTATCGCCATCATGGGTTCATATGAAATCATGATAAACAACACAAGAAAATAATAACTAAACTAATTATATTAAAACCGAGTACGTCACAAGAGTAAATAAGTCAAAGCAAGAAAACTAGCATCCAACGTTACAACGAAACAAGAATCACAAGAATATATGCTTCCTCTTCGCTGTAGTGTGCTAAATCGGTCTTCTTCCTTATCTCCTTCGCTTCTTGCGTAAAACACAATCTAAAACATAATCTCCTTCTTATTCTCTATAAAAACGTCTTAAATCTACTTATATAATAGTCCCATAAAACTCAGATTACATAGAAGTTGGAAGCCAAACAGAAGTAAAAGTCTAAAATAATTCAGCTTTTTCCCCGACCCTGCGCGGCCGCTCAGCATTTCTGTGCGGGCGCGCAAGGCTGCTGCGCGGCCGCTCAGCAATGCTGCGCGGGCGCGCAGGACCCTACTGGAAAAATTCCCGGTTTGCTCCGTTTCTTCGCCATAATCTGCCCGTTCTTTTCCTCTCTCAATGGTGAACACATGCCAAGGCTTATTCTTGATGATTCCTCCTCCGAAATGCAACTAATACCCTGAAATGCATAAACACTAGAAAAACGCATCAAATACACAAAATACTTGATTTCAAGACACCAATTTAAGCCATTTTAAGACGTTCTAAGTGGTATAAAATGCCACTTATCAACTTGGCTTATATATCACCAAGTTACATGATAAAAAGACAAACAAATAAGACATACTGTTTCTAGTCTAATTTCATGCACCTTCATTTCTCTATCCAGCATCTTTGAATATCTTCAGTTTAGCATGGAAATGGAAATGCTTCTTTTTTTTATCTAAAACCTGAAAATAGGCTGCCACATTCCATTTGCATACAATTAACGCATGTGACTGTCAAGTCACTATTAACTGCTCTTTTCTAATTTGAACATCCGTTGAAGCTTCATTGAATCATCCATTAAAACTGTGGTTGATCATCCGTTAAAACTTTGGTTGATCATCCGTTGAGACTATGTGAATAATCCGTTGAAGTTTTAGTTGAGCATCCGTTGAAACTTTTCGAATCATCCGCTGAGACTGCTGTCTTGGTAGTTAATTCTATTTCATTTATACAAGATTACAAGGCATCTGATATTTACAATTAACCAACCTATCTTGCATATCAATCTAGTAGTCAATATGACTTAAACATTTGACAACATCTAGTTCACTAAGGCATTATAATATGCAGGAATGTGCTACTAAACTTATTATTACATAAGCTACCCTTTCAACGGATGTTGAATTGATCATCCGTTGAAAGCTACAAAATTACTTAAATAAAATCTACTAAGTGTTTTGTTCAAGTTATCATCAAGTACATAATATATTCCTAACAGAATGGTATACCATTGGGTAATTCTAAGGATGATCCCACTCACACATCGAGTTCTATTCCTGATCATGTGGAAAAGATGACAAATGTGGGGGCGGATCCTGGTAGTGACTCTACTCATAACGAAGTAGAGGAACCTAGAAGGAGTAAGCGTGCAAAGGTAGTTAAGAACTTTGGAAGTGATTTTATCACTTACAACATCGAGGATGAGACTTCAAATTTTCGTCAAGCCATGGATTATTCAGAGTCAAGACATTAGAAAGGCGCTTTGAAGAGTGAAATTGACTCAATTGTTTCTAATGGAGCATGGAAGTTAGTTGATCTCCGTTCTGGGTGTTCTACAATTACATGTAAATGGATCTTCAAAAGGAAGTTAAACCCTGATGGCTCAATAGATAAGTACAAGGCTAGGCTAGTCCCTAAGGGCTTTAGGAAAAGGGAAGGGATTGACTATTATAATACATACTCTCCTGTTTCCCGAATGACAACAATCAGAATGCTTATTACATTGGCTTCCGAACATGGTCTTATCATTCATCAAATGGATGTAAAGACAACTTTTCTTTATGGTAACCTTAAAGAAGAGATTTATATGGATCAACCTGAGGGATTTATTGCTTTTGGTAATGAGAGGAAAGTATGTAGACTAGTAAAGTCCATTTATGGCCTTAAATAAGCACATATAGACTGGCATACAAAGTTTGATGAAACTGTTTTAGACTTCGAGTTTTTAGTTAATGAAAGTGACAAGTGTGTCTACTATAAGGTTAAAGGTAATGATTGTGTGATTGTGTGCTTGTATATAGATGATACTTTGTTCTTTGGAACCAATATTGAGATTATTAAAGAGACAAAAAGTTTCTTGAAGAGGCACTTTGAAATAAAGGATATGGGTAAAGATAGTGTGATTCTTGGGATCAAGTTAACAGCCAACTGATGGAATAACATTTTCACAGTCTCATTATATAGAGAAATCTATACTTGAGAAGTACGGTTATTCAAATTTTAGATTCGCTAGTACACCATATGATTCAAAAATTGCCATAGTCAAGAATAGTTCAGGAGTTCCCATGTCTCAGTTAAGGTATTCTCAGATTATTGGGAGTTTGTAATATCTTTCTAATGTGACTATACCAGATATTTCTTATTTTGTGTCTAAGTTAGCTAGATATACAAGATGTCCAAAAAAACTCACTGGGAGGAACTGAATAGAGTTCTTAGATATCTCAAGGGAACTCTTTCCCTTGGCTTGCATTACCGGAGATTTCCGGGGTTACTCGAAGGGTACAGTGATGCAAGTTGGATAGCTAAGAAATCCGGTTCCATTAGAGTGAATGGATATATTTTTACCCTTGTGGGTGGAGCAGTGTCCTGGAAGTCTTCTAGACAGACTTTGATTACTCAGTCTACTTTTGAAGCTGATTTGCATGCACTTGATGCCACGGGGACGGAGGCTGAATGGTTACATAGACTCATGTCAATGTTACATGTAGTAATCAAGCCCCTTCCTGCCATTTCTGTTCATTGTGATAGCGGTACAACTATTGACAAGATCAGAAGTGTGAAGTATAATGCTAAGACAAAGAGACACATCCAAGTTAGACTAAAGTCTATAAGGGGCCTTGTGTCTGATATGATTATTGCTATAGAGTTCATAGAAACTCGAGATAATATAGATGATCCGCGGACTAAGGGGCTTGAGCATGCTGTAGTCCTTAAGTCGAGGTTAGGGATGAGACTTGTAACCCATCATGATTTATCAACAGTGGGAACCCAATACACCCGAGAAGAGATCCCTCGAAGTGTATTTAATGAGGTAATACCAACTTGTAAAGATGAATTGGTAGTACCTCTACCATATACATTTAGATACATATGTATCTGAGTCTATCCCCTGTAAACCTTAAGAGGTACTTGAACTGCTAGTTAGAAAGAGCTTTAATAAACCTCGATAAAAACATTTTTGGATCAGGATTTGATAAATACTGATTGACCAAATACTGTTTCAGGATTTATAAACTTTGAATGGGGTCAAGTCGTAAGACGAGATTTTGGCAGTACATCTTTGGAGATGCCCAGCTAAGCAAATGCAATTGTGAGGTCGCAATTAGAGGAAAAGGTTATTCCTTGAAGCATTCGACGAATAGGATCGAGACACGGTCATAACGTCTCAAAGCCGTAGATTTGTACCATAGCCTTTTTGACTTTTTGTCGTCGTCTATGGAGTGTGGTTACACCAAACGGATAGAGATTTAAGGTGAAACATTTCATCTATATTCGGTAGCCATCGAAGTTGGGGACTTAGGAGGGTTCAAATCCGGAAGGATACCAACTCTGATAAGCAAGTCATGATAAAATCTGATATGCATTTCTGTATGGACTTGAGGGGGATTATTAGAAAATAGAAAGTTTAAGGCATATTTTAGACATGTTCAAGATGTAATTTCTTAAAACTAATTGTTGGAGGTTGTTCCTTGTAATAAGGACTTAAATTTTCATGTTTGGATCTAAGTCATTTTCTTAGCATAATCCATGTAGAAATTCAGGTGAAGTTAGTAGTTTGAAATGGATTAGTGGGTTTTGTCCCACAATGATTAAGTAAAGAGGGGTGTAGTGCTTTATATAGTACCATGTGCAAGAGTAGTATACCAACAACTAAGGCATGTGGGTGTGCATGGTATTATTGTGTGCCTCGTGCACACACACACGCGCGTATCGCCGCCGCCTTACCACGCCACATCACGACTCGACTCGGGTCGGGTCGGGTCGAAGGGCGATTTGGGCGAATATCTCGGTGTCTCGTGTACGCGAGGCCACCTGGGCGAGAAATTTTACAGCTCGTTCAATTAGAATGTTTACTGACTTATTATGTTGTTTTATTATAACAGTAAGGATTTGTTAAACAATATTTGTTGGTGCACATAACTTAGTATCCGTTGAAGTACAATGGGCATTATCCGTTGATAGATTTGCTAAGACTGATCCTGACGGCCCTGAATCAGGATGAATCAGGATTTTCTATGGCTGATATATCCTGACACTGGTCAGGATTTGCCGTGGCTGGTGAATACTGATAGGCTGGCTGAATCAGGATTTACTGTCGTAAATACTGATGGGCTGACTGTTACGTTTCTGATTGTGGAAATATCCTATTAAATGCATATTAAGTCAGAATATTTATTTTAATTAATGCATATCTTCAGTTACGTTTTAGTTTATATTATATACAAAATAAAACGTTTCGGAAGAGAAAAATACGTCAAACACATATTTGGCGAAACCCTAACTGTTATCTCTCTCCTTTTCTCCCCTCCATAATATACAGATTAACATAGGTTTTCTGGGCGAACTGAGGTCAGGTCGCTGTTGAGCTTTACATATATGTGGAGAAATTGCTCTGTGTTGTTGTATCCCGTAAGTGATATTACTGCAACCTAATACAGCGTCAGTGGGGTAATAATCTCTTCAAGAACAGTATAGACTTCTCGAAGGCTAGGCGCCTCAGCTATTCACAGTTCTTTCAGATTTGTTAAAACTTCTGTTATGCTAAGTAGTCTATCCTCTCTTAGTCAATTTAATTACTGATTTATATTCTTGTTTGTCTTCGTGTTTTATTTCGTTATTTGGTTTAATTTGCCTATTCTTGTTAATCATGATTGTATATAACTGCCTAATTGTTGCGTGTAGTGTTAGTTAAATATACCAACACTAATGAGTATTCTAAATCTTAGTAAAAAATAATGAAAAGCTTTTTGTTAAATAATTGAATTTCATTTAAATCGCATATCAGTGTTGTGGTAATCGACTCAATTCTCATAAGGCTCAAGTCGTTGTGTGAGTTTAATCCTCGTCTTAATCCTCGTCCATCCCTAAATTTGGATACTTATTTATAAGACACTAGGTGATATAACCGCGCTTCGCGCGGTTTGAGAAACTCATTTGTATTCTGATTAAGTAATTTTTATATTGATAATAAATTTAAAATAATTATAAAATAATAATTTTTTACCTAAGATTAATTTATTTGTCTTCCTAGAATTCCATAAAAATTAATCGCTTAACTCCAAAATCTATCAATTGACTTTGGATTTTTCTTTGTTGAGAAGACAACAGAAGCATTAGATTATCTATAGGTACAAAAGATAAAATTTTAAATGTTTTAATCTTGACACCAAATATCACAAAAGTTTACCATTGAACAATTTATTATAATTAGAGATATTTTTTAGTTTTCATGTATCATACACACAATGTAAAAATGTGTGAATAATTTATGCTACATGAAGTACATCAAAAGTAATGACCACGAACTTTACTATTTTAAGGCCCCAACCTACCTAAATTCAAAATTACCATCCGTGAGCAAATACTCAAAAGTTTATAGTGTACCGATGCTAAAGTCCAAAGGTACCAGGAGAAATTCACTGATCTTACATACCAGTTTCTCAAAGAATTGGTGCATAGATAAGAACTAAAATAGGGTGGTAAGCAAATTATAACAATGTATTCATCTTCTGATGAACATCCTTCTCGGCTAATGGTAAGAGATACAAAGATATACAAAGATAGGAACTGGTATTCTCATATGAACTATTATATGCATGGAAAACAATAATTAATAGATTTAATAACACTTGTTGAACATTCAGGAAAGGAAGTAAATTAATTTCCTTTACCAACAAACACATTCCTATCACATTAGACCAAAGCATGGATCTGTATAGATTTTGGGTTTCATGCTCCAGTATCCAGGTTTTTTTTGCTATGCAGAGTGTAACTAGATTTGAAGCAACTTAGAACTTTTCCACAACCTTCAAACATAATTCTCAAGTCGCATATCTCATTTTCTAGACAAAATTGGACATATCGGAAACAACTCTTACTAACTGAGGTAAAAAATAAATATAAACATAAATTAAAAAAATCAGCACAAAACAACTTTTACAAACCGAGGCAAAAAATACATATAAACATAAAACTAAAAAACTCAACACAAAACAGCTCTTACAAATTGAGGCAAAAGATACATATAAACATAATTTAAATAAACAAACAAAAAATATATCTTTCTAACCAAGAAAAAATTATATATAAATAAAAATAAAAAAATTAACACAAAATAGCTCTTACTTACAGAGACAAAAATACCAAAAATATAAAAATAAAAAAAAATACAAAGCTCGTAGTCTCATAGTTTATTACAAAGATATAAATCTTACCATTTAATTCGAAAGAACTAAAGTCTTCGAAAGAAATTTGATGATCACTATTTACTTTTCGTTCAAATTTAAGCAACATCTTGATAATATCTTTGCATAAGTAGAACTGAGCTTATATTCTTATTATTATTCATATATCCTAAGTGATTCAGACTATCAGAGATGGCTCTGGTAGGAATGAAAACAATTGTTAATAAGGGTTCACAACTTCACAGGAAAGCAAAATTAATTTAACATGTGACCTTACTCGGTTCAAAATAATGGCAAAGAAGGCTTGGAAAATATGACATGGCAGCTTAGACCTGACTGAATTTTCTAATAGTGTGTGACAGAACATTGTGACTTTTTTTGAAAATTAGGATAGTGCCCTTTGCCAGAAGTTTTTTAGAGAAGCAACCAATCCTTTATCCGAACAAAGAGTCCATCAATAATGCATAGTTAACAATATAAAGTAGAGCATGTCTGCTACTTTGACGAAAGATATAATGATACTAATCCACAGAGGGGAGAAAAGTATAATGAATGTTTAAGATTCATCCGTCAGTACATATAAAGATGAGATAACGCCAAAAAATTGAGTGCCTATTTTAGTAACATGATTGGCTTTGTTTCCGATAACTCAATCCTAGAGATAACTGCTCCATTATACAGCCCAATGTCTTCCAACATTTTCTCGTATTGCGATGCAATGTCATCATTTAAAAGGCTTGCCCATCATCTGCCGGTCCTTTAGTTAGTAAACTCTGTAACTGCCTTAACCCTATCATATTTCCTAACCAAACTAACAGCAAGGGAGGCAAAATGTTCATACCACAACCGACTTTTCCCATTAGGTCCAACTAATATATTTTCAAGTTAAAAAAATGAAATTTAGAATAAGACCCTTAGGAGACAAACACTTGGTAAATAGAAGACTGTGAAAGACTGGTAGTACAAATTTATATTAAAAAATTGCTTCATGTTATCTCAGTCACCCAATTATTAGAACTCTATGTAAAAGGAAATAAATAAAGATGAATACAATATGAAAACATTGTTGGATAATCGCAATTAAGATCATGCCAGGTTAAGTTAATTTGTAGTTGGCCTGTCCAAGATAGCTTTCACATTCCCTAATTTGGTTGGGCCCAATTCTCATCTGCTAGCCAAATTCTGAGCGAGCCATTGCATAAAATTGTGTACCTTTAAAATAGAGGAATTTTAAGCAACTCTGAGAACTCATGTTTTTTGTTATCTCAATGTATCAAAAGATTATAAGATCAAACATCAATAATTAACTAAAATGGGCAAACAAATTAACTGACACTTACCAACATTGAAAAAAGTGATAATAAAAGATTTCATGAATGCTTTTATTATTCAAAATACTTTTTAGAATCCATCTTCTCTTCTTATCTTCTTATGGGACTCCACCAAATACTGTATAGAATAGAAATCCAATTGCCTAGCTTTACAAAGGGAACTCGTTTTTAAGAACTCATTTTCACTGTGAACCTTCATCAAACATAAGAGTTGCACTTGAGACAGTGATGAACTAAATTAGACAAAAGGAATATGAACTTACCAGCAACACGAATATGAAGACAACTGAGATGAACTTTTGACGGTAATTGAGAACCGTTGATGCACCTTAGCCCCTACTCCCTAGAATCATGTGATGTATAATTTGGAATACCCAGAATAGGAGTCCTAGTCCTGGAGGAGGTTAAAAAAAAGGATCAGACACGAGCAAATATGTAACTATATATAAATATAGATATAGATGCATTCTACCAGCTGGAAGCGCAAAAATTTGATGTAATTAGACGAAGAAAATAATGTAAAGATTATGAATATGTAAATATGTATATATAATGATTGCTTAACAATCAACATGTGATGGGTCGGGCTAAAGAAGATTGAAGGCTAAACTAAATATAAATAAATGATTGTCTTTTGATATCTCCGATAACGGACATGCAGCCAAACCGACAAGGAAGAGAAAAATACGTGAAATATTGATCAATAACACGGTGAAGGCTTCAAAAATAAGAATATTAGAATAGACACCCCCGGTATTGCCACGTAGGACACCCGAGATCCTGCTTTATCTAAATATATAGATATATAGATTTAAGTTTAGATATTAAAAATACAAGCAAATCTAGATAAATTAATACTTTCAGGACCAAAAAAAAGTATTAACTAATCGAAATATTAATTTAATTGATAATTTACTTAATTATTAATTTATCGATATATTAATAATTTACTAATTATTGATAAGTATAATTTTTAATTTCTTTTAATCTATGTTTAATTATATAAAAGTCGAGAAGATTATTGATTATTGTGATGCAATAAATGCCGAAAAAGTTAGTTGTTTATTTTGACGAAAGTGAAGTAGTGACAGAATTGTTAGATGATCAAAATTGTTGGATGATCAAATCTGTAATTAGCATTCCGACAAAAAAAATATATAATTAGCACAATTTTATGGGATATGAAGCGGAAGGTGATCGTATTTAGCTGTAGCTATTGTCCTTAAAGTAAAAATAACATACTATAGTACGTAAGGTGAAATATGTGACAAATCTATTTTTAAAGGAAGTAAGTTACGTTACAATATTATTTTTAAAGTATATCCATGAATAAATATATAATTTTGATATACGATAGAATTATTAATTTATATATTATATAAGACTTAAATGTTTTAATTAAAAATTATTATCATATAAATTTAGCGAATTATTAAATTATAATAAAGACCCCGAGTCAGGACTACAAAAAAATTATTTAATCGATATTATTAATTTATTGAGTATAAATTTATCTAGATTTAACTGTAGTTAGTTTCTTTTTTTATCAAAAAATAAATCAGTTTAGGAAGATAAATTTTACTCTTTTTCATTTTATCGTTTTTTGTATTTACCGAGTAAATATCGGCCAGGATTCGGGTAGTCAGGTGTACTCCGGTCGTCAATTGTCATAAACTTATTGTTTGGACTTGCAGTTCGGCCTACTCTGCTTATTATCATCTAAGAATTGGGCCTCGCTGAATGATGCTTGCCAAATATAAAAACTTCGTAATTAAGTCTAACATGGGCCCACCCACGTACCCTCACGACATACTTAGTCTTTTTTTTATTCAGAATCCCAATTTTATTTTATGTATTCGACTATTAGAACATTTTTCTAAATTTGATTAAAAATAAATTGCATTTATTTTTATAAACTGATGAGTTTTTTTCCCATTAAATTTTATACTTGGATATTTAACGAGATCTTTTATGTGAGTTATCCTTTCAAACATTAAGATTTTTTAGTCAAGTTTTCGGAAACACATATACATAACTTTTGGTTAGATGATAACTATTTTCTATACGTTTTATCAATATTTATTATATTTTGAATACAATTAATTGATAAATCATTAATTACTGAAAAAATTGAGTTACCAAGGTGGGATATATTATCAAGTAGCATAAATTATTTTAAACTTAGATTACCGGAGCTAATGATTGTATCTAATCATCTAACAAAACAGATATTCTCGTATTTTTATCCCAAAGTTTGATCCATTGGAATAATCATGGCTCTCACAGCCGGGTTTATAAAATATAAATATAACTTGCATTTGTCTTTTTCTTTAGTATAAAATCCTACATCTTAGCGCATAAGAAATGAAATCACATTTATCAAAAACGAAAAAAAAAAATCACAATTATATTAGAAAAATAATTGCAAAATAAATTAATTTACAGAGGACTCATGATATAAAAAATTATAAATGAATTATAATTTTAAAATGTAGATTATAATTAGAAAATTGTTAAATAAACTTCACTTTTAAATTTTAGATATTATTATTACATATTTATCCATATTTTTAAATAATAAAAGCCATTAAATTTAATTTATATCATTTACAAGATAATTGAAAATTAAATAGTAATATTTAGAACTTATTTACTATGTCTATACGAAGTCACATGACTACGAGTTCGTTTGTAACAAAATTAACCTCAAGAGGAGTGGACACAAAAAGTAATGCTAAATATTTAAAACTGGGTTCAAAAATTGTTTTAAAATGATGTAATATATGTGATTTGTCATTTTGAATTATTTTAATTGGTGAGATCGATGTGAATGTTTGGAAGGTTAATCGACCTCTTATTAATTATATAACAATGATCAATTAGAACATGTCATGTGATATTTTAAAATTATTTTGAGATACAATTTTAGATGGTTAGCATTTTTCGGACACAAATAGAGGAATACACATAAGATAAAAACAAGCAATAAGAACTTAAATTGAATAAAAAAAGTATATTACAATTTGTACCTCTAATTTTGGAAAAAAAGGAAGATAAATACTTATAATTAATTAAGTGGTCGTTCGTCCGCAAAAAAAAAAAAAGAAAAAAAAAGTAAGTGGTCGTTCGCCACCTTTATATATTATATGAATCATCTTCGATTTGTAAGTCTTCCGAAAAAATCATTCTGTTATCGTTAAATATGATTTCTAGTGCACGGGTATTTTTATAATTGTATAATATAATTTTTGATTTTCATCAAAAAAATGTATAATAATTTGATTTAATTACCTAAAAATATGTTTATTCAAATATTTTTACTTTCATCTATCTCCACTCAAAAAGAAAAATATAATAATTTTAATCTCATAAAATTTACCTAAAATATATTATTTCGAATAATTAAGGTTGAACTTAAAAAAAAACTCTAATCTCAAATTTCATTTAAAAAAAGATTCAATTTAAATCATCATTTATTTAAGCAATCAAATTATGCAAGCATATTTTTTATAAATAGAGTTAATATTTTTTAGAATATATAATCAAATTATGATATATGTTTATTGATAAAATTGAAAATTATATTAAGTAGTTCCGAAAACACCCGTATACTTTTTAACGGTACGAAAAAGATCTGACGGAAGGTTGAAAACTGAAGCTGATTGTGATGTTTGGGGACGAACTACCACCATATTTAATATGAGTACTTAAATATATTTTCGTCAAATATAAGAGTTGTTAACTGCAATATACTTTTAAGAAAAAAAACGGATCTTTCTTTCGAGAGTATATTATACGTTGCAACCCCTATTTCTTAGGCCTATCAAGATTGGACACGACCACGACATCGATTTTACGGGTTAGGGTTGTTCATTAACGGGTCGTATCAAATACGGGCAGGACCCGAAATTGACTCGAAGAAAAAAGACGGTTTATGGGTTAACTCGGTTAACCGAACCCAACCCCCTTTACCTATAAAATTAAAGTTTAAAAAATATTTATTAATATATATAATATTCTACTAATATAATTGATCATTTAAATATAAACTTATAAATGTTAAATACTTTTCTGTTATCTTTTTATATTTTTAACAAAATATATTTGTGAATTTTAATTATTAAAACACCATGAATAATTTTTTAACACAAAAATAGTATTTTTAAACTTAAAAATCCATTTTGTTCATTATACTACATAAACTTAAAAAATTATCAAAGTGTAAGGTTTTGATAAATATAATGTTCAATTAAATTTACTAAATAATTAGAACAACTATATCATTAATAGATAAAATAATTTATCGAATAAATGAATTAGTGGGTCGAGTCGGGTGACCCATTTAATAAAGAGGTCGGGTTAGTGTCAAGGTTTTGCGGGTCAAAATTTTCCGGGGTCGGGTTAGTGTCAGACCTAAAATTAGGCTATGACCCGGCAAGAACTTGACTCGTAACCTGAAATTGACCGCCACACTATTTCCGAAAAAAGGACACTTACGTACTTATTTTTGCGGTCCACCCCTAACATCAAAAAGTCTTTCATTTTGCAACTCTTCTGTCAATTTCATTTGATTTTTAGGATAAGGGCATTTCGTTATTGTATAATATAATTTTTATTTTATTAAAAAAATATAATAATTTGATTTAATTACCTAAAAAAGATCGAAAACTAATTTTTTAATAAAAAAATTAATCTCATATTTCGTTTACATAAAATTATTTTAAAAAAATATCGTTAAGTCATCCGATATCTTATTGTTATTTCTCAACAATACAACAACAAAATTACAGAAGGGGGTTGAATGAAATTCTGGTTTCTTTTTCTTTTCTGAAAAACTCTTTATAGAATGTACAACTGTGTTTTTAAATAAGTAAGAATGCATATAAAATTTTTGAAGTATTCAACATACACAAAGTAAATAATCACAATGTTTAAAAAAACTTTCTGGTGGATTTGTCTTTCCACCAGAGATGTATATTTGAAGAAATCTCTGTGATGCATATTGCATATATTGAACTTGAGAGTATTTTCTAAAGATACAGCTTACTTAACTCTTGAGTTCTTACTTGTTATCTAAATACTTGCTTCACTTGATTTATATTGAATCAAGTTTACATGTGCAATAAAATAAGAATAATATTCCTAACAGCTAAGTTCATGCACATGCCACTTCATCTCTCTGTCCAATGCAATCCAAGAAAGATATAACATCTTTGAACGACCTTGTTTTGCATGGAAATGAAAATGCTTTATTTTCTTCTAAAATATGCAAGCGGGCTGCCACATTACTTTTGTGCACTATCAATTTATGTGACACTGTTAGCCTCTGTCAAGTCACTATCAACTGCTATCTTGTTAATCATCCGTTGAAACTTCATTGTTGTCATCCGTTGACACTATAATAGTGTCATTTATTGAAGCTTCATTGTTATCATCCGTTGACACTGTACTAGTGTCATCCATTAAATCTTTCTTGATAGCATCCGTTGAAGCTTTATTTGATATCAGTTAAAGACCTCTTAACTAGCTTATCCGTTGAAGGCATATTGAGTCATCCGTTGAAACTTGTAGTTTAGCAGTTGAAGATGTTTCCTTAGCAGTTGATACTCTTTCACTTACACAAAATTACAAGGCGTTTTATATCTACACTTAGCCCACCTATTTTATATACCTTGCTAGTACTCAACATGACTTAGAAATCACTAAAACTCCCAAATCGCTCAGCTACTATAGTGTACAGAATGTGCTACACACTTATTCATATAAGCTACTCCTTCAACGAATATACAGACTATGGTTATCCGTTGAAGGCTTCCAAATGAAACTTAACAATTTTATTTAAGGCGTTTTATTGAGTTATCATCAAGTCTACAACATATTCCTAACAATCTCCCCCAATTTATGTTTAATGGAATTATAGACATAAATTCAGGTTGACTCGATGATAATAAAACACCCTATAAAGATAATATATTGAAAAGTAGACAATTTTCAAAGTGCTTCGTTATAATAGAAATGAACAAAGATGGTTAAAAGAAGTTTATATGCCATTATCAAGGTGCTCCTCTAGTTTGAGCAATTTTTTTTCTTTTCCCTGATTCTCTTGTTTTCCTTCCCAACTTCTCATTATTTTCCTCCATTTGGAGTTGAAGTTGTCTGTAAAACTCAGCTTCATTTTCTTCATTTATATCCAGCATCTCCTGCATCTCTTTGAGAGTTTCAATACTTGAGATTTTGAGCTGGTCTTCGATTCTGAAAATTCTTCTGGTATACTTCTCATCTCCAAACTCCATGATCCGTTAAGGTTTCATGTGCACTCTATCTCTAGTCTTTGGAATGGTTAGAACCCTTGGTAGTGCATTAGGATCTCTCCAGTTTTGTCTGATTTAATTTATCTTTCCGAGTATTTCCGATTTAAAAAATTTTTATGAATTCAAAGTCTTTCTTCGTTGCAGTAAATACCTTGGTTAAGACACTGTAGCTTTCCTCAAGAATCCTATAGAATAGCCATATTATCTCATGACCACCCTTGTATCTGAAAACCAATCTCTATGGAAGTCTAGTAGTAGCACCAATTCCTCTCACTTCTTCTAATTCTTCCAAATATAGCTCAATATCAGAGAATTGTTTGATGTCACAGATGTAGAATTGATCATCTTTGTTGACAATAGGCTTCTGATGTTTTGAGATGACTTTTGTTGGAGGTAGGGTAGGATTCTTCTTCTTTTTTTGTGTTCTTTTCTTGGTTGGTAAAGGAATGTTCAAATCAGGGATTGGTAAACTCTCCCAGCCTATAAGTTCATCTTTGGGCACTATTGGTTCACTATGATAGTTTACCTCAGGATATACCTTGGTTTCAGCTGGTACCTCTTTGGGAACAGTTGATTGAGTTGAAGTAACAAATCGAGATGACTCACTCTTCTCCTCTTAAATTTTATTTGGCCTTTTAGCCCTCACCTTTATTATTTTGCATGTTTTCCACTTAGGCATCTCTTCCTTTTCATCAACCAATTTCTTTTCAGTTTCGTTAGAAGGATTCTCAATCTTCTTTTTTGCTTCCTTCGTAGCCTGCTTTTTCTTTGGATTTGGTTATGACTTTAGTCTTAAATATTCTTCTTTCTTTGCTTCTACAAACTTGGGATGTCCACTCATTTTACAGATCAGTTTTCCATGTGTGTAAATTTTTGCTATCCTCTTTCTCAATATTGTATCTTTGGTTGTCTTGTAGCTAACAATTAATTTTCCCATGAGTTTCTGCTCATCAGGCCTGGGAGGTGAGTAATCTAGCTCCAATGGGTGTTTTCTTGTAAATCTGAAATTTGAAGGTTTAGGCTTGAGTATCACAATGGGATTTAGCTCATTTTCAAGTGATGTTTCTCCCTTTGCACCCTTTCCCAGCTTCAATTCATCTAATGTAAGAGGCTTCAACTGTGCGATGTTTCACAGATTGTGATGGTTTTGTAGTTGAACCAAATATTTGAGCTATTCTTTAATCTATCTTCTTCTGTTGTTCTTTACGTTTCATCTCAGCTGCATCTAGATTGATCAAATCTATGATGTCCAACTCTCCCCTTACTGGTGGCTTCTGGTGGCTTTGGAAGAGTAATAGAGGGAACTATTACCTTAGTGACTTGTACATGCACATCCTTATCCCCCTTTTTGTTATCATCAAGAAGAAATATAGAGGTTGAAGATTGTGCAGCCACCAGTTGTTGGAGCAAGTGAGTTTATGTGTCTTGACCTTGAAGTATCTTGGCCAAAAAAGCTTCAACATTAGTCATTCTTGGACCAAGGCCTCAACTTTCCTAGATAGGTCTCCTTCTTTCCTTAGATTTTGCTGTAGAACTCTCATGGTTGTTTCAGGATACTTCTCATTCAGCTTCTTGTACATGTCCTTTTTGACTTCATCAATAGATTATTTTAGATCATCTAAATCTAGAGCATGTTTGAGTTATTGATTTTTATGAAGTTATAGAGACTCTAGATGTGCTTGCAAAAGAGACCTTGTACTAGCATTTGAAGTAGCTGCTAAAGCTGTTTGAGTCTGTTTGATGAGCTTCATAAAAGTGGAGTTGAAATGACGAGAGTCGCACTCCTTGTTGAACATCTAATCAAGAATATCAGTTGTAGAACTAGGGCCTACATCTCCCCTATGTCCATACTAGTATCTTCATCAAACTCTTCATCAAAATCATCAACATCATTTTCAATATCAAATTCATCATCAGCTGTAGGAGGAATGTTAGAGATTGTATATTTGGCCATTTGCATTGATTCAGTTGTGTGTACTAAATTGAATATTCTTTATGCATCATCATTGCCCTGAACAACCAAGGTTTGATAGGCTATAACAAGATGAGTAAATGTCTCAGCATCCAAGGAAATAGAGTCTATAATATCTTTGTATTGTTGATGATATAACCTTTCCTTTTCGGCTTCATTGACATCCGTTAACTTATGTGCAATGGTTGCCACCCTTTCTTATGTACCTGCTTTTCTCTTATTTTCTCTCTTTTCTTGCATCAGAGGCTCCCTCTGGCTCACTCTCCTTACACCCTCACCTTCACCTTCTAAGGTGGAACTCCTCTCACTTTCTTTTGCCACACTGGAAGAAATAGTGTGTATAATTGAGCTCTCATCCTCTCCTTTTTCCTAGGAGCAACCTAGCCTCGCACTCAAATCAGTCCCTTCTCTCAGCCCTAGAAGTGATTGGACAATCTCTAAGTCATCTAAACTTGTGATAGATTTTGAGATATCAAGTGTTTGTGCAGTGACTGTCAACTGCTGTGAAATAACAGTTGAAGGTGTGGTTGTGACCATCAACAGATAACTGTTGTAAGGCATATCCGTTGAAGGAAAATCAATTATCAATGAATGAGGGATATCCGTTAATAAAGAAGAAACAAGAGGAATAAAAATTAAAACTATTGTTGAGTCTGTGGAGATTGATTTTATATTTTGATGCACGGATCCCTCAATAGTTTGTAAAAGAATTGGATGGTGATCCAAAAAACCATCAATTAGATTATAATCACCAGTTTGAGTGTGGGGCTCCTCCATGAGTTTGAGAGATGGAGAATCGGGAATTGATGTAGAAATCATGTCCACATCCAGAGAGATAGTTGAAGAGTTGTGTGTTTGAGGTGTTTCGATTGTTAGGGAGCGGGGCTGTGACTCCACATTTACTGGAGCCACATCAACCTGACTTTGAGAAGGTGCAGAAACCAAGTCCGTGACTTTGGTTTGCACTATGTGTGCTGATGGATTTTAATCACAGCGGGGGCATGGCAAAACACTTTTACACATATAAAATCCAAATAAAAGCATACAGATCTGGAATAAAAATTTGAGGGATCGAATCTAACCTTTTAAAATAATTCGGAGACAACGATCAGAGATCCTTAGCAGTTGCTCCTCAAGTGTGAAGCACTCCACCGGTATCCACCAAGAAAACGATGTTAAGGAGGAGGAAGGAGGTGGAGAGAATTGGGTTTTCCAAATTTTTTGGGTTTTTGGGGTTCGAATGAAAATATGGTCTATAATAGTGTATTTATAGGCAAAATTTTCAGCTGAAATTTTCCCATAAATATTATTATTATTATCCCATTTATTATTCTCATTAATAATTAAAACACTTTAAAAATAATTCTAAACACTTTAGAAATAATTCTAAACACTTTAGAAATAATTATTAATCCTTTTTCTAAACACTTTAGAAATAATTCTCTCTCTTGATTTAATTTCCAAAAAATTAAATCCTTAATTAATAATATTAAGAACTTTTCTTAATTAATTTATAATCAATTAAATCTCATTTAATCAATTATTAAATTTGCCAATTAATTATTTATTTCACAAATAAATAATTATTAGCCATTATTAATTAATTCCTCCACCATTAAATCATTCTCTTTTTATGGTGTGACCCTGTAGGTTCAATATTAAGCCGGTAGTAGAAATAAATAATAATAAAACTATTTTATCATTATTTATATAAATTCTCTAATTTATTAAATATGATTAATTAATTAATCACATTTATTCTACATCGTGAGGGATACTTCTCAGCATATCACGACTATCCGGATAATATGAATTCACTGCTTAGAATACCAAGAACCTATTCAGTGAATAGTTACCATACAATAAACTCCTTCTACCCTACAATGTCCCGATTAAATACAAGGCATGGATCTCGTGTCAAGCCTATCTAATTCAATCACCTGCTTACCATTTACTATGCGTAGTTCTATGCAAATTAGAAACTCCTTTCTAATTTCATTCACTCTGGCCAGAGATTCCTGAACTAGCATAAGTGGATCAGCCTTGAACATTCGCTTACTTCACTGGAAGGGGTAGATCCTTTATTGATCATACACTATCTTCGTGTACAAATTCCTATACCCAGTAGAGCCCTAATAATTGTCCCTGGAGACTAAGAACTAAACCAAAGCATAGTTCAGTGTACACAAGATGACTATGATGACCTCAAGTCTAAGGATACTTGTACAACTATCACTATGTGAACAACTGCTGACACGTGAGTGAACTCCATCAGTTGTTCAGCTGTGCGAGTCATGTTCAGTGAACTTATTCCATAATAAGCACCTACATACTAGCTATAGTGTCACCACACAAATGTCTATGAGAACAGACATCCTTCAAAATGAAGCAAGCATAGTATGTACCGATCTCTGCGGATTATTAATTACCAGTTAGTAATCCTATGACCAGGAACTAATAAGTTTAGAGTTATCATCTTTTAGGTCTCACTATTATGATCTCACCATAATCCATAAAAAGCTTTACTCTAAACTATGGTATATCTTATTTAAACACTTAAATAGATAGAGCCCGTAATAAAAACAAAACAAGTCTTTTATTAATATCAATGAAATTAAAACAGATTACATAAAAGTTATTCCTAAATCCTCATACATGATTGGACTTAGGACATATTCCTTTCAGTCTCCCACTTGTACTAAAGCCAATCACTCTGGTATCTAATACCCATCTTGTCTTTATGACGATCAAAGTGACTTTCATAAAGTAGCTTTGTGAGTGGGTCTGCTATGTTGTTATGTGTGTCAACTCTAATGCAATACAATACAAGAAATGTTACCGCGCTCCCACTTACCCTTTTGTAGACGCATGGTTCATCCATATTTTTGATAAAATCAAACTCTTTGATTGTCTCATCAAAATGAATGTTCCATCTTTCGAGAAGCTTGCTTTAAACCACATATGGTTCGCAGTAGCTTACACACTAGGCTTTCATTTCCCTTGGAAAGAAAACCATCTGGCTATATGCCAGATCTCATAGTCGTAGTAAGCAGCAATCGCAAGCAAAATCCGAACTGATTATAACAGGGCTACAGGTAAAAGGTTTCATCAAAGTCAATCCATTGCCTTTGTTTGAATTCTTTTCCCAAAAGCCTGGCCTTATAGGTCTCCACCTGGCCATATGCTATAATCTATCTTTTGTATACCGTATACATAGATTCCATTCTGGATTTCATGGCACTATGCCATTTCTCTGAGTCAACACTACTCATAGCCTCATTATAGGTTACAGGGTCGTCATCATCAATGATCGACAACTTATTGTCATTCTCAATGACAAGGCCATATTACCTCTTAGGTTGGCGAGACACTCTCCCTGATCTATGAATGGGCTGTTCCACAAAAGGTTGTTCAGTCAGAACAGGTGTTTCCACTTGATCCGTAGTAGTTTGTGCTTCTTGAACTTCATCAAGTTCAATTTTGCTCCTACTGTTTCCTTCAAGGATAAACTCCTTCTCCAAGAAGGTAGCATGTCTGGAGACAAACACCCCATGATCGGTGTAAAAGTAATACCCTAAAGTCTCTTTAGGATATCCCACAAAACTACATTTTACAGATCGATATTCCAGCTTATCTGGGTCAACTTACTTGACATAAGCTGGACATCCCCAAATCTTAATGTGTTTAAGACTCGGTTTCCTTACTTTCCATATCTCATACGGAGTTTGAGGAATAGATTTGGAAGGCACCTTATTCAGTAAATAAGCTGAGGTTTCTAATGCATCACCCCATAGGAATACTGGAAGATTTGCATAGCTCATCATGGACCGAACTATGTCTAACAAAGTTCGATTTCTCCTTTCAGATACCAATCTGGAGGAGTCCACTGGGAGACTATACCATTTACTT